>NC_139486.1:63338982-63798329 GCF_008360975.1 Lichenostomus cassidix
GGTGGTAGTAGCAGTTTAACTGAAGTAGTTTAGTTGAAGCGGTGATCTTGTGAAGGTTTAGTTTTCAGCTGAAGATCTAGTGGTAGCTCTGGTCTTCTGGGAACTCAGTAGACAGGGCTAGCTCAGGCAGTTTCAGGGCCAGGTTATATCCAGGTGGGAACACCTGGCTCTTCTTTCTTCGGCAGAGCATTTCACAATGGGATGAGATAAGTCCATGAGTTACACGGTGGGTCTCTGATGGCCTATTGCTTGTTATGTGGGGTGGGTTGTTAGTAAGTGATAATAGCTAACGGATGGCCCATTGCCTGTCATCCGGAGTGGGTGATAGCAGCTAATGGCCCACAGCTGGTGGTAATAGAATACTTAACTACATCAATATTGCAACTTAGGACATTATCCACCCCTTATTCTATTACCATTTACACAGTTCTCACTTAAGATAAGGTCTCTTTGTGGGACATAACGGGTTTCCCCATCTGCCTGCATCACCCACTAAGTATAACCAGGTTCTTGGGCAAAAACAACCCCACGGATGGGCTTGCTTTTGCCTGAGGTGGGACTAATCTAAACAGTCTTTCCTAAAAAACTTCTTACGTGTATCACAGGGACTTTATCTCCATCTACTGTGTGCAAAGGTTCGGACTCGGCAGGACTGGCTCGATTGATAGAACTCCTTGTGTTAACTATCCAGGTGGCCTTTGCTAAGTTCAGTTTTCAATTTTTGAAGGTTTCCCCGCCAAGTGCTTTCAAAGTTGTCTTAAGTAGTCCGTTGCACTGTTCAACTTTCCCGGCAGCTGGTGCATGATAGGGGATGTGGTATATCTATTCAATTTCATGTTCTCTAGCTCAGGTGCTTATGAGGTCATTCTTGAAATGGGTTTCATTGTTAGACTTGATTTTCTCAGGGGTACCATGTCTCCACAGGACTTGCTTTTCCAGACCCAAGATGGTGTTTTGGGCAGTAGCATGAGGCACAGGGTAGGTCTCTAACCATCCCGTGGTTGCTTCTACCATGGTCAACACGTAGCGCTTTCCTTGGCGGGTTTGGGGAAGTGTGATGTAGTCAACTTGCCATACTTCCCCATACCTGTACTTTGACCATCGTCCACCATACCACAGAGGCTTCACCCGCTTGGCCTGTTTGATTGCAGCGCAAGTCTCACAGCTGTGGATGACCTGTGAGATGTTTTCCATGGTCAAGTCCACCCCTCGGTCACGAGCCCATCTGTATGTCGCATCCCTCCCTTGATGACCAGAGGCATCATGGGCCCAACGAGCTAGAAATAATTCTCCTTTGTGCTGCCAGTCCAGATCCACCTGTGACACTTTCACCTTGGCAGCTCGGTCCACCTGCTCGTTGTTACGATGCTCTTCATTAGCCCGACTCTTAGGTATATGTGCATCCACGTGTCGAACTTTCACAGTCAGCTTTTCTGCCCGGGCGGCGATGTCCTGCCAAATCTCAGCAGCCCAGATGGGTTTTCCTCTGCGCTGCCAGTTAGCCTTTCTCCAGCGATCTAACCATCCCCATAGCGCGTTGGCTACCATCCAGGAGTCAGTGTAGAGATAGAGCCTTGGCCATTTCTCTCGTTCGGCAATATCCAAAGCCAGTTGGATGGCTTTAAGCTCTGCGACCTGACTCGATCCACCTTGTCCCTCGGTAGCCTGTACAGCTTGTCGTGTGGGGCTCCATACTGCAGCTTTCCATTTCCGATCTGCGCCTACAATTCGGCAAGACCCATCGGTGAAGAGGGCATAGCGTCTTTCACTCTCCGGCAGCTCGTTATACGGGGGTGCTTCCTCGGCACGTGCTACTTTCTCCTCTGCTTCTTCTGAAGATAATTTAAAAGTCTCACCTTCAGGCCAGTTTGTTATGATTTCCAGAATCCCAGGGCGATTCGGGTTTCCAATACGGGCGCGCTGTGTGATGAGGGCAATCCATTTGCTCCACGTGGCATCAGTGGCATGGTGGGTGGAGGGAACCCTTCCCTTGAACATCCACCCCAGCACTGGCAGTCGGGGTGCAAGGAGAAGTTGTGTTTCTGTGCCGATCACCTCTGAGGCGGCTTGGACTCCTTCGTAAGCTGCCAAGATTTCTTTCTCGGTGGGAGTGTCGTTGACTTCAGACCCTCTGTAACTTCGACTCCAGAATCCCAGTGGTCGACCTCGGGTCTCGCCAGGCACCTTCTGCCAAAGGCTCCAGGACAGACCATGGCTCCCGGCTGCAGAGTAAAGCACATTCTTTACCTCTGGTCCTGTCCTGACTGGGCCAAGGGCTACTGCATGAGCAATCTCCTGTTTGATCTGGGTGAAGGCTTGCTGCTGTTCAGGGCCCCAGCGGAAATCGTTCTTCTTGCGGGTTATGAGGTAGAGAGGACTCACGATCTGGCTGTACTCAGGGATGTGCATTCTCCAAAAGCCTATGGCGCCTAGGAAAGCTTGCGTCTCCTTCTTGTTGGTTGGTGGAGACATTGCGATGATCTTATTGATGACCTCAGAAGGAATCTGACGCCGTCCGTCTTGCCACTTTACTCCCAGGAACTGGATCTCTCGGGCAGGTCCCTTGACTTTACTCTTCTTGATGGCAAAACCGGCTTCCAGGAGAATTCTGATGATTTTCTCTCCTTTCCCAAATACTTCCGTTGCTGTGTCCCCCCACACAATGATGTCATCAATATACTGCAGATGTTCTGGAGCCTCACCCTTTTCCAGTGCAGCCTGGATCAGTCCATGGCAGATGGTGGGACTGTGCTTCCACCCCGGGGGCAGTCGGTTCCACGTGTACTGCACACCTCTCCAGGTGAAAGCAAACTGAGGCCTGCACTCTGCTGCCAGAGGAATGGAGAAAAAGGCATTGGCAATATCAATGGTCGCATACCACTTTGCTGCCTTGGATTCCAGCTCATACTGAAGTTCCAACATATCCGGTACAGCAGCACTCAGTGGTGGTGTGACTTCATTCAGGCCACGGTAATCCACCGTCAGTCTCCATTCTTCACTGGACTTACGCACCGGCCATATAGGGCTGTTAAAGGGTTAGTGAGCCTTGCTGACCACCCCTTGGCTCTCCAGATCCCGAATCATCTTATGGATGGGGGCCACAGAGTCTCTGTCAGTGCGGTATTGCCGGCGATGCACTGTTGCTGTAGCAATTGGTACCCGCTGTTCTTCAATTCTCAGTAGTCCTACAGCAGACGGGTTATCTGAGAGACCAGGCAGGCTATTCAGTTGTCTTATGTCTTCTGTCTCTACGGCTGCTATCCCAAAAGCCCAGCGATGTCCCTTCGGGTCCTTGAAATATCCCCTCCTGAGATAATCTATGCCGAGGATGCATGGGGCGTCTGGACCAGTCACAATGGGGTGTTTCTGCCACTCATTCCCAGTTAAACTCACTTCAGCTTCCAGTACAGTCAGCTGCTGGGATCCTCCTGTCACCCCAGAAATAGAAATGGATTCGGTCCCCACATACCTGGATGGCATCAGGGTGCACTGAGCGCCGGTATCAACCAAAGCCGTGTATCTTTGTGGGTCAGACGTGCCAGGCCATCGGATCCACACAGTCCAATAGATCCGGTTATCCCTTTCCTCTACCTGGCTAGAGGCAGGGCTCCTCTAATCCTGTTTTTGGTGCACGATGTTCTTCTGTAAATGTGTTCCTGAGGTTCCTTCAAGAGGATCAGTCATATTATCATTTCCATTCTGTTGGGGGTTCTGTCCACAAGAGACTGGGGCAGTGTTGTACCTAGATGAGCCTCCTGAAGTGGATGTTTCTTTTTTCAATTCACGTACCCGGGCTGCTAAGGTGGAGGTGGGTTTCCTATCCCACTTTCTCATGTCTTCCCCATGCTCTTGCAGGAAAAACCAGAGGTCACGTCGTGGAGTTTGTCTTCTTTCCTTGGCTGGGGGACGTCTGCTCCTGATGGCAGAGACTCGGGTTGGTTTCGGTGTGGCATGGAAAAATCCTTCTTTGAGCTCTTTCCTTAGTTTCTGATTCTCTTCAATCAAGCTCCGGACTTGCTCGGCCAGGTTTGTTTCCACTGATGAGACCTGGGTGCGTAGTGGAGCGGTGACAGTGTCCTCATAGATTCTCAGTTTGTTTGCTAACACGCCCACCTGGTCTTCGCCTTCCCTCCACTGCAGTGTTGCCAGGTAACGAGAGTATATCTCTGGTCCGAGCCGCGCGAATCTTAGCCACATTTGTGAAGTGCACTGGACATTATCTGGGCTCTTGGGGAATCTCTCGTTGTCTGAGAAAATGATCTCTAGCACGGCCAATTCCCTCAGGCATCGGATACCTTGTTCTATTGTGTTCCATTTCTTTTGGTGCATCTGGAGGTCTTCTTTGCAGAGGTATCTGTCCCGTACACTCGCCAGCAATCGCCGCCAGAGGCTGAGAGTTTCCTGGGTTTTCCCAATCCCCTGGTCAATGACCACATCCTGGGACAGGGATCCCAGTTGCCTGGCCTCACTTCCGTCCAGAATGGTGTCGTTAGCTGCGGCGTCCCAGATGCGGAGCAGCCAGGTCAAGATGGACTCATTCGCCTGCCGGGTGAATTCCCTCCGTAGGTCACGCAGCTCCCCCAGGGATAGAGAGCGAGTGATAATCTCCGGCTCTGTCTCTTCTGCTTGGTGAGATGGTCCTGCTGCATCCTCATCAGTCGCTATGCGGACTGATTTGCTCTTTGATTTCTTTTTCTGGACGGGGGCAACTGCTGCAGGCTTCGGCTGTTCTGATTTGCTTTGTTTCTCCTCAAGAAGACAAAATAATGTTCTGATCTTCAGCATGAGGTACACGGTGCTGGTCAAAGAGAACAGAACTGACAAAAACATTATGCCATCCCTAGCATCCAGAGAGAACTCAATATTGTCAAGGACGGCTGTGCCTGACCTGAAATGTTGGAAGAAACCGCTCTCTCCTCCTAGCCCCAGAGGCTGGGTGCGATTGCTGAGGAGGTCCCAGACGTAGCGGCTCAGATTAGGCCAGGCAGATAAAATTGAGCATACGTTCCGAATGGTATTCATCGCCTCACAGGTTACCACGCAATAGGCATAATAAACCAATAGAGCAATTTTCATGCCATTCCCTGGTCGCAACAGGACCAATACGACAGGCAGATAGTTTCCCATTTGAGGAAAAATATAGAGAGCGAGATACAGCACCCATATAGATAAGCTGAGCATCATGGTGATAGTATTTCTGAGTTTCCCCAGGTCGTGCCCCACGTTGGGCGCCAAAATATGTCTTGGTTTGAAAACAAACCAGTGGGAGATCACAAGTCAAGATTGAAATTAAAAATACGTGAAATAATACAAGGAAAAGCACTGACAAAGTCAGATACAACCTAACACCCTGTTAGGGTGGTAGTAGCAGTCCAACTGAAGTAGTCCAGTTGGAGCGGTGATCCTGTGAAGGTCTAGTCTCCAGCTGAAGATCCAGTGGTAGCTCTGGTCCTCTGGGAACCCAGTAGACAGGGCTAGCTCAGGCAGTTCCAGGGCCAGGTTATATCCAGGTGGGAACACCTGGCTCCTCCCTCTTCGGCAGAGCATCTCACAATGGGATGAGATAAGTCCATGAGTCACACGGTGGGTCTCTGATGGCCCATTGCCTGTCATGCGGGGTGGGTCATTAGCAAGTGATGATAGCTAACGGATGGCCCATTGTCTGTATAGCAGCTAATGGCCCACAGCTGGTGGTAATAGAATACTTAACTACATCAATATTGCAACCTAGGACATTCACCCAACCAAAATCAAGAGCAAAGGTTGGTTTGGGTTTGAGAACTTGAAATAACTTTGAAACAAAAGAAATCACCTTTTTCTTCTTTCTTTCAGATGCTGGACTTGCCTCAGTGGGTGTGTGCTGAGCTCTCAGTGCAAGGGACAGTCAGGCCTCAATGGCTGTGAGTTCGTGTTCTTCTCACTGGGGGATTAGAAATAATTATTAATTCATTAATTGCAGAAATGTTTTCTAAACCTTTCCCCTTTCCTGCCCTTTGCTGGTAGATCTCTTTCTGCCTTTGAATTTACAGCCATTCCCTAGTGTCATTTGCCCTGCCAGAATTCCTTGCAGCTCCTAACAGGTAAAACCTAGGATAACTTAGAGGGGAAAGAGGTGACATTTTTAGCTCAAAACCTGGGGTAATTGAGAGGGGACACAAGAATTGTTTGTGCAGGAAAATGTGAGGAGATGTTGAGGGGAGTGAGGTGGCAATTTTGAGGGAAAAGCTGAGGTGATGTTTAGGGGAGACTGCACATTTTTGGGGTGGAAAAGAGTTAATATTGTACAGGGAGGAAAATTTTGAGGGTAAAACTTGAGGTAATCTGTTGGGGACAGAATGAATATTTTGGAGTAAAAATTAGGTACTCAATAGTAGAGAAGTAAGGAAAATTTTGGAGACAAAACTTGACAAAATCTCTAGAGTGGAGAATGAACACAGGAAAAAATGAGTTGATGAGAAGTGGATGTGTAGGGAAAATTTTCTCTAACGGAGAGCATGAACATACTGAGGTAGTGTGGGGGAATCAGTTGTGGGCAGGTAGGGAAATTTTCATGTAAAAATAATATGAAATAGTCTGTAACATTAACAAATTGAGGAAAAAATAGGTAATCAGTAGACAGATGGAAAATTGGGGGGGTAAATCTTGAGAAAAGCTACATGGTAGAAAATAAATCTATTGAGGGAAAAATAAAGGGATCAGTAGTGGATAGGTAGGGAAATTTTGGGGGGTAAAACTTGAAAAAATCTAAAGGTTGAGAGTGAATATTTTTGGGTAAAGATGAGGTATTAAGTTGGGAACCGGTAAGGAAAAATTGGGGGTAAAACTTGATCTTAATATCTTGATCTAAAATTAAAATAAAAACTTGAGTAAGTCTCTAGGAGAGACTGAACACTGACATAAACTGAGGCAGTCACTGGGGGTAGGCAAGGAAATAATGGGGGTAAAACATGAGAAAATCTGTAGGGCAGAGAATGAACATATTGATGTAAAAATGATCAAGGTGAGGGCATGACTGTTTTGAGGTAAACTTGGGACCCACGGAGTCCTCCTTCCTTGGCAGCAGCCAGCGGGGAAGGGAGAAGGAGTCCCGGGTGGGACAAGGGCGGAGAGAGCAAGCAGAGGAGCAGGAGAAAGGCACTGCAAAGGGGCAGTGCCTGGTGTCACCAGGTCACCTGTGGGCAACAGAATGGACACTGGGGGCAAATGGAGGTAACTGGATTGTCCCGTTGGGAGTTGCTGGTTGCTGGGATTTAGGTAATTCCATACATTTGGCTGCTTAAATTTCCCAGCCCTGGGGCCTTAGCTGTTAGGGTAGCACAAAAATTGTTCTCTGTGTGGTGCCCAGGTTTGGGTTTCAGTATCAGCTTTGTTTGTTTACATGAATTATACCCTTAGCCATGAATTCCCTGCTGAATTCCTGCTGGAATAATCTCCCAGTGCCCCATGGAGCATGGATATTTCCATGCAGAGCTGCTGCTTTAACGCTAGCCGTGTCAGGAACCAGCAGAGGTTCCAAGGAAGCTCAGTGGGATCGGGACAAGGACAGGATTGTATTCTGTGGCATCGCAGCCTCGTGTTTCACGGAGGGACACCCCACGCTGCACAGAGGGGAAGCCACCTGGAGCCAAGACACGCCTCGGCGCACGGTGGGGCTCGGGGGACGCGAGTCGTCGTGGAGGTGCGGCGAACAAAGAAGTGCAGGATCGCAGTCTGGGGTTCCAAGGGAGTTTATTAGGATCCACAGGCACAGGATGAAGGGAGAGGAAGAGGGGTGGAGAGCGAGGGGTGGGGAAGGTGCAAGGAACCCAAGGTTGCGAACCCCGAACAAAGGGATGCAGAGCGTTAAAAGGAGAGGGAAGAGGGGAGTGGTTAGCTCCGAAGAGCCAACCAGGGAAAGCCGGAGGGGAGGAGATAAGGAGGGGAAAAGGAAACAAACTGAGGAAACCAATAATACATTGAGCTAGGGAGAGACTTCTAGAACATAAACCATATACAGAATGGGGGCGGGGGAGAGCGCAAGGCCAATGATCTCATGCTAATATGCATCCTGCTAGCACACTGCAACAGTATGCCACAGAATTTACTAGTTATAACCCTCATCCCCCAGCCCCACCGATGTCACTGGGGGGCACTTGACAGAGTTCCCTGGCATTCAGCTGATTTCACCCTCCCTGAGGTGGGGCTCCAGTTGACACTTGAAAGCAGGAGGAGGCGGTGGTCAGACACACCCCTAGCCCGTGCTGAGGCAGCCCCTGTGCCCAGATGAGGATGTCTCTCCCTGCAGAAGCTGATGTCGTTTGAGAGCCTCAGGAGTGGCCCTCTGGAAGCTCTTCTCCCTAAGGAAAGGGTTGCACATCCGTGCCTTCAGCGCACCTCCGGTGTGACCCACCTGTGAAAGCTTTCCATGGGTTCTGTGCTTCCAGCTGGCTCCCTGAAAAACTCCAAACTTAACCCAAACAGAACTTCATCCAACTCTAACCGTTTATTTTAAGGCATCTCCAAGGGCTATTGCTTGGGATTTGATTTCTGTGAGGGAAGATTGCCTTGGCTTTAATGCTGCTGATGGCTGATGTCCCCAGGCTGGAAGGGAAGGGATTGGGGGTGGGTGGGACATACCTGGCAGCTGTGTGGGAGCTCCGGGAGGTTGGCACCAGCAGTTGCTGTCTGAGTTTCTCCACAAACACAACATGCTGACATTCGCAGGTGCCCCCTGTTTCTTGTGGTATTTTTGGGGTGCCAGTGGGGTCTGCCTGGGGTGAAGCATCTCCAGGTACCTGTTCAGAGCAGCCCATGGCCGAGGAGCCGCAGGCAGCCCTTTATCCATGTCCATCAGAGCACTGCTCGGGCATCCCAGTGTCCGACCCCGGGACGTGTGTTCCACATGCTGTGTGCCACAGGCAGGACCCTGCAGGCACAACTCCTCCCCTGGAAATACCAAGGACAGGAGGTACTGGTCCCCCTTCTGTGGCTCCCGACCTTCCCCCACCCCACATTCCTGGCCAACTGGGATGCACAGAGAAAACACCAAGGCACATTCCTGGCAGGGGGCAGGAGTCACCAAGGGCTCTGTCTAGCTCTGGGTCCCAAAAGCAGCCCTGGCCTCAGTAGCCGCTGTGATTTTGGGCTGCAGGAAACGCCCCTCTGCAGGCAAGACCAGCCCTGACACTCCAGAAGAATTGCTATGACCCAAGTGAACCCTCAGGCCTTGTCTTGCTCCTTTCTCCCTGCAAAGCAACATTGCATGAGCACCTTGACAGCTGTTGGGTAAATCCTGGAACGGGCAGCAAATCAGGGTCATTGGCACAGTTTTGTGCTGTCACACAACTGTGTTGTTTCATGGTCAGGTGGCATGGAGCTCTGCCCTATGGACATTCCAGGGGCTGGTGTGTAAAGCAGCATTAGCATCAAAGGAGGAGTTGCGTTGGCATAGGAATTCCCTTGCTGGCACATGTATTCCCCATGAACCTGAGATGGGCTTGGTTGGAGCAAGGTGCTCAGAATGCCAAGACTGTGGGTTCAGTCCCTAGATGAGCCATTCACGTAAAGGTTTAACTTGGTGCTCCCTGTGTGTCCCTTCCACCTCAGAATATGCTGTGACCTGGTAACAAAGAGTATACAGATTTCACTGGATTTTTAAACCCAGAGGTTTTTCCGTGGGAGAGTGTGAGCCACAGAGGAAGTAGGGGGAAGGAAGGAGAGCGTCAGGTCTCAGCCAGCAGGTGTCGGATGAGCGGCCCGAGCAGAGCCAGGCCCCGGCAGGACCCCAGTCCCACACCGGGCCGGTCGGAGCAGGAGCAGCAGCGCCGTGCTCAGCCCCAGCGCCCGTCCCGGAGCGGCTTTTCCCGCCCGCGGCTATCCCTGTCGCTATCCCAGCCCCAATCCCACCTCGGTCATGCGGCCTCGGGAGCCGCACCCCGCCCGCTGAAGGAGAAGCGGCTCCGCCTGGGATCCCCAGCAGCCCGAATCCCGGGCACAGATCCCAGTCCCACCTCAGCGCCCCGGGCTCCGCGCAGCGCCGGGAGCAATGCCCGGTGCGGGGCTCTGCACAGCGCTCCAAGCGACGGTCCCGCCGCATCCCGGGATGAGCATCCGCTGCACAGCAGACCAGACGCTGATCCGCCGGGATTTATGGGCGTAGCGGGACCGGCACAGGTGTTGTGATCGTTCTATAGAACCCTTATATACGATTATAGATAATCCTATAATCAATACGTCCCTTATACATCCCTATAGATAATCCTGTGATCAATATGTGCCTTATATATCGTTATACGTCGCCTTCATGGCAGCGGCTCCAGTGACCGCCTGACCCCTTCCCCCCTTTCCCATTCCCAAGACCAAGTTTCCTTCCCGGCTCCATCCCAAGATTCCCACAGCAGTCTCAAGTGTCTCGTTCCATAAAGCAATTTATTCACAGTAATACACAACCAGCCGGCCCTGGTCCCTCCGGAGAGGACCCATCATTTCATTCTTACCCCAAACTTCATTTTCTGCCCAGCAGATTAACTCAGATTTTACCCCCAAAACGTTCACTTTGTCTGCTAGAGAATCCCAGCCCCACTGCTCCCCGTGCTCCTGGCACCGCTCCCGGCTTGTGGCATTTCTTTCCGGGAGCAGCCCTGGCCGTGGTCCTGGATACAGAAATATATTTGTATTTTCAAACCACATGGCTCCATACTCAGAATTCCTTATAGTCTATGTGACAAACAAGTTAATGTTTAATAACTTTCACATAGTGGTATGTGGTTTGATATTAAATATTACAATGTTGGTTTTGACAAATATTAGAAGACAGTAATTGTAATAGAATGGCTAATGTTGTTGCAACAGCCCAGTTGTAAAGTTTGCTTTCACCAAAAAGTGTGGGTTTGTATGTTGGAATGTAGGTTTTATGAGTTTGCATTGGACGAACTGTTGCTGGCCAAACCCTCAAGGCACAACCCTGAAAGGAGCAGGAGATCATTCAGTGAGGACCCCAAAACCCCAGTGACAAGACTGTGCCGGTGCCAAAAGGAGTGGTTTAGGGCAGGTACCTAAACAAAAGATAAATAGGCATCAAGCTGATGGACCACCAAGGGTATAAAAGGCGGGGCCACCATATTTCGGCGCACTTCTGGCACTTGGCTGCGTGGCCGGCGTGTGGTTTCGCTTTGCGAAGCTTTTTTTTGTTCTCAATTTTTATAACTCATTCCCACTTGGGGTCTGGGTTGTTTATAGCAGTTTTAGGAGCTCGTCCGGGATACGCCCAGCGGCTCTGAGGGTCCATGGGGCACTCGTGTGGGAGGCCAGCCGCGCCGATTCCGGCTGCCCACCCTGGGCCACTAGCGCATCCTTAGACCCGAGCTGCGTTACTGGCAATGAGGAGAACTCGCAAAGCGAAAGTACGAATTCCCCGATTATTTATCGCGGTTATTTTTAACTTTTGTGCACGAAGACCAGGCCCCTACGGACGGAATGGAGCAGCACCGATAAAGGGAGCTGGATCGGCGGCACCGCAGCTGGAGCAGGAGCTGGAGCCGGGACAGACACCGGGAGCCGAGCTTGGGGTGAGCGGGGATCGGGCTTGGAGCAGCCGCGCCGTGTCTGGGGGAAGCGGGGCTGCTGTGCCAGGAAAGGTGGGGGAAGCCGGGCTGGAGAACTTGGGCCATGCGGCCCGAGCTGGCTGCTGCTCCCGCCCCGGCTCTGGCGGGACGTGACGCGATAGAATAACGGTGGGATGTGAAGTGACGGACAGGATGAAGGCGGGACGAGAAGTGAAGGACAGGATCGCGTCCCGCCTCCATCCTGTAAGGAGGCAGGGGAGGAGGCGAGGCGGTGACGCGGAGTGAGAAGGTGCGGGGGAGCTGCTAGGCGGTGGTACGCAGAAGAGGAAGGTGGCAGAATAAAGCCCTGGAAAAGGGGATAACTGCTAAACGGGAAGGCAATTGCAGTGGAAGGAAATCCCAGGAGAGAGGGGAACTTGATTTTTGGATAAGAGGGCAGAGGAAACAGAAGATAGCCCCGGGATTGTAACATGGGACACGGGAGTAGTGGGGAGAAGCCCAAGAAGAAGGGGAGCAAAAAGATACCTATGAATATACCACCCCGACAGCCCCTTAGGATTAAAATTATCCCAATGGAACTATAACCCTGGTACAAAAGAAAAAGATAAAGTGAAAATGATGCACTACTGTATGATAGTATGGACTAAAACAGAAATACAGCCCAACCATTTATATTGGCCTAGGTATGGGTCATTTGAAGGGTGGAATTTGCCAGGCCCTACAAATATCTGTGAATGCTAAGGAACCTTTCAGTCAAGAGGAAAGTGACTATGCAGCCTGCGCAAAAGGACAGATTTTTCCCTCAAATGTCAAAGCTTTTAAGGTATCCGAGAAAAAGGAATGGGACTCCTTAGACCATTTACCCCCACCGTATCTCATTGCCCCAGGCGCCTCGGTACCTCCGGAAGCACCAACACCCCCAGAGGAGAAGCAGAGCAACATCAAGGGGCGAGAGGAATTCCAGAGATGAGAATCACCGGGTTGAGGTTTATCCCCTTAGAGAACTACTGATGGGAGGAATGCAGGGAGGGGTAGGGTTTGTGAATGTTCCTCTCGATTCCTCTGATGTATGAGCTTTCAAAAAGGAATTGAAAGGATTACTAGATGATCTGATTGGATTGGCTGAACAAGTGGATCAATTTTAGCAGCAAACATTTGTACTTGGGATGAAATGCAGTCCATCCCAAGCTTTTCCAAGAGGAAAAGCAAGTGATCAGGGTAGCAGGTATGAGAATCTGGGACAGGGAGCACCAAAACAGGCAACAAAATGGGGGAGATAAAATGGCCTTTCAACGCCCCCTCTGGAATCACAACAAAGAAGAGGGGAGACAAAATATGGAGGACCAGAGGTTATTGATAATCAGTGGAATACAAGAAGCTGCCCCACAAAATCAGAACATCCTTAAAGCTTTTGATGAGCAACAAGGGAAAGAGGAGACCCCCACAGAATGGTTAGAAAGACTTAAGAAAAATATGAGGCAATATTCTGGCATAGACCAGGAGACAGTGGCTGGCCAGGCACTATTAAGAGTCAAATTTGTCATGCATGCCTGGCCAGGTATCTGGAGAAAGTTACAGAAGCTTGAGGATTGGCAGGAATGAGGATTGCACGAGCTATTGAGAAAGGCTCAAAAGGTTTATGTGGGGAGAGAAGAAGACGAAAGCCAAAGTCATGGTAGCAGCTTTAAGAGAAAGGAATCAACTTTTGAGATGTGGAATCCCTCGACAGGATAGGGGGTGTCAACAAAGGTCACTCAAAAATGGTAACAATCAGGGCAGAATGAGAATGAAAGACGAAAATCAAGATCCCATATGCTTTTATTATAGAGGAAAAGGACATCTAAGGAGGGATTCTCCTAAAAGGAGTAAAGATCTGGAGGTTTTTAAGGAAGTACAAAAAAGGGAAACAGAGGATTAGGGGTGTCAGGGGCTCTATCTGTTGGGGAGAAAATGCCACCGTGTGCCCTTGATAAACCTAAAATTAGGTCCCCAGGGAGAAGAATTTGAGTTTTTAGTTGACACTGGAGCCGAGAGAACATATGTATATAAAATCCGAAAAGGGTGAGAGAAGAGCCAGGAATCTTTACAGGTAGTGGCAGTGAAAGGGAAAGGCTTTTGAGCACCTGTTATTAAGCAAGTAACCTTTGAGGGAAGCCATAAAATGGGAATGGGAGATATTTTATTGGTACTGGGGGTGGGATGTAATCTGTTTGGGAGGGATTTACAAGTACAATTAGGAATTGGAGTGCTGCCAAATAAAGGGGAAATGGTAGTTAAACTGTTAAAAGAGGATGATGAAAACCAAACCCAATTGTATGGGCAAGACCAGAGAATCAGGGTAAATTAGACATGATGTTTGTTAAGATTAAAATAACTGATGAAAGTTGCCCAATCCAAGTTTGTCAATACCCTATTTCCTCGGAAGGGTGTAATGGGTTACAACCCATCATTGATTCTCCAATCAAAAATGGAATTCTTGAGCAATGTATGTCCCCACATAACACCCCTATTTTACCTGTTGGGAAATCAGATGGTACTTTTAGATTGGTACAAGATTTAAGATAAGTAAATACGAGAACTGTTGATCGATACCGTGTAGTTCCTAATCCATACACCCTTCTAAGCAAGCTAACACCTTCACATCACTGGTTCAAGAGTAATAGATCTCAAGGAAGCCTTTTGGGATTGCCCCTTAGCTGAGGAAAGTCGGGACATTTTCGTCTTTGAGTGGGAGGATCCAAATATGGGAAGAAAACAACAGTTTAGGTGGACAAGATTACCTCAAGGATTTACAGAATCCCCGAATTTGTTTGGGCAGACCTTGGAGGAGACCCTACAACCCTTTGTCCTAAGTCCCAGAATTAAACTCATACAATATGTAGATGACCTATTACTCTCAGGGACAGAAGAAAAGGAAGTTAAGAAGGCCACAATAGACCTCCCAAATTTTCTAGGAGCTCAGGGGTTGAAAGTATTGAAGAAAAACCTCCAATTTGCAGAGCAGGAAGTCCAATATTTAGGCCACATAATTAGTGGAGGCAGCCGATGATTACACCCTGAGATAATTACAGGGATTGTGTCTATAACTAGACCAAAGACAAAGAAATAAGGCAGATTTTAGGATTATTAGGGTATTGCAGATTATGGATTGAAGGATACACCCAAGCTGTTAAGTTTTTGTATGAGAAGTTAGCTGAGGAGGAAGTGATCTGGACTAAGGATGATGAAGACAGATGTGAGAAATTGAAACAGAAATTTATAACTGCCCCTGCTCTAGAAAAGCCCTTTTACCTCTTTGTGAATCTAGACAGTAGGGTGGCCCATGGGGTCCTAACCCAAGTTTGGCGGGGATCTAAGAAACCTGTTGTGTACTTACCCGAATCGTTAGATCCCGTTAGTAGGGGTTGGCCCACATGCATTCAAGCTGTAGCCACCACTGCCCTGTTAGTGGAAGAAAGCAGGAAATTAATCCCTTTTCCCCAAAGGGGAAAGCTGAAAGTATATGCTCATTCAGTAAGGAATATTTTAAGTCAGAAGGCTGAAAAATGGCTCACAGATTCTCAGATACTCAAATACGAGGCCATCTTAATAGATCAGAACGATTTAGAACTAGTCATTTGTGGCTAGCACAGGTCTTTCCCATGAGAACTTTCTTCTGTGTTTTATAAACAAAGATAAAGTTTGGATGTTGTTAGAACAGTGTCTCAAGATTTGGACAGTTCAGGCCTGGCCAGTCAGGCCTAGGGTGAGGTTTCTGATTGACCAATCTGGGTGACCTCTGAAAAGCCTATATAGGTTGGATTGAAAATAATAAAGCTCTTTTTTCTATGCCACGCTGAGAATGCGTTTTTTTCTTCTCTGCTAGCGGCTCAACAGCGACAGTCATTGATAAACACTTGAATTCAGCTCAGTTTTTATATGGGGAACCAGCTGAGGAATTAGAACACAACTGCTAGACATAATTAATTAACAAACCAAAGTAAGGGAGGACTTAACTGACCAACCTCTCCAAGGAGTGGAAACTCTGTGTATAGATGGCTACTCGAGATGCATACAAGGGCGACGGAGATCTGGGTACACCATCATAAATGGACAAAAGATGGCAGTAGCTGAAAAAGGGAAGTTGCCCTCAAATTGGTCAGCCCAGGCTTGTGAGTTGTATGCTTTAATCTGAGCTTTAAGGTTATTAGACCACAGAAGAGGAACAATCTACACCGACTCAAAATATGTCTTTGGAGTAGCACATACTTTTGGAAAAATATGGGAATAGAGAGGGCTGTTGAACTCAAAAGGGAAAGGACTGATTCATGAGGGACTGTTCTTAGAGGTTTTGGAAGCCCTGAGGTTACCAAAAGAGATTGCCATGGTTCATATTAGGGATCACCAAAAGGGAATAGCCCCAGAGATTAGAGGCAATAATCTTGCTGACAGAGAAGCAAAGGATGCTGCGGAAAATGGAGAGGAAAAGGTAATGATAGTCCTATCATCGAAAGATAAAGAGTCAGGAGCTCTGAAGCTTAGTAAACAAGAAGAGGAAAGGTTGAAAGAGATAGATGATGAAGGTTATTGGAAACTCCGAGATGGAAGACAAATGTTAAATAAACCCCTCACTAAAGAAATATTAGAAAGAATACATTAAAAGACCCATTGGGGCACTTGAGCCATCTGTGGTGAATTTTTAAAAGATTATGGGTGTATGGGTGTATGGGTGTCTTTGGAATAGCAAAACAAGTAATGGAAAAGTGTGGGGTTTGTCAGAAGGTGAACAAGAAGGTAATGAGAAGAGTAACCTCAGGAGGTCAGGACCTGGCCCTAAGACCCTTTCAAAGTATACAAGTAGATTTTACTGAACTCTCCCAGATACAGCGATGGAAATTTTTATTAGTAATTGTGGATCATTTAACCCACTGGGTAGAGGCAGTACTTACTGTAAGGGCCACAGCCAATACTGTTTCCACAACGTTGTTAGAACAAATTATTCCCCGGTATGAGATGGTGAATCGGATTGATTTAGATAGAGGAACACACTTTACCTTTGAAGTATAACAACAGATAGTCCAAGCCCTAAGAATGGAATGGGAGTTACATACATCATGGCACCCACAAAGTTCTGGATGGGTCAAAAGGATGAGCCAGGCCCTTAAAAGAGCCTTGACTGAATTGATAGTTGAGACCCAGATGTCTTGGATAAAATGCCTACCTGTTGCATTACTAAGGGTTAGGACACAACCATGGTAGACCTAGATGTATCTCCTTATGAAATGATGTTTGGGTTACCTTTTTTAGCCTCAGCTCACAAAATCGCAGCCTATGAGGAAGGGGAGGTAAATATTATGAAATGTGTTAAGACCACAGCCTGAAATTTTGAGATTTATGAAAACAAGGGATGATTCCCCAGACTGCTCTCCTACATTTCAAAATATATCACATTGAACCTGGGGACTGGGTGTTAATTAAATCTTGGAATGAACAACCATTAATACTACAATGGGAAGGGCCTTTTCCAGGTTTTGATAACAACTGAGATGGCCATCAGAAACACCTGGTAAGGGTGGACTCAACACCAGCACAGTCAAAGGACCCACAGACGAACCCTGCCAGTGGACTGTAACATCGTGACCTGGACAGCTGAGGATGACCCTAAAGCAGGACACTAACCTCCAGTGTGGCAAGTAAACCACCCTCCCATTGAAGGAGATAGGGAAGTTCCTCACAGATTATATCAGTGGTTTGAGATACCCCAAGGACAAAAACTGTACAGACTCTGACATCATCCTTGGGATAGTTGGATTCCTCCAAAACAGAGGGTCTGGGTTATACCAATTACAAGCCTCAGGGGACAGTAGAATTTTGCATTTGTGTGTGAGATACAAAGAAAGCCGTGTGTGGCCCTTTGAAACACACGGGGTCCTTCCTAGCTACATACCCTATCTGAAACATCCCAGTGCAACACATTCTAGCTGGGTTAAGTGTAAATGCAAAAAGCCTGGTCAATTTTGGTGCTGTGATTCTTCCAACACTGTAAGTCATGTTGACCTTCAGGGGTCCTCCTTATAATCAGTTTAAGAGACTCTTAAATTATAACCTTATGTTGTGGTTTTGAGCTGTTGCTGCCTGAAAATCAAGAACTAACCAAAACCAAATGAGAAGAAAACATCAGAAAGAGTCAAACCCCGTATTTCCAATGCTGGCAGGAACTCCGCATGATGTGGATGTGAGCCTACAAGGCCAGAGGGCAAGACCAGATGGATACCCCTACTTGCCACGTAAGGGGTCAGTTGTAGGTGGCAACCCCATAGGCTGTGGGTGTGGGATTGGGAGTTCTGTTGGACCTCTGGTGCTTATTTTGCTGCTCATTTGTTCAGAGACACAAGCAGACTCCTGCTGGAAATGTTATCAAAATCTATATTGTGGAAACACCCGGGCTTCTTACCTGGTGGTTCATACTCATGTTAATAGTGTTTGTTATAATTCAAAGGAGGTGGAAACTTACAGCACGCAAGGACAAACCTACTGGGTAGTGAAAAATCTAGGAAGTGGGGGAATAAGAGGTGGGTTGGGATGCCCACTGGGAAAAAAATGGATTTGTTCCACTAAGGCTGGGCATGGGGATGTTTCAGATGGAGGTGAAATACAATATCTGGTAAAACAATAATACGGAATGCCACCAACAAGTCAGTAAGTCCACCTGTATCCACTCAGGTACAAAAACCAGACATATGTACAGAGATACAAAAGACATGGGGAAATGAGGAGGCAATAAGAGACATAGCAAGGGAAATGAAGAACATTGCACATGTACCTGTTCAGAAGTAGAAATCCATGTTAAGCAGTGACTGCTGGGATAACATATGGAGGAGCTTGGTGGAAAAGACTAGGATTTACAATATCATGTGCCTTAACAGGACTCTTATTTCCCCCTGCCTTACACTATGTTTTATCAAATTGGTAATCAGTGTGGTTCAAAACATGCATTTAGTAACCATACCCACAGACCCAAAGCAGCTTGTTGAGCCTCAAAATTCATGGTCCTAAAAAGAAACAAATAGGAGACCCACTAGAAGAAGCACAACTGATACACAAAAGGTATGAGCAAATGACATGGATAGGGAATTCAGCATATGGCTCAAGCCAAATATAGTAGAAAATATATGAGGGGGGAATTGTGAGAAACAAGTTGATGGAATTGGCTTTTGCAGAGTGTTATATGGTTTGGTATTAAATATTACAATGTTGGTTTTGACAAATATTAGAAGACAGTACATATTATAGAATGGTTGATGTTGTTGCAACAGCCCAGTTGCAAAGTTTGCTGTCACCAAAAAGTGTGGGTTTGTATGTTGTAATGTGGGTTTTATGAGTTTGTGTTGGACGAACTGTTGCTGGCCAAACCCTCAAGGCACGACCCTGAAAGGAGCAGGAGATCATTCAGTGAGGACCCCAAAACCCCAGCGACAAGACTGCGCCGGTGCCGAAAGGAGTGGTTTAGGGCAGGACTATGTAAAACAAAAAGGTAAATATGCACAAAGCTGATGGAACACCAGGAGTATAAAAGGCAGGGCCACCATATTTTGGGGCACCTCTAGCACTTGGCTGTGCGCCCAGCACTGTCCCTTTTGCTTTGCGGGTTTTTTTTTGTTATCAGTAAAATTTTTATAACTCATTCACACTTGGGGTCTGGGTCATTTTTAGCATTCTATAACCCGGAGATACAGGGTTTTATTTTGGAGTCAGTTTTTAAATACATTAATATTTCTCAATATATTAAAAAATGAGAATATTTACAGTTTCCAGTATTTTACACATAAACCCCTCATGAATTTTCAGGCATTTTGGGGCTGTAACCTCCCTTCTTGGGGGGGACCCTGCCTGGTGTCCCCCTCATCTGCCACTCACCTGTTCTTCCACCACATTGGGGTGCCCCAAGTGACACCATCACCCTCCAGACTCCCCCGCCCCTTTTTTCCTCCCCCCCAGAAGAGTCACAAAATGAGCCCAAGTGCCCTGGCCAGCAGCTCGGTGCTTCCATAAAGCCCTTTCCACATTGACATCTCCCCCAAAAAGGGGGAAAAATCAAGGGAGGGCAGGGCAGCCCCCAAAAGGACTGGAGTCCCCCCATCTCCTGTCCCACAGGCTGGCAGCTGGCACAGGGAATGTCCCTGAGGATGGTGCCTTACCCTGGACTGACCCATGGGACACTGAAAAGTGCTTGAGGAGGGCAAGCCCTGCTCAGCAGCCACCCAACCATCTGTGTTATCTGCAGCATTGCCATCCTGGATCCAAACCCAGCACTGTGCCAGTTACTGGGAAGAAAAAGTTCCCTATCCCAGTCAAAACCAGGGCAGCAGCCAGCACACCCTGTCCCTGCTCATCACAGCTGGACACCAGTAGAGGGATTCTGTGAGAGACAGGGCCAAAATCCCTACTCCAATCACTAAAAAGAACAGGCACTGCTTTCCCATCACCTGTGAGCTGGGTGACCTTATGGTAGCAGGATAAGAAACCAGTTAGATGGGAATTTCCCTCCATTATCCTGAGCTACCTGTGCCTGACGCAGGCACTGTCCTTGAATTGCTTCCCAGTAGGGCCGAGTATGACCTTCTCCACTATGTTTCCTGGTACTGAGGTTAGATTAGCAGGGCTGGAGTTTCCTGGAAAAGTCCAAGCCCTCCCCATAAAGTGGGATACAGCTGGAGAGCGCCCAGCCAGCATGAACCTGCTTGGGCTTCCAGGACCTTGGGGAGATGATTAAGGTGGTTTCTGTCTGGGACATATTGGGATGAATCCCATCCAACCCCACAGCCTCATGGATACTGAACTGGTCCAAGTGGCCCCCAGAGATTCCAAATGGAAAATCACTGTCCTTCCTCCCCTGCTTGGGCACACAGATAAGCCGGCAGCGGTGCTTGGCAGAACCAGGGCGGCTGTGGGAGGGCAAGTGGCCGGAGAAGGACACTGGGAACATTTAAAAGCAGAGAGGATGCCCAGAGAGCCAAATTCCCACAGGATTCTGCCACGCTGGGTGGATCAGCTTGCTCCGAGACAATGCTTGGTGTGGCTTTGGGCATCGGGGTCCTGCTGGCTCTGGTAGGCTGCACGGCCACCGAGGGCTGTGGTGAGTGTCAGCCACCCATGGAGAGCTGGGAGAGACCACGGATGGGACACAAGATCCCGGTGACATCCCCTGTCCTTTCAGTGGCCCCTCAGGAGCTGGTCTCCCAGCTGCTCCAGCGCCTGGAGGGATCCATCAATTTTGAGGAGGCGGCGAATCCCAGCATCTTGCTAGCCGTGAACCTGGCTGGGGGGAGCAGTGATGGTCCCACCCACAAGTGGCTGCTCCAGGAGATCAAAGAGGAGGCAGTGAGGAGAGCCCAGAAAGGTAGGGAGGCAAAGGAGGGAAGAGATCTGCTCCTGGGGGACCAGGATTCCACCAGTTCTTGGGGTGCCCAGCCCTGCATATCCCAGCTGTCCTCTCATCCCCACAGATATGACCTCGGGACAGGTAGCTCTGCATGTCCTTGCCCTCCTCTCCTCCTGCCAGGACCCCCAGCGTGTCCATGCCCTGGAGCAGAGCCTCGACCTGATCCATGTGCTGCAGCAGAAAACAGATGAGGAGATGGCCAAACTGGGTATGTTGGGAATTGGGAGCCTGGGGCTGTCACTGTCCCCACACCGTGTCATCTTGCTGCTGTTTGCTTTCAGAGGCCGAGGGGATTCCCAAAACGTCCCTGTACAGTGTGGGCCTGGATACCTTGGCCCTGTGCCTGGCTGAGGCAGGTGGTGCCCAAGGGCCGTCGGTGGCCCTGGCCAAGCAGGTGCTGAGTCCTGAGAGCCACCTCTCTGTGGGTAAGAGACCCCTCTGCTCCCACATTCCCACTCCCGGGGTCTATCCCGGGGCTTGACGGTGACTCCAGGATCCCACAGACACCCGTGCCATGGTGGCGTTGGCACTGGCCTGCGTCTACAACTATGTGGAGCTCCAGGATGTGCGGGAACTGCTCCAGGAGGCACTTTGGACAGTGAGCAACAGCTTCCTGGATGAGCAGGAGAAGAATAATGGCATGATTGGTGATATCTACAGCATGGGGCTGGCCCTGCAGGTAGGGGAGGTCCCAGGGGAGTGTGGTGTCACAGCCACCCAGTCCCATTCCCAGATGTGTCATTCCACCTCCCACCTGCTCCACAGGCGCTGGAAGCCACAAGGAAGTTTTACACCCCACGGAAGTGGGATTGTGCCCAGGCCTTCTCCGTGGTGTATGCCCATGACTACCAGCAGCCCATGGCCATTGCCCAGGTGCTGCCGGCCCTGGTGGGCAGGTCCTACCTGGATGTGGCTGGCCTGGATTGTGCTGCCACTAAGGATGAATCCCCAGGACAACAGCTGTCCCTGTCCCCAGTGCTGGGGACACACGGCATTCCCAGAGGTATGCTGATCCCACCTTGAGTCCCCCAGACCCTGCAGGAATGATGCTCTTGCCCTGTGCCTGTGGGGGTGCACCAGGTGCCCACTCTACCCCTCTCTCCCCTGCACAGGCTCCATCCAGGTGCATTACTCCATCACCAACACACTCCAGGGAAAACACTTCCACTACTCCACCTTGGTGACAGTCCCAAGTGGCTCCACGCTGCTCCATGTGATGGAAGTGGCAGCAGAGGAGAACCCCCAAACCTTTAGGTGAGAACTACAGCAGCCTTGGTGGTGGGATTTGGCATTTCCCCACCCAGGCCTGAGTATCCTCACATCTCCCACAGCTTCCAGACGGAGCAGACATCCTGGGGTCCCTATGTGACCTCCATCCATGGGCTGGCTGCCAGCACGGATGACAGGACCTACTGGAAGTTCCTCAGTTCTGAGGACGCCCTTGATGAAGGTGGGGGGTGTGGGGAGCAGGGAGAGCCTGTGCTGGGGTCTCCATGTCCCAGCCTCACACATCCCTCTGCTGCAGGGGTTGGCATCTACAAACCACACGATGGAGAGCACATCGAAGCCGTCTTCAGCACCTACTGAGGCCACTAAGACACCCTGGACCCCACCATGGAGCAATAAAGTGCCGTTCCAGCATCACCCTGTGTGTGTGTGTGTCTGTATATGGGAGAAAACACAGCTCACATCCCTTTTGTCTTCCTTCCTGCTTCGTTCCATGGGCTCAGCTCCTCTCCTTTTCTTCCCCACCACCACACACAAACGCAGGCTCACCCAAACTCTGCAGAGTCAATTCCCTCTGGACACCAACAAAGCCTTTCCCCAGCAGCCACAGTGTTCTTCCCTCTGGCCACATTCCTATGCTTCACTTCAGCCTATTCTGATCCCCACACAAGCTCTCATGGCATTAATCACATGCAATTACCTTGGTTTCATTATTACAATCCCAATTAGCATCAGCCCGAGGCCACCAGCTGAATTACCATCCGGAAATCCGCAGGTGGTGGCCTGAGGTCCACCTGGGTCACCAAAGGCCATAACTGGGTGGGGGAAACCATTCTAATCCCAATTCTGTGATTCCATCTCTGGCCAGGAGTCACCAGCACCTCCCAGTTGGGTCCCAATTGTTCTCCTGACAGATGGAGCCCCATTCCCTACTTCCCACTGGGCCTTGTCCAGCTGGTCCTGTAGCCTGGACCTGCTCCCAGCTGGATCCTTCCCACCCAAACCATTCTGTGATTTTATGGACACTGGTTCCAGAAGGAGTTGTGAGGGAGGGGATCCAAACTCTTCCTAACAGCCCAAAACCAGCATCCACCACCTTCCATCATCTCTGCCACATGTGATCTTATCCAAGACATCAAACCAGTCAGACAGGACCATCCCTTCCTCATCCCATGGTGATGCTGCCAGGTCCTTCAGTGATCACACAGATAAGCTGGCCCTGTGTGGCAGCACTGCAGCAAGTGTGGGTGGGCAGGTGACTAAAGGATGGCACCAGGAGCAGATAAAAGCAGGAGGGACAGCTGGAGAGATGAGTGCCCACAGGACTCTGCTGCCCTGAGTGGATCAGCTCTCCTGAGGACAGAGGATGCCCAGCATGGCTTACAGCATTGGGATCCTGCTGGCCCTGGCATGTGCCACAGTCACGCAGGGCTGTGGGCAGTGTCACTCCTCCTGCGGTGGCACCACACAGAGACCGGTGACGCTGCGGGGGGAAGAGTGGATGGCGCACAGGGCTCCTGGTGACCTCCTGCACTCGGTGGCAGGAGGGTGCCAGGGCCATGACCACCTGGTCCAGGATCTGCTGCAGCGCATGGAGGAATCTGTCCACTTTGATGAGCCACCGAACGCCAGCATCCTGCTGGCCATGAACCTGGCTGGAGACACCCACGGCCACATCCACAAGTGCCTGCTCCAGGCGATAAAGAGCCACGCAGTGAAGAGAGCCCAGAAAGGTGGGGAAGGGAGAGGAGGAGAACCCGGGGCAGGGAAGGGGCTGCACCTGATCCCAGCAGATCCTGTCCTGCAGGCTTGGCACCATCAGCTCTCAGGGTGCCACATTCCATCTCACCACGTTGTGCTCTTGTCTCCACAGATATGCCCTCGGGACAGGTGGCTCTGTATGTCCTCACCCTCCTCTCCTCCTGCGTGGACCCCCGGTGCGTCCATGCCCTGGGGGAGACCATCAACCTGATCCCTATCCTGAAGGAAAAAATGAACGAGGAGATAATCAAAAAGGGTACACTGGGATGTGGGGGAGGGACTGAGGGGCTGGGGGTGTGTCACCCTCACTGCACCCCGTCAGCTCACCCCTCTTTGCCTTGCAGAGATCACCTGGTACAATAGGAGCCTCGACATATTGGCCCTGTGCCTGGCAAAGGAATATGACCTCCGAGATGCAGTCATGGCCGTGGCCAAGGAGCTGGGGAAGCCCAATAGCTCCCTCTGTGTGGGTAAGGGAACCCTCCAGCCCCTCTGTGTCCCCTCTGCTCCCAGAGGTCTCTCCAGGGTGCAGGCAGTGACACTGGGATCCCACAGACACCCAGGCCATGGCGGTGCTGGCGCTGGTGTGCGCCTACAACCACACAGAAAATGACACACAGCATCTGATCCATGACGCACTGCGTAAAGTGACAAATCATTTCCTGGATGAGCAGGAGAAGAATAATGGCATGATTGGGAATATCTCCAGCATGGGGCTGGCCCTGCAGGTATAGAGAGGGGTTGTGGGGCCATGGCCACACAGTTCCACTCGCAGGCTGCTCGTGTCACCTTCCACCTCCTCCGCAGGCTCTGGAGACCTCGAGTGAGTTTTACGCCCCTCGGAAGTGGAACAGTACCCAGGCCTGCAATGTGGTCTACAACCACGACTACCAACAGCCCATGGCTATTGCCCAGGTCCTGCCTCCCCTCGTGGGCAAGTCATACCTGAATGCAGGTAAGCTGGGCTGTGCTGCCACCAATGGAATGGCCCTGAGCCAACAGCTGCCCCTGTCTCCAAAAACAGGGACAACTGGGGTTCCAACATGGAGCTGACTCTGTGGGGATGACACTCCTGCCCTGTGCCAGGTAGGCTATCCCAGGTGCCCATTCTGCCCTCCTCCCCACCCACAGCCCCCATCACCGTGCAGTTCTCCATCACCAACACGCTGAAGAATTACTTCCACTACTCCACCTCAGTGTGTGTCCCAGATAACTCCACGCTGTACCAGGTGATGAAGGTGGCAGCAGACAAGGAACCCGACATATTTTGGTGAGAGTCAGAGGGTGGAAGAGAAGGAGAGGTTTGCATCCCCTCACCCAGCTCTGAGCCCACTCCCTTTGCTGGCAGCTTTGAGACAGTGGCGACAGACTTGGGTCCCTTTGTGACCTCCATCCATGGGCTGGCTGGCAACACAGCCAATAGGACCTACTGGCAGTTCTTCAGCTCCTGGAGTCCCCTCCAGAAAGGTGAGCACCCAGGGGGGAGTGTGGGGCACAAGAGGCTGTGCTTGGGGGTCTCCATGTCCCAGCCTCATACATGCCCTGCTGCAGGGGTTGGCACGTACAAGCCAAAAAACTGGGAGCTCATCCAGGCCATCTTCAGCACCTACTGAGGATACTAAGACACCCTGGACCCCACCATGGAGCAATAAAGTGCCGTTCCAGCATCACCCTGTGTGTGTGTGTCCCTGGAAGAAAACACAGCTCACATCCCTTTTGTCTTCCTTCCTGCTTCGTTCCATGGGCTCAGCTCCTCTCCTTTTCATCCCCACCACCACACACAAATGCAGGCTCACCCAAACTCTGCAGAGTCAATTCCCTCTGGACACCAACAAAGCCTTTCCCCAGCAGCCACAGTGTTCTTCCTCTGGCCACATTCCCATGCTTCACTTCAGCCTATCCTGATCCCCACACAAGCTCTCATGGCATTAATCACATGCAATTACCTCGGTTTGATTATTACAATCCCAATTAGCATCAGCCCGAGGCCACCAGCTGAATTACCATCCGGAAATCCGCAGGTGGTGGCCTGAGGTCCACCTGGGTCACCAAAGGCCATAACTGGGTGGGGGAAACCATTCTAATCCCAATTCTGTGATTCCGTCTCTGGCCAGGAGTCACCAGCACCTCCCAGTTGGGTCCCAATTGTTCTCCTGACAGATGGAGCCCCATTCCCTACTTCCCACTGGGCCTTGTCCAGCTGGTCCTGTAGCCTGGACCTGCTCCCAGCTGGATCCTTCCCACCCAAACCATTCTGTGATTTTATGGACACTGGTTCCAGAAGGAGTTGTGAGGGGTAGGATCCAAACGCTTCCTAACAGCCCAAAACCAGCATCCACCACCTTCCATCATCTCTGCCACATGTGATCTTATGCAAGACATCAAACCAGTCAGACAGGACCATCCCTTCCTCAACCCATGGTGACAGTGTCACCCTCCAGGTCCTTCAGTGATCACACAGATAAGCTGGCACCATGTGGCAGCACTGCAGCAAGTGTGGGTGGGCAGGTGACTAAAGGATGGCACCAGGAGCAGATAAAAGCAGGAGGGACAGCTGGAGAGATGAGTGCCCACAGGACTCTGCTGCCCTGAGTGGATCAGCTCTCCTGAGGACAGAGGATGCCCAGCATGGCTTACAGCATTGGGATCCTGCTGGCCCTGGCATGTGCCACAGTCACGCAGGGCTGTGGGCAGTGTCACTCCTCCTGCGGTGGCACCACACAGAGACCGGTGACGCTGCGGGGGGAAGAGTGGATGGCGCACAGGGCTCCTAGTGACCTCCTGCACTCGGTGGCAGGAGGGTGCCAGGGCCATGACCACCTGGTCCAGGATCTGCTGCAGCGCATGGAGGAATCTGTCCACTTTGATGAGCCACCGAACGCCAGCATCCTGCTGGCCATGAACCTGGCTGGAGACACCCACGGCCACATCCACAAGTGCCTGCTCCAGGCGATAAAGAGCCACGCAGTGAAGAGAGCCCAGAAAGGTGGGGAAGGGAGAGGAGGAGAACCCAGGGCAGGGAAGGCGCTGCACCTGATCCCAGCAGATCCCGTCCTGCAGGCTTGGCACCATCAGCTCTCAGGGTGCCACATTCCATCTCACCATGCTGTGCTCTTGTCTCCACAGATATGCCCTCGGGACAGGTGGCTCTGTATGTCCTCGCCCTCCTCTCCTCCTGCGTGGACCCCCGGTGCGTCCATGCCCTGGGGGAGACCATCAACCTGATCCCTATCCTGAAGGAGAAAATGAACGAGGAGATAAGCAAAAAGGGTACACTGGGATGTGGGGGAGGGACTGAGGGGCTGGGGATGCCACCCTCACTGCACCCCATCAGCTCATCCCTCTTAGCCTTGCAGAGATCACCTGGTACAATAGGAGCCTCGACATATTGGCCCTGTGCCTGGCGAAGGAATATGACCTCCGAGATGCAGTCATGGCCATGGCCAAGGAGCTGGGGAAGCCCAATAGCTCCCTCTGTGTGGGTAAGGGAACCCTCCAGCCCCTCTGTGTCCCCTCTGCTCCCAGAGGTCTCTCCAGGGTGCAGGCAGTGACACTGGGATCCCACAGACACCCAGGCCATGGCGGTGCTGGCGCTGGTGTGCGCCTACAACCACACAGAAAATGACATACAGCATCTGATCCATGACGCACTGCGTAAAGTGACAAATCATTTCCTGGATGAGCAGGAGAAGAATAATGGCATGATCGGGAATATCTCCAGCATGGGGCTGGCCCTGCAGGTATAGAGAGGGGTTGTGGGGCCATGGCCACACAGTTCCACTCGCAGGCTGCTCGCGCCACCTTCCACCTCCTCCGCAGGCTCTGGAGACCTCGAGTGAGTTTTACGCCCCTCGGAAGTGGAACAGTACCCAGGCCTGCAATGTGGTCTACAACCACGACTACCAACAGCCCATGGCTATTGCCCAGGTCCTGCCTCCCCTCGTGGGCAAGTCATACCTGAATGCAGGTAAGCTGGGCTGTGCTGCCACCAATGGAATGGCCCTGAGCCAACAGCTG
Source organism: Lichenostomus cassidix (assembly GCF_008360975.1). Taxonomy (NCBI): domain Eukaryota; kingdom Metazoa; phylum Chordata; class Aves; order Passeriformes; family Meliphagidae; genus Lichenostomus; species Lichenostomus cassidix. Next base: position 63,366,952 of record NC_139486.1, read on the forward strand.
CCCCTGTCTCCAAAAACAGGGACAACTGGGGTTCCAACATGGAGCTGACTCTGTGGGGATGACACTCCTGCCCTGTGCCAGGTAGGCTATCCCAGGTGCCCATTCTGCCCTCCTCCCCACCCACAGCCCCCATCACCGTGCAGTTCTCCATCACCAACACGCTGAAGAATTACTTCCACTACTCCACCTCAGTGTGTGTCCCAGATAACTCCACGCTGTACCAGGTGATGAAGATGGCAGCAGACAAGGAACCCGACATATTTTGGTGAGAGTCAGAGGGTGGAAGAGAAGGAGAGGTTTGCATCCCCTCACCCAGCTCTGAGCCCACTCCCTTTGCTGGCAGCTTTGAGACAGTGGCGACAGACTTGGGTCCCTTTGTGACCTCCATCCACGGGCTGGCTGGCAACACAGCCAATAGGACCTACTGGCAGTTCTTCAGCTCCTGGAGTCCCCTCCAGAAAGGTGAGCACCCAGGGGGGAGTGTGGGGCACAAGAGGCTGTGCTTGGGGGTCTCCATGTCCCAGCCTCATACATGCCCTGCTGCAGGGGTTGGCACGTACAAGCCAAAAAACTGGGAGCTCATCCAGGCCATCTTCAGCACCTACTGAGGATACTAAGACACCCTGGACCCCACCATGGAGCAATAAAGTGCCGTTCCAGCATCACCCTGTGTGTGTGTCCCTGGAAGAAAACACAGCTCACATCCCTTTTGTCTTCCTTCCTGCTTCGTTCCATGGGCTCAGCTCCTCTCCTTTTCGTCCCCACCACCACACACAAACGCAGGCTCACCCAAACTCTGCAGAGTCAATTCCCTCTGGACACCAACAAAGCCTTTCCCCAGCAGCCACAGTGTTCTTCCCTCTGGCCACATTCCTATGCTTCACTTCAGCCTATTCTGATCCCCACACAAGCTCTCATGGCATTAATCACATGCAATTACCTTGGTTTCATTATTACAATCCCAATTAGCATCAGCCCGAGGCCACCAGCTGAATTACCATCCGGAAATCCGCAGGTGGTGGCCTGAGGTCCACCTGGGTCACCAAAGGCCATAACTGGGTGGGGGAAACTATTCTAATCCCAATTCTGTGATTCCGTCTCTGGCCAGGAGTCACCAGCACCTCCCATTTGGGTCCCAATTGTTCTTCTGACAGATGGAGCCCCATTCCCTACTTCCCACTGGGCCTTGTCCAGCTGGTCCTGTAGCCTGGACCTCCTCCCAGCTGGATCCTTCCCACCCAAACCATTCTGTGATTTTATGGACACTGGCTCCAGGAGTTGTGAGGGAGGGGATCCAAACTCTTCCTAACAGCCCAAAACCAGCATCCACCACCTTCTACCATCTCTGCCACATGTGATCTTATCCAAGACATCAAACCAGTCAGACAGGACCATCCCTTCCTCATCCCATGGTGATGCTGCCAGGTCCTTCAGTGATCACACAGATAAGCTGGCCCTGTGTGGCAGCACCACAGCTGGTGTGGGAAGCAGGTGCTCCACTGGATATTACTTTCCTGCCCCATGTCATGCGAGATGTCCCAGGTTCCCAATCTGCCCCTCTCTTCCCTCCCTTCTCCCATCTTGGTACAGCTCTCCATCACCAACATGCTTCAGGAAAAACACTTCCGCTGCTCTGCCTCAGTGGTTTGGTTGTTTGTTTTTAGTTAGATTCGCAAAGAAAATTAACTTACAGAAAAAGAAAAATTCGCAAAGAAAATTAACCCACAGCTCTGGGTTTGGATTCAGGATGGGAATGTTGTGGAGAACACAGAGTTAGTTTGGTGGTTGCTGAAAAGAGCTTGCTCTCCTCCAGAACTTTTCCCTGTCCCATGGACGAATACATGTGGCTGGCTCTGTCAGCCAGGATGTGACACCACCACCTCCTCCTCCCTGTGTCCTACTGTTTCGTACTGTTTCCATCTGCTCTGCTCCAGAGGGGCCACCAATGCCCACACGGACCCACTCTCTCCCGTGAAGCACTGGGGTGCCCTGGGGCTGTGAACGCTGGGGTGAGGCGGGGCTGTGACATCACACAGGTGTCCTGGCCCACAGCACTGTGACATCAGCACATTATCTCTACAGGACATGTGTCAACCCGCTGGCTCCCAGTGCAGCCACTATGGGATGTGGGTGAAGCCATGAGTGTCCTGCTCTCCACCCTTGTCCTGCTGGTGGCCAGTACAGCCATCCTGCTGGCCACCCACCTTTGGAAGACACGGAAATGCCCCGGGAGCTGGGCCAGAGGATCCCAGCACAGCCAAGCAGCCCCAGGAGCTCCCAGTTCTCCCCCGGCCGAGGAGACTCCTCCCCACAGTCTGGCTGCTCCTGGGAGCCCCCTGTACATCCCCTGTGGCTGCAGCCCTGGCTGCACCTCCTGTACCACAGCAGCCCGGGAGCTGCAGGACCTGGTGACACCGCTGTGGCCTGGGGTGTCCTTCCCGCGGGACTCAGAGATGTGGCAGCTGTCCTGGGAGGACCTGGAGCAGCTGCTAGAACAAGGCCACCTGCCCTGCTGCGCCTCCTCCAGCTCCTCCGGGAGCCTCCAGCCCTCCAGGAGCTGGCGCCCAAGACCCTCCATCTGTCGGAAAATATCCGCTGCTGGAAAACACTCAGTCCTCCGCAGAACCCGACGCTGCTTGAGATCCTCTATCCTTCCAAGAATGTCTGTCCCTCGGAAAACCTCCTTCATTCCTGCCCAACCTCTCTGTGACCTGTGTCGGGCTCCAGTTGGAGCCTGGCCTGTTCCTGCCAAGAAGCAAGTGGAAGTGTCCTGGAGCCGCCGGTGCCCAATCCATGGCTCCCAGGATCCTGCAGCAGAGCCATCTGGGAAGACTCTCCGCACACTGCTGGACAAGAGGCTCCAGCAGCAAAGGCAACTGTTCCCATGTTCAGGATGCTCCCAAGAGCCAGCTGTGAAGAACCAGGCTAAGGAGGATATTTCCAGCAAAGGTCTCCATCCCTGCCAGAGCCTCCATGAGACCTGCTGGACTCCACATGGAGGAGCCCACAGGGACAGGTCTCCCTGCTGCCTTGGAGCTGTGGGTATCTACAGAACCCACAAGACACCCATGGCCAGGCAAACACAACCAGGAGCCCGGGGCATTCCAGCAAAGTGTTGCCAGGTGCAAGTGGCTGAGCAGGAAGTGTCGTGGAGCCGCTGGTGCCCAATGCACAGCTCCCAGGACACTGCAGCACTGCCACAGGACAAGACCCTCCAGGCAGTGCTGGACAAGAGGCTCCAGCGGGAAAGGAAGCACCCCCTTTTCCAAGCTCTTGGGAAATGGCTCTCACGGGTCAGGACGCAGCGCACAGCAGCAGCTGGCACATAGGTTTCTTTGTGCTAAATATATTAGGGGTTTCCCAAAAAGCTGAGGGCTCCTACTGTTCTGGTTTTGACTGGGATAGGGTTCCTTTCTTCCCAGGAGCTCGCACATGTTGGGTATGGATTCAGGGTGGGAATGCTGTGGGTGACACAAGGGTCATGGTTCAGCCAGCTGAAAAACTGGGATAAAGAAGTTGAAAACTCATTTAATTAGAACCAAGAGGTAGAAAAGAAGGAGGAAAAGTATTCCAGTTTTCTGGTGGGGGGATTGCCCACACCTGCTGACCCTGCGAGCCCAAAATCCCCTGTGCCCTCTCTGATCAGCTCTGCTGGATCCCTGGCTTCCCACAGCACCTGCTCCTGGGATAAAGAGTGGTACTGGAATTAATTAATAATAATATCATTGTCAGAAGCATTGGGAACCTTTGTCACTGGCTTGGAATGAGAAATGGAGAAAAACCAGAGTGAAATACCATGAAGCAGCAGGCAGGGAGGGGGTGGTGGAAAAGCATCTTTTAGTGTTCTTTGCCAAGAAAGAACACTAAAAAACCTAGGTTTTATCCCAAATAGTTGGTGACACTGGGAAAATCAGAAGATAATTCTTAAAAACTGATATAAAAAAAATAAACAACTGTTGGGGGTTGAGTACATTTAGAATTTCTTCCCATTCCTGTTACTAAGCAACAAATAGTTGGATGTTTAGAGCCATCAAGTCTTTTGTAAAAGACAAAAGGTGTGCTTGGGCAGGGCAGGGTGAGGGAAGAGCCAGCCCTTGGAACGCTCTCTCGTGGTTCGGACGCTGAGAGGAGAGGTGGCTCTTTGCTTTTTGGCTGCGACCAGAGGAAATCCAACGGTGCCCTGTTTTTTCTTCTCCTGGCTGGGTGAGCTTTGATTCAACCTTTTTTCCCACTGGGAAGGGCACATTTCCCCCCCCGGGCTGCGTTTCCTCGCAGCTGCTGCTGGGATAGTCCGGCTGCCTCTGCCGCCTGCCCCCGCCCTCTGCCGCACGAGACCACGGCGTCTGTTGTGACTGCAGAAATCCTTGCTACCTCACTAACTAGCCGGGGAGAGAGAGCCAGCTCCTACCCCCTGCTGCCCTGCTTTCTCGCTGCTCCGAGCTGCTTCGCTGCCCTGCGTGCTTCTCAGCCTGCTCGCCATTGCAGCTGCCGGACGCTGACCTGACCCTGCGCCACAGCGCCACCTGCAGTCGCTCGGGAGTCATCGCACCTGCCCTGCCCGGCCGGGAGCTCAACAGCGCCCCTGCTGCTTGCAACCGTGATTACACCACACGGGAAAAGGCTCAGCAGGTCACAAGTCATCTGCTATTGGTGTTCTGGTTCTAGTTGTTGTTGCTATTATTGTTATTGTTTGTTTATAGATACTAGTAAAGAACTGATATTCCTTTTTTCCCCATACCTTTGCCTGAAAGCCCTTGATTTACAAAATTAAATAATTTGGAGGGAGGGGAAAAATCACATTCTCTGTCCTAAGGGAGGGTTCAACCTCTCTTGGCAGACACCTGTCTTTCAAACCAAGACAACAATTTAGGAATATTCTGCTATTCAGATTTTGCCCTGAATTGGTAAATTTCCCAGACTTATTTCCAAATATTATTATTTTTTAAATAATTTTTTATCCCTCTACCACAAAACCATTCTTGTAACTATGAAGATATTTGGAAATAAAAGAGGAATGCTTAATTTAAAAACTGCTGGGAAAAAAACAATTCTAGATTGAAACATTTAAGAGAATTCACAGCAAGGAAACAAAAATCCAATTTTTGACGATAATAAATATTAAATAAGTATTAATTTCCCCACAAAACAAGCCAGCTTCTTATTTTCCAAATCGGCAAAGAGCAGACTCCCAGATTTTTGATGTCTATGAAGCATCTGAAGAGCTTAAAATCGGAATTCTCCATGTTCCAGACTGTGCTTGCTTTGTTGGCTGTTACAGAATTCCCTCTAAAACTGGGATTTTCATTTAAAAGCTTGGCTTAAACCACTTCTCTGGAGAAACAGTGTCTTTGATGTTTAAATTTTATTCTGGAAACAAAACCCATCCTGTGGCCCTGACAAGCAAAAAACTATGGAAAATACAGAATAAAATAAGAAATAAGAGGTTTTAATTTCCATCCTAGGTTCTATAAGTGTGTACAACACAGAAAGATGCCACTGAAATTCAGGGACTGAAGAGGCTGCAGTTCTAGACTTATGGATATTTTTAAGCATTTCTAAGCAAATTTCGGCTGGGAGAGCTGCAGTCTGGGCTCATCTTTCTTTGGATTACGCACTAAAAGGAGGCCAGGACATTGCTGGAATTGAGATCACAACTGGGTTCTAAATGAGGAGAGTGATCACGAAAAGGGAAGGCAAAACCTTAATAAAGGAAGAATTAAAGGGAGAATTTTACCTCATTACTTGAAGCCTCCTTCCCAATTCCAGCATGCCTCCCACTCCTATCTTCCCACTTTCTGCCTGCATCTATCTCTTTTGAAATGGCTGGGACTGGCATGAAATATAGTTTGTCCCGAGTCTGCTCTGCAGCTGTTCAACTCTGGAATTCTGAAATCTGGGCATGTTTGTGCCCAGAAGCTGTTCTGCTCTCCCTACCTCATCTGTTCCTTCCCAGCACTAACACGCAGCAATGACACACAACTGTCTGTCATTAGTCTAAAATTCCTCATTATGCCCCCAAGAAAACCCAGTCCCGGAGGTTCGTGGATGCCCAATCCGGTTACTTTGCCTTTTTAGTCTTTGTGGCCGTGGTGCTGTTGGGCTTGGAGTTGGTCTTGGCTTTCTTCTTGGCTGCTCCCTTGGGCTCCGGCTCCTTGCGCTTGGCCGAGGTGATGGACCCGGTGACCTTGAAGAAGTCATCAAGCCGGCCCTGGGTGCTTCCCTGGCGGCTCTTGCTCAGCCTCCTGACGCCATTGCGGATGCGCTCCTCGTTGAACTGCTTCTCCCCACACATGAACTGCACCAGCTGCTCCTCGTCCGGCTCGCTCCACTTCAGCTCCACAGCGTCGGGATCGATCACGTCGGGCTCCAGGAAGAGCTTCTGGGCCTCCCGGTGCAGCCAGTTCTCGGGCAGGGGGTACTTCTTGGTGTCGAGCTGCTGCACAATCCTCTCGATGGATTTGTGCTCCCGGATGAGCTCTACGGCGCGCTTCGGCCCGATGCCCCGGATGCTGGCGCAGTAGTCGCAGCCCAGCAGGATGCACAGGTCCACAAACTGCTCCCAGGTCAGCTGCAGATCCTGCAGGATCCGGTTCAGGTGGAACTCCTGGATGGGCAGCTTCTTGGTCTCACTGGCCGTCAGGTGCCGCATCAGCACTGGGCTGCCAAAGGTGAGGCAATCCATGTCCTCCGTGGCGGCGGCGTACACTTTCCCAGCCTTCACCAGGGCGGCACAGCTGGCCTCTGCCTCTCCGGGTGCCTCCACGTAGGGAATTCCCATCAGCGTCAGCAGCTTCTTGCACTCCTGTGTGTGCTGCGGGGTCACCTTGACCAGCCTCTTGCTGTATTTCTCTATGTTCTCCTCCTCCCCGGCCTCCTGCGCTTCCTGCAGGTGCTTCTCCGCCTCGGCCCGGCGCTCTGTGCGCTTGGCCAGCTCCCCGGATTTCAGCTGCGGGGGCTTCCCGTCGAACACATACACCGGCTTGATGCCATTCTCCACCATGCGGATGGTGCGGTAGAACATTCCCATGAGGTGGCTTGTGGTCTCTCCATCCTCGTTCTGGAGAACGTCGGCTCCCTGCCGCACGGCGATCAGGAACTGGTAGATGCTCATGGAGGCGTCGATGGCTACTTTCCGGCCGAAGTAGGACTTGATGTCGTTCTCCCGGATGGCCCCGGGAGCCACGTCGGCGATAAGCTTAGCCAAGCCATGGATTCCCATCCTAGGAAAGGGAAAAGGAGATCTTAAAAGCACACTGTCCATGAGGAACGTTGGGCCATCCAAAGAAAGGAGAGTGAAGAGAGCGGTGCGTCCCCTGCAAACCACCACTCCAAGGGCTGTGGCTTCTACTGGCTGCTGTTATCCCTATTCCAGCCCGAGTCCAGCTTTAGGTCATCCTTATCCCTCACCACCACCCCATCTCGGCCCATCACTATTCCCCTTCCTACCCCAGCCCCTCCATCCCAATCCCCCTCCCCAAAATTCAATTATCTCCACCATTACAACCATTCAGACCCCATCACCTCCCTATTCTTATCTCCTTCCTTCCCAGCTCCTCAGGGACCAAGAACTCCTCTTGCCCTCAGACGCCATTACCTCGTCAGGGCCCCCGTTCCCCCTCAGCCGCCATTATCCCCTCAGGGACCCCGTTCTCCGTCAGACCCCACGCTCCCCCTCATCCCCCTGAGAGCCTCTGTTCTCCATTAGATCCCTCGCTTCCCCTCAGCAGCCATTATCCCCCCAGAGGCCCCAATCCCCCTGAGATCCTCCGCTCCCTCTCAGCTGCCATTATCCCCGAGGGACCCTGTTCTCGCTCAGATCTCCCGTTCCCCTTCAGCCGCCATTATCCCCTCAGAGCCCCCATTCCTCTTCAGCTCCCCTCTCCCCTCAGCCGCCATTACCCGGCCGCTCGCGCCGCCGCCGCTCCCGCGCTCCGCCGCCGAGCCTGCCGGGAGCCGCCGCCAGCCAATGGGGAAGCGGATCGCCCTCGGCGCGCCTCGTTCCCGTCCTCACTTCCACTTCCGGCGGCGGAGGGGGCGGACGTGCGGCGGCGGGAGCGGAGCCGACGTGTCGCAGCGGGGACCGGCGACATGGTGAGGCGGAGGTTGGGGGGACCGGGGGTGGCCACGCGGGGCCCGGCCCTGTGGCGGCCCGGCCCCTCTGAGCGCCGCCGTGTCCCCGCAGGAGCTGGAGGCGATGAGCAGATACACGAGTCCGGTGAACCCGGCCGTGTTCCCGCACCTCACCGTGGTGCTGCTGGCCATCGGCATGTTCTTCACCGCCTGGTTCTTCGTGTATCCCCGCGGCTGAGCGCGGGGGAGCGGGCGGGGGGTGCCGTCCCGTTGCTGTGCCTCCCTATTCCGGATTATCGCCCTAATTCCCGGGGGCAGGGAAGGGGGTGGGAGTCACCTCGCCTTGCTTTGTTATCACCTTAACCCCGGCCTGGCAGCTACGAGGTGACATCCACCAAGTACACCCGGGACATCTACAAGGAGCTGCTGATCTCGCTGGTGGCCTCGCTCTTCATGGGCTTCGGCGTCCTTTTCCTGCTGCTCTGGGTCGGCATCTACGTCTGAACCTCCCGGCGGCCTGGGTGGGGGATTCGGGGAAGCTCTTTTTATATTTCTTTTATATTTCAACGAGAAAACGCCTGTAGCAGGTGTAGTCTGCGACAGGCAGTGACCCACACATGAATAAAAGCGGCTCTCTGGCACACCTGCCTGGGGACTCCTAGTTTCTCTTTTTTATTTTTATTTTTGTTTACCTGGCTTTTTTAAATGGCTTGGATAGAATTATGGGAACTCTAAGGCTGGAAAAGCCCTGTAGGATCATCCAGTCCAACCATTCCTCTAGCACTGCCGAAGCCACCACTGACCCGTGTTCCCAAGTGCCACATGCACACGACTTTTAAATCCTTCCAGGAATGGTGACTCTACCTCTGGAGCCTGTTCCAGTGCTCTAAAACCCCTTTCCGTGGCGGAATTTTTCCTAATGCCCAACCTAAACCTCTCCTGGTGCTGCTTGAGGCGGTTTTCTCTTGTCTTGTCACTTGTTCCCTGGGAGAAGAGACAAATCCTACCTGGCTCCAACTTCCTGTCAGGGATTTGTGGAGAGTGAGAAAGTATTCCTTGAGCCTCCTTTTGTCAAGAGTGGCACAAGATCCTTGGGATATCCCAGTGTTATCCCAGCTTTCCATGCTGTGTGTGGTCACAAGTGTTGCAATGCCACCTTGTGTCCTGGTGTAGCCAGGCTGTGGAAGATAAATCCCAAACCTGCTTTTAATCCCTCCGCCTTTGCCATCGCATCCCTCCAACCTTTTTTGGGAATGCTATGCCTGTTCTAATCCCAGACCAGGAGTTCTGTGGTGCTGGATATGCCCTTCAGTAATTCCTGAATTAACTGCCTGGCCTAGAAACAGGGAATTGATTTATAGGTCTTTAAGAGCCAGATTGGAATTTTAGCCCAGCTTTCCAGACATTCCAGTTCCAAATCACAAATTCAGGCCCCAGTTTCCTATTTCAGAAGGAAGATTTCCTTCTGTGGACTCTTGGATCCTTCTGAATCTGACATGTGAGTAAGGAGAGGTCAGCAGCAGATTTTCCTTTTCCTTTTTTTTTTCCTTTCTCCTTTTTCCTTCTTTCTCCTCTTTGTCCTTCCTTTCTGCTTTTTCCTTTTCCCCCTTCTTCATTTAACTTTTCCCTTCTTCCTTTTCCTTTCTTCATTTTTCTCCCTCTTCCTTTATTTTCTCTTCCTAATTTCTTTTCCCTTGTTAATCCTTGTTAAAGCACACGGGTGTCAGCACAACAGACTATGCACTGAGAAGTGTATTATTGTGGGCAAAATCACATGATTTTCCAGCAGATGGGAGTGTTGCTTTCAGTGTAAGTTCCTGGAAGGCAGCTGGGGAAAAGCTCTGGGACGCTATTTCCCGCGGGGACAAAGATGTGCAGGGGTTTGCAACAACCTGGTGCTTGCTTTTTGAAACTTTAAAACCATGGAAAAAAGAGCAGGATGAGATGGAGGGAGAACAACTTGGTGAAAAGGCAGAAGTAACTCCTATGGAACCAGAGGGGGAAGATGGGTGTTGTTCAGAAAGGGCAGATCCTGATCTGCCTGGGACTCAAAAGCTCTTGTTGAAAAGAGTGACGCTACTGAGAGGTCACGTCCCTCGCAAAAAGACTGTGTCCCACCAACCTGTCCTTCTAGAGAGCTTGTGCAGCAGGAGGGAGTGTATCCCTTGCCTGCTGATCAGCTGGCAGAGATGACTTTAGAGGAATGGAGAGCAGACCTTACTGCACTGCCTGTCCCTATGGCTCCCCCACCTCCATCTCCACCATCTCCACCATCTCCACCATCCCCACAGCCACTCACGAGACAATTCTCGTGGTTGTTTCCACCGCTGCCAGAGGACAGTGACAGTGACAGTGAGGATGAGAGGGAGAGTGAACAGAGAATCTCAGTAGTTGCACCAGGGCGGGAGTGTTCGCGGGAAAAGGAGTGTAGCCACCACTGCTCTAACACAGCTTGGAAAAGCAAACCCTGGACACTGCCTCCTTGTCAGGTGATGGTACAGCTGAGACAGCCTGGTCAGTTTTGGGAACAAGTCAAACAAAAGGCTCTCGAGTGTGGGGAGTGGGAGCTGGTTGAAAGGCTGGGTGTGCCCAATACTAACGTGATTGGAGAGGGGGATGCCGGAGGGAGTGCTGGTGCAGAGGGAGGTGCTCAGGTGTATCCAGTGCTTAAAGCCTCACCAGGATCTAACCAAGAAGATAGCCATAGTGTGATTGCATGGAAGGTGGTTCAGGATTTACAGATGAGGGTTGCTAAATATAGTCTGGGGCCCCCAGAAGTTATGCAGATAATTTGGGTGATAAATACCGACCTACTTGCACCTTTTGATATTAAGCATCTTGCTCAAGTATTGTTTCAACTTGTATAGCTTAGAGTTTTTGAGAGTAATTAGAGAAAGCTGCATAGAAAATATGCATCAGCCACAGGATGACCCTAGGTGTGAAGTCGGATCTGATGCCCTAATGGGGGGAAATGTGTTTGCTAAGCCAGACTTGCATCTTTAATGGCATCCTTTAATTCTTGAGCAAAGCCAGAAAATAAGCATGGGAGCATTGATAAAAACCATAAAAATAGCTTCTCCCAAACCTCAATACGTAAAAATAGTGCAAGAAACAAAGGAGCTGTTTCTGCAATTTGTAGAAAAGGTTGCAGCAGCTCTAAAAAACACGTCGAGGATGAAAATTTACGACAGATACTGTCATAAAATGGTATGAATGGTAGGGGAATCCCCACAGAGCAGACTACAAAAAGCCTTGTATACAATTAAAATTAACCATCTTACAGTACCTTCTGATTCTAACATTCCTGCGTTTTTGAAACATTTTCTTTTTTGCAGTCGGATGGAGCAGTGACTTTCCCTCGAGGAAAAGCATGGGTAAGAAGTCTGATTACTAATAAGTGGGAGGGTCCATGGGATCCCATCACTTGGGGGCGTGGATATGCTTGTGTCTCCACAGATACCAGAGCCTGTTGGGTGCTGGCATGGTGTTTGAGGCCAGACTTACAGTGAACTCACCCACTAGACAGTAATGGACCGACATGAAGCTTGGATGCTAACGATTGTTGTCATTTGGTTTTGCATTGGGAAAGGAAAGGCCGTGTTGCCCCCTATGCTAGGGGAGAATGTGTGGATAACTCTGGCTCATGCTTTAAACCAATCTTCTATGTGTGTTTTGCTTGCAATGCCTCAATACCCTTTTCAGACGTGTTTGGTAGGTGTACCAATACATAATGGCACAAAAATCAACGCGCTCGTTCACAGGACATGTGCAAATGGCAAGCAGCTAGCTTCAACGCTTAAGCTGCTTGAGCCCCAGGAAGTTGATATTTTAGGATCTCTTAGGGCTTCAACCTGTGTTTATTTTAGCATTTTGAGGGCATAGTTTGGTGGGCCATCAAGTGTCGCCTATCCAGCCATGGTACTTGAATGCTTCGCTTTGGTGTAATAATAGCTCAGGTGCTGCTGTTGCTAATAACCAAGTGCCAAGGCAATTACCCCCAGGGTTGTTTTTAATTTGTGGGGGTCACACATGGGCTGGCCTCCCGTCCAGTATGATGGGTGGACCATGCGCAATGAGAAGTTTGACAATGCGCTCTCCAAACTTTCCTATGGTCGCAAACATTACTCGCTCTTGGCACCGCAGGCAAAGGGAGATTCGTTCTTTGTGCCATAGGTAAGAGGCTCTCTATTCCTGTGACCAAGAATGCAAAGATGACGTGGAATTTTGGGGAAAGGGATTGAGAGTGTTTGCTTCAGTATTTGCCCCTGGTGTTGCTGCAGCAAAAGCAGTAGCTACGCTTGATAAGCTGGGATGCTGGCTTGCTAAACACACTAATGAGACTTCAGAAGCTTCAGCAGGATTACTAACAGATGTTCGCTCTGTACAGCATGCTACTTTGCAAAATTGTGCAGCCATTGATTTTTTGCTTTTAGCACATGGACATGGACATGTGAGGATTTTAAGGGTATGTGCTGTATGAATTTGTCAGATCATTCAAAGTCAGTTTTTGCGAATATTCAAGAACTGTGCAGTGCAGAAAAAGTGGTGGTTGGTTTGATACATTATTTAGTGACTGGGATATCACAGGATGGCTCAAGGATTTGCTGAAAATGGGAGGCATAATCTTGCTTGTTGTATTTCTCTTATTGTTGGTGCTGTGTTTATTGTCTTTTTTGCAAGGGGCCCTGCAAAAGTCAATAAACGCTGCCTTTTTAATTCAAAAATGAAAAGGGGGACCTGTGGGACCTGATGAGGCTGACAGCTGGGCTGAAAGCCTCGCAGGGTTTAACTTAAAACCAGTCAAAATCTACCCATGAGAATTTGCAGTCACAGTGAAAGCCACAGTGATACCCAAGAAGTTAATCAATGAAAAGATGTTTTGCAGACAAGGAGATGTTCTTGTTGTGGAACATCAAGAGTGTACAAGAAGGAACTTGCATATAATATGTAACCAATTGCTTGTATAGCTAATTGTATTACTGTTTGAATGGTCATTATTTTTTTAGACAGCCCTGTCATTGTTTGCTAGCAGCCAAAAAAGTATAAAAGCAGCAGCAGAGAATAATAAAAAACTTTTACTACCCATGGATTACAACGAGTGTTTGTGTCGTGTGTCCGTCTCTACTGTGACAGGAGGAAAACACCAGGAGCCATCCTTTGATACAAAGCAGTATTTATATATTTTATTCATATGGGCACATTTACCTCCAGCATAAAACAAAGTCTAAATAAGCCAAACAAAACAAACAAAAAAAAAATCCAGGGAATCCGGAGACTCAGCCCTCAAATTCAGCAAAATATAAATATAAATCAGGAAGAAAAGAGGGAAACCACACTTGTTCCCCACAAATAAAAACCAGGAATCAATAATAACCTGCTACAAATGCAACTCTACAAACTGGCTGGCAAAATACAGTGATTAAAGCTGTGGCAGCAACATTTAAACCAACAAAATTAGTGCTTTACATGGTGTTTTTTCCTTAATTCTTCCAGTGGTGCCATAGTCTCTATTTACAGGCTTTAAGCTCCAACAGTAGGACAGAGGAGTTGGGAATTTGCTTTTGAAACAACTCCCAAACAGCCTTGTTTCCACCCTTTTGTGTTCCTTCCTGCCAGGAATGTCTCTTTGCCACTGGATGGGGAGGGATTTCCCCAAGCTGGAGAGGTCAGCTCAGAATTCCCTCTGTCCCACGCAGGGAAAGGCCTGATTGTGAACTCTCTTGGTACTGATTGGGGACAGGGAAGGGGCAGAGATGTGTTTTGTGGGGGGAATCCATGCAAACAGCTGTTTCCACAGGCCTGGAAGCAATTCCATGCCTCCTTCATTTCATAATTCTGAACCCCTTTGGAGCTTGTTGCTGCCTTGCTGGGCAGAAGCCGATGGATGATTTTTGCCATGGAATCTGAAATTGTTTGGGTGGGAAGGGGCCTTAAAGCTTGTCCAGTCCCACTCCCTGCCATGGCAGGGACACCTTCCGCTAGTCCAGGCAGCTCCAAACCCATCCAACCTGTCCTGGAACACTTCCAGAGATGGAGCATCCAAAACTTCTCTGGGCAACCTGTGGCGCTTTAAGACATAAGGTACCATTGACATAAAAAACTTCATCCTCAATCTCTGTCCTCTCCTGATCCCAGGGATTGCTGCCAGCTCTGTGTGGGCAGGGCTGGCTTTGGCACTCCAGGAATTGCCACATCCCAGTTAAACCCCCCGGCGCACCGTTTCTGAGGCAGCATTTGGGAATATATGTGGGAAAACACTGTTCCCTGGGGCTATTCCTTAAGGAAAAAGGCACTAGAGGTGTTTCCAAACCCTCAGGCACTTGGTTTGTTGGGGATCTCTCTAAATCCCATGGCTGAGCGTTGTGGGGACACCTGAGAGATCCCAACTCCTCCTGGGCCACCACTGATTGATTCCTTCCCTCAGGAGCAGGGTGGGATGTACTGGGGGGTCTTGGCTGAGGAGGGTGATTGCAGGCTCTGCCCCCCCCCCAACATTCCCTGTTTTCTCTTCCAGGGGTTCTTATCCCAGCTTGGCATCACTTATCTGAGGAAGGATGTGCCAGCTTGGGCCACTGATTGCCAAGAGGACAATAAACCTACCAAGAAAGGCACTTCCCGGTTTAAAAGCAGGAAAAGCCACTCAGGGCAGGTGGAAGGAAAAGTGCTGAGCAATATCCAGGTGTTTCCTTCCCAGTTTCAGGGAGAAAGAGAGAATCCCACTGAGCATGGAGCCCACATGCCTGCACATAGGTATTCCCAAACCTTGGGGCATCCTGTTGTCTCACTGAGCTTCCCAAAATCAGGTTTTTCTGACTGCTTGGCTGCTCAGAATTCCCTGCTCACCCACTATTCCCTGCTTTCCAGGATTTGGTGGATTTTAGTAGCTATAACTCGGTGTTTGCTGCTTCCAGGCCTTGAAATTTCCTTACAAACAGTTTTTGGGGGGCAGATGCCAAATCCAAGCGACATCACCAGGAATTTTAGGGCTGCTTTGCTGGGATAAGCTCAGGAGGGGGCTGATGGGAGATATGCCCAGGAAGCGTCACTTTACCTGGATAAAACTCATCTTTGTTTTTCTGAAGCAGCTTTAGAGTGTCGTCAGGATCAGCATGTGGCATTCCGCCCTCGCTGTTTCCTCAGGGAAATCCATCTTGGGATAACCTGGAAGTGGCTGAGCCTCCAGGAATGCAGGTAACTCCTTTGGAGGGGCTGGAGCAGGAGGGGGAGGAGGAAGCACAGGGAGCAACTTGGCTTTCCCACGGGACACACATGACTCAATGGGGAAGGAAATTCCAGTTTTTTTACGGCTTAAACCCCACAGGAATTCAGTAGTTTAGCAAGTTAAGGACTTGTAACAGTAAAATATCCCAAATCCCCCCAGCACAACTCCCTGTGAGGGCAGGGACAGCCTGCGGCCACTGCCATCCCACTTTTTGGGAGAACACCACCCTCTCCCGAGGCAGAGATGCTGCCTGGACACAGATCCTGGTGTTCCCAGGGACTCAGCCTTGCACCACAGGGTGCTCCAGGCTTTGCCAGTGCTGCACATCTGGGCAGAGGTTTGCACTGGCTCCAAAGCCGACCAGGCAGCTCCGCACACGCCACTTCCAAGCAGATAAAAACAGATCCCACCACACTGAACGCGGGAGTCCCGTCATTTGGCGTGGCATGGCCTCAGCAGCAGCTTGAGTGGGGGTTTTACCCATCCAGAGCTGGATATGCCACATAGATATGAGATTTAAGAACACAAAGAGGAGGGGGAATGACATTGAAGCTGCTCCTTCTCCGGTTGTTCCCAGAGGAATTGTGTCCATTGGCAGGTCTGGGAGTCTCTGGGAAATCTGTGGGAAGTGGCCCTGGGCCAAGCAGAGGGAACAGCAACTCCAGTGTACAACTTCCAGTAGGTCCAGGCACAGCCTTCCTTTCCAGGCCAAACTCCAGCGTTTGGCTCTTGGAAAGGGCTCCAGTGTTGAAGCAATTCCAGTGTTGTGAAGAACTGATATGGGACATCTGGGAGCTCCAGCATGGGGCTCCTGTCCATGGAAGAAGCATCCCTCTGGGATGTGGCAGAGCTGTCCACACTCAGTCCAGTGTGCTGCTTCCAAATCCAGTGTTGGAAGGGGAGGGAGAAGTGGCGGAGGACACAAACATCCCCAGAAGGGAAGGAGAGGGATGTGGGATGCTGGGAATCGGTGTGAGGTCCCCCCAGGAGCCCCCACGGGGCTGGTGGTGGCTTTTAGGTCCTGTGTGTGCTGAGCTTCAGCGTCTCCAGCCAACACCATTCCAGCTCCGGAGCTGCCACAGGACACGGGGTGAGGTGGGGCTGGGGGCCAGCAGAGCAGGGAATTCGGGAGGCTCCCAGTGGCACCAGTCCCCCTCCCGTCTCCAAGCAGAGGGCACTGGTGCTGCTGGGGCTCACTCACAGAGCCAGTAGAACTGGAAGTAATAGTCAGTGAAGAGGTGTCCCAGCTGCTCTGGGGAAGTGCTGCAGTCGGCTTGGCCCTGGGAATGGGAAAAGTAGCTTAGAGAGGGGTGTGACTCCAAGGGTGGAATTCTGCCTGGATTATGGGCTGGGGCAGGGAAACACCATCCTCCCACTACCCACAGGAGTCTGGGACACTTCTGCTGCCACGCGACTGCTGAACCTGCCCTGATCCCACATTCCCTCGTGTCTCTAAACACGTCGTGGGTACTCACTGGCTGTGCCACTCGGAAGTGGTAGGAAAACTCCCGGAAAGACAGCATCACCAGAGGCCAGCGGTGGGTGGTGTCCTGGGGAAGGAAGGAGAGCTGGGATGAGGTCAGGGATGAGCATGGGGGATGTTCCCTGGGACAGACTGGTGAAGAAATCCACAGCCCTGTGCTGTCAGGTGACCTCATGGATGTTTCCTGGAGCACAAGTCGGATGGGGAAGAGTTCTGGGAGATGGGGGGGCTCAGCCTGGAGAAAAGGAAGCTCAGGGGTAGCTTCTCACTCTCCACAACTCCCTAACAGGAGGATTGGGCTCTGCTTCCAGGGAAAAGGGGACTGAATGAGAGGAAACAGCCTCAGGCTGTGCCAGGGGAGATTTAAGTTGGACATTGGGGAAAACTCCTTCATGGGAAGGGTTGCCCAGGACAGTGATGGAGTCTCCACTCCAGGAGGGATTTAAAAGCCGTGTGGATGTGGTACATGGGGACATGGTGGCCTTGGCAGTGCTGGGGGAGTGGTTGGATTTTTCCAGCCTCAATGATTCCATGTGTATTTTGTGAGCTGTCCCCTTCTCCCCACCTGTGCATCCGTGGAGTCGGTGGAGCTGTTCCTGCTCACAGCATCCTGGCAGGGATCACTGGAGACAAGGCCACAAAGGGAGATGGACACAGCCAAGGAGGAGCTGGGAGAGAGGACACCGTGAGAGCCTGGAAAGGGGAACATCTGTCCCTTCCCCATGGAGACACTGCGGCCACATCAGCCAGTCCAGGGGCACCCCAAGGACACTCACTTCATCTCCAGTGTCAGGTTGGTGTTCACGGCCGTCTGCTGGCTCACAGGGATGCGGTAGCTGAAATTCCCAGGCCTGGGAACACAGAGAGAGCATTAGATGTCACCAGGCTGTGGGAAGGCAGAGCCAGGACCCAAAATCCCTGACAGGCTGAGAATTCCGAGGAGAGAACTTCCCAAATGTTCCAAAGACGAGCCCACCACCAAACATAACCACTGAGGGAAGTCCTGGAGCACCAGCTCCTCTTCCCATGGAGGGGTGTGAGGCGACGGCAGAAAACACCTGAGAACACCTCGGAAAAACTCCCAAGATTTTCCCATTTGCTGCTCCTACATTCCTGCCGCCACCAGCTGGCCCTTCCCACTCACCTGCAGGCATCGGCAGCAGCGCAGTACTGGGAATGGATGGCCAAGTTGATCTCCAGAATCCGGATGGACTGCAGCACCGGGCTGGGCCCTGCCGGGGGCACAACAGGGTGTTTAGGAACAGCAAGGGGTGGAAAATCCCGAGGAAGTAGGCTGGAAGGGAAAGAAGATGGGATCCACATACCATCTGTGCTGGGCTGCTCCGTGCCGGGCCACTCGCTCACCGGCTGCCGGAGGCTGCGCTGCTGCCGGGAGTTGCTGCGGGAGAGCGAGAGGTTGGAGACGTACTTGGATTTGCCCTGGATGTGGGAGAAGGGGGAGGAGGGGCTGGCATTGGGGCTGCCGAAGCTCTGAGACCTGTCAGGAGTCTTTGGCCACTTAGTGTAGGATTTCCCGGTGATGCCCCTGGATTTGGCTTTGATATTTGTCACCGGCAGGAGGGAGGGCTGGCTTTGGTCTGCAGAAAAATGGGAGAGAAGGCTGTGATGAGAGGCAGGGAGAGGCTGGGAGCACCGGGATCGCCCTGTCCGCATGCCACCTCCTGATGCTTCCCAGGGTGCCCAGAGCGGCTGTGACTGCAAGTGTTCCAGGACAGCTTGGACAGGGCTTGGAGCAACCTGGGATAGTGGAAAGTGTCCCTGCCCATGGCAGGAGGTATCAATGGATGGGCTTTAAGGTCCCTTCAGACCTAAACCATTTCAGGATTCTGTGGTCCCATCCCCTCTGTCCTGACAGAGCCAGTGATGGAATGAGGAGGGAATGAGGTCAGACCTCAAGGTAGGATTGCTCAGGTGAGCTGAGCCTGGTGTTGCGTCCCATGACTTGGTGCTGGCAACGTGGGAAGCTCCAAACCGTTCCCAGCCCCCTGGGCAACAGGGATCCAAACTGCACCACATGGGCAGAGAAGGAAGTAAAATATATTGCTAAGGATATAAAGGATGGATACAAGGACAAAAAGGATATATATAAGGATATCAGCTATTAGAGAGCTTCCGAAGGAGTGGAATGAGGATGAGGAAGGATCTAGAGGGGAGAGGGAGCTGGAAATGTTCATCCTGGAGGAGACCGAGGAGACCTTCTCACAAGGAGCAGGTGTAAGACAGGGCAGCGGACACAAGGTGACACAAACCTTGGAGATGTCCCAACATTTCTGGGCATCTGGGTTGGCCCTCACCTGTCCGGTTGGTGGCATGGGCGGGGCTGGTCTCCGAGGGGACAACCGAGGAGACATCAGTGGGAGCAGCGGAGCAGCACGTGGAAAAACAGGGAGGGCTGAAACAGGCCAGCACACTGCGAGTGGGAATGCCGAGGGCTACTCCATGTGTGTCCTCTGGCACTGCAGGGACACAGCGAGTAAGTCAAAGGGTGGAATGGGAGCAGCACCCCGTGTCCTGCAGCCCTTCCATGAAAACAGAGCCATCCCAAGCCATCCAGCACCCACCGTGCTCCAGGGGGTTCCTGCTGCCGGCTCTGTCGGATGCGGCTGTGGATCGCACTGTCTGCGTCTTGTCAATGTTCTGGCTTGACCTGGAATGCAGGAAAAGATGCTGGGAACCTCCTGGATGGGGACAACGGGGTCACTTGTAGGTGGAGAGAGGAGTGGCTGCAGCAGGATGATGGGAAAAAGGACACAGAGCAAAGGGAGACACGGAGAACAGTGATGTGGGAAAGGCAGGAGAAAGGCACACAAGCCATGAAGACAGCAAGGAGAGCTCAGAAATTCCACAGAGAACTGTGTGGCAGTTCCACGTCTGGCAGGGGAAAGTCCCAGCTGGTCCAGAGGATGTCAGCAACGCTCCTGGAATATCCTGGAACAGGGTGTATGTAGTGGATTTGACTCGCAACAGTGATGTCCCAGGTGGATTTAGGTGCTTGGGAATCAACAGGCTCCAAGCTCTCACCATTCCCTAAGGAATGTGCCCCTTATCCCTTCCTAAGGAATGTGTCCCTTCTCCCTTGATGACAGTCTTCCTCACTGTGTTCTTTAGAAACACACACAATCAATCCCCCCAAAAAATTAATCCCGTGGAATTCCAGGTGCTTCACTGCAGCTATCCAAGATCTGAGCTGAGGACACCACAGTCATCTATCTCCTGGTGGTAAGGGATATAGGAAAGGGAGGGAATCTTTCTCCCAGGTCTGCAGCACAAGGAGCACTTCTGGACACCTGTGTCCATGTTTACCTGTCCCTGACCATTGCTCCAGGTTTCTCTGGGATTAAGGGAGCTTTGCTCATTTAGAGGAATTAAAAAACCACTTTATCATCTGCAAGATTTACCTTATTAGAGGGATTTGTTTCCCAGGTGAAAAGAGACTCAATGCCAGTTTCCCTAAGGGAATGTGGGCACAAGCCTCTGGAGCTTCAACTTCCTCCCCATCAAAATCTAACCCTCATCCCTCATGTTCCTCCACTGCCTCATACCTTTTCCTTACAGGGCTTTATCTTGCTCCTGCTCTCCCTGCAGGATGAAATTTCTTTACTTAACCTTTAATTAATAGATTTTTCCATCTCCTAATCTTAATTTTCCCTCCCTGACAAGGTCCATAGTCCTTCCTCCTGCAATCCTGCTTGAAGTCTCACATCCCTTTCCCTGCTGTCAATTTTGCTTCAGTGTCTTGGTCATTCATGGTGCAGATGGCAGGAACAAAAAAAGAAGAATTAAGAGAAGGGATGAAGGAATTAAATAAGGGAATAATGAAACAGTCACATACCGTGGACACAGAGCGACCGGAATTCCGGGACCCCCGTGCCGAAAGAGGGCCAGGAGACAGGCAGTGGGCACAGCAAAGGAGCTACAGGACAGTGCAGGGAGACAGAGAGAACAGGAAAGTGGGAAGGTGACCAGGAGGACAGGGAATGAAAGAGGATATGGAAGACAATGGGAAGGAATGGGATGTGGAAGACAATGGGAAGACAAAAATGGGGAAATTAAAGAGAAAGTGGAAGGAAAACAGGTTGGATGAGAGATGTAAGGAGGAGGGAAAAAAGTGGGAGAGGGAAAAAGAGGAAGAAAAAGAGACTCATTATCAGGTAACACGAGCTCCCAAAACTGATCCATCCCCACTGCACCGGTGGGATGAGGCTGGAGGCATCCAAGGAACATTCAGCACATCCTAACAGGATTTTCCCTTTTCTTTCTCTATTCCTCACTTCTCGCTCTTGATAATTCAACTGCTGTCAGGCTGGGATGTGTGGTTGTGCTTGGCTGGGTTTGCAGCTCTGGAATTGTGCTCAGTAATCCCAATTTCAGTGCTCCAGCCTCTGCCAGCTGGCCTCATCCCTGGCAGTGATTCCCGAAATACCCACCCATCAATGTCCACGAGATCCTCCTCGCTGCGCAGGCTCAGCACGTAGAGGGTGGACATGGACACCACGCTGGAAAACAGAGGGACAGGCTGACCATGGAGCAAGGATACGGCATGGGATTGATCTGCTTCCAAGGCATTCCAGCCCATGAGAGATGGAGGCCCCATCCCTGGAAATGTCAGGCTGGAACAACCCAGGACAGCGGAAGTTCCCAGCTCATGGCAGGGGGTTGGAACCAGATAAACTTTAAGGTCTCTTCCAACCCAAATCGTTCCAGGATTCTCTGGAAGAACCACAGATCCAGAGCCCCTCGCTGCACACCTCATGAATCACACAGTCCTGATGGATGAGCCAGAGGGAAACCATGGAGAAGCCCAGGAGTTGGATCTCACCTGAATGCCATGATGATGACCAGAGCAATGATGGTGCCCTGAAGGAAGCGCTGGCTGATGCAGGCTTGCTCTGGGACAACCGACGGAGACTGCGAGGGAAAAAGGCCTGGATCAGCTCAGGATCCCCTGGATCCTCGCTGCTCTGGTCCTCACACAGATCTCCCCGAGCCCAACCTGAGCTCTCTTCCTGCCGCCCCAAAAACCCTGGACTCCCCAGGTTCAGTAGTCATTTAATGTCTCCATTAGCAGACAGAAAGGAAGATCATGGAATCAACTGAGGCTGGAAAAGCCCTGCAGGATCGTGGAGTTCAACCATTCCCCGGCACTGCCAAGGCCACCACTGGCCCCAAGTGCCACATCCACATGATTTTTAAATCCCACCAGCGATGGGGACTCCACCACTGGTGCCTGTTCCAGTGCATGACAGCCCTTTCCATGAAGAAATTTTCCCTAATATCCAGCCTAGCCTTCCCCTGGCACAACCTGAGGCTGTTTCCTCTTGGGAAAGTCAGGGAGGAGAGCCTGATCTCCTGGCTCCAACCTCCTTCCAGGGATCTGTGGAGAGTGAGTTCCCCCCTGATCCTCCTTTTCTCCAGGCTGAGCCCCTCCAGCTCCCAGTGCTGCTCCTTTGGGATCCACCCCTTACCTTGCTGGTGACTTTGTGGGGTCTCTTTTTGTGGGGCATGCTTCCTGCCCGGCTGAACTGGCTCCCAGTTTGGCTGCAAGGAGAAAGGAGGAATGGAGCTGAGCTGGACAGGGATACCTCCCCAAGCCATTCACAAGCAAGAATGGGATTTTCTGGGAGGGGATAAACCTCTTTGTGGTGTGACAGTCACAAACCCTTTTGGTGCTTTGCCTCAAAACCAGCATTAGCAGGGTCAGGATGGAGACTTTGGAAGCATGGGAAACTCTGCCATGAGAAAGCCACTGACTTTAGAGAAACATGGAGACCATTCCATCCTGGGTGGTTTTGGGCTGCTCCTGTGGAATTCCAAACCTCCCCAAGCTCAGCTCTCTAAATCCACCCCAGGCCAAGCGACACCAGCCAACATGCCACCACTCTCCTCATCTCTGCGTTCCCAATCCGGGCTGCCCCTTGGAGCTTCCTGGGATCCGAGAGGACATTCCCTGTGGATCCACATGTACCTGAAGGCTCCGGAGCTCACGGTTGACTTCATGCTGTCCAGCCTCTTGAGCTTGGCCAGCTTGTGGCTCCACCTTTCCAGCTCGTCAATTCGGGTCTCCAGGTTGTCCGTCAGCTTGCACAGCTCCTTCACGGCTCCCACGTTCTCCATGAAGATCCGCTCCTGCCAGGGAAGCAGGCCAGCAGGCTGAGGCACACCTGGATCTGGATGATCCATGCCCTCCATGTGTGCCACGGGAGATGGTCCCTCGATTCCCAGAGCAGCAACCAGGCCGCCAGAGGTCGGGAAAGGTCAGGAAACCAGGTGCACCAGGTTATCCTGACATAAGCACCTTATCTTATCAAGGAAGGGGAGATTAGGACTGGGAGCCTCCCTGCAGGAGGCTGCCAACAAGGAGCCCTTCCCGAGGGAGATGCTACCAACTTTCACCAGCATCCTGGTTCCTCCTGCTGGTTCCTCCCTGCTGCTGTCCGATATCCACCCAGGGCTGCTCCCAACTTCTGGAAGGCCAGCCGTGTCTGAAACTCATCTGTGACCATTTCCCAGGCATCACAGTTTCCCTCTTCCATACCCAGCTCCACAATTGCCTTGAGCCAGGTTCATCAGCCTCCTGGCTGCCACCAACCTTGTTCACCACCAGGAAGTTCTCCAGGGTTTTCCCATTGGAGAAGACCAGGTCCCCAGTGTCCTTCACAGCTTCCGGGAGGATCTCCTTTACTTCCTGAGCAATGACACCTGCGTGGAGATGGAACAGTAGGATGGGACAGGAACATCCTGCATCCCCTGGACACTCCAGAAGTGACACCAGGGGTGTCCCCTCCTCATTCCAAGCTATGCAGGAGTCAGCAGGGCTCCTCAGAGACCCTGAAGGGTAGAGAATGGCCAGATAAGGCTGGTTCCCAAATTCTGTGGACAGGGATCACCATCCCACCGTAGTGTACTTGGAGAAACCTTCTCCCTGTGGGAAGTGCCACTTACTAAAGAGGGAATTTCACTGGATTCCTTAATTTAGGAGGTGAGAAAGCCCCTCTTGCCTAACCCACATCTGGGGGGCCATCCCGGGCAGAGCTGGGTAAAGCCCTGGGAAAGGCAGGGAATTCCTGTGGGACATTCCTGTCTCAGAGGTGTATTCCCATGGGATGTACCTGTCTCAGAGGTGCTGTCAATGCCCACCGTGGCTGCAAACTCTGGTTTGTAATTGTAGTGCACCAGTCGCATCCTGGAGATCCTCTTCAGCTGCTCTGTGGTGTCCACCTGGGACAAAACAGGTAAGGGAAGTCCTAACGGGAATGCTACTTCTCAAATCCCCACCACTCTGAGTCCAAGCAGGACAACTCACTACAGTGCATGGGAATTCCTTTGGGAGACAGCTCTGACCCCTACTCTGAGCAGCCATAAGGACAAACACTGGGGTTAATGTCCAGTTCTGGACAAGATCCTTGGATAGGAAAATCAGGAGGAAACTGAGTCTCGCTGCAGAACCAGATACAGGAAAATATGTAAGATGATTGTATCCAGCGTTTTTGGGCAGGCAAATCCAGCTGAGAGGAATTCAGAGCAGAGCAGAGCCTCTCACCCAGGCTCTGGCAAGGCTCAGTATGGTACCTGCCATATCCACCTGTTTCCCACCTGTTTTCCACCAGTTTTCCACCTTTTTCCCACTGTGTTTGCTACTTCTGGCCAACACCGGAAGAGTCAATATTCCCTAAAACACCGTGGACTGGCTGTGCTTGGGACAGAAAGAATTCTAGGGCCCTTCCCATCTGGTCTATAGCCATAGGATCATAGAATATCCTGGGTTGGAAGGGACTCACAAAGATCACTGGTGACCTCCCAGTCACCCCAAATCCACCCTGTTTTCCAGGTTCTCACCTCCTGGATGTCCTCCTTCACTCGGACATCCGAAGGGTGCATCAGAGAGCCCATGACCTTCACGTTGCCATGGACCACCAGGGCTTCATCCGGGCGGTCTGTGTTGATTCCCACGCGGCCGTGGTGGAACACGGTGTCCGGAAGCTGTGCTCGCTGCCACAGCACGTCACTGTCGCTCTCAAACTGCCCTGGGTTGGAAGCCTGTGGAGAAACGGGAAAGCAGGGACTGAAAGGGAGGGAGAGGAATGCTGGGAAGCAGAGACAGGGAAGGTCTTGGGGAAGGATGGCCCTTCCTGCTCCTCTCCTCTCCCTAAAGGAATATTCTTGCTTCCTTGAGCTGTTTAATCCAGCTATCAGTGTTCCAGCCACTCAGGACAGCAAGAAACAAAGTGACATGGATGATACTCAAATCCAGAGCATTCCAGGCTACCTGCAATTCCCTGAAGTTCTGTGCTGGGCATCCTGGAAGCTGCATAATCCATCATGGACTTCTTGTCTGAGGTCCCTGTTTAGGTTTTACTCCCTGCCTTCAAGTTTTGGAGCTGAGTGCTCCAGCAAAACCTCAGAAGAGCCTGGGAATGGTGCCTTTCTTTCTCTGTTCCTCTGCCTTAAGACATGCAAACGGTGGGAAAGTATCCAGTTTTCCTGCACCTGGAAGTCTTGTTCCTGTTGCAGAGTCCCAACAACACTCTTTCCTCATTCCCAACAGTTCTACTGGACACTGATCCCATTGGAGAATGGGATTCCTTCCTTATTCTTTAATAGGTTCTTGAGGAACCAGCTATGGAAAGTCTGGAGCCAGAACCCAAGTGTGGACAGGGAAAGCTACAAGCAAGGTAGTGAGAGTTGGAGGTGGGAAAAGTGGGAAATAATGGTTGGAAAAGACCTCTAAGAGAATCAAATCCAACTCAGCACCAGGATCACATTCGCCACTAAAACCACATCCCCAAGTGCCACATCCACACGTTTTCTGAATGTGGAATGTGGGAAGGAGCCCAGCATGGCGCAGCAAAGAAGTGTGGAGACACAGGAAGGAGACAGGGATTTACCCGGACGATGATCCGCTCGGAAATGTGGGCTGCCAGCGTGTAGTTCTGGTTCTGGGCATGTGCCTGCAGGGCTACCACCAGCATGAAGTACCTGTAGAGGGACACATATCCTGTGCTGGGAAGAGCAGGATCTCCACCCCCTCTGGAGCACTGGGCACCACAGTGGGCTCGGATCACCTCTCTCCTTGTGCTGGGTGTCCCCAGCCCCTCCCAGAGCAGGGAGACCCTTCTGCAATCCAGGCCCTACTCCCACATCCCACTCCAGCCACACTGCCCAACCCAGGAACAGGCAGGATTCTCGGGATGTTCTGGAGGAGGCCCTCATTTCCTCCCTCACCTCTGGTCTGGGTTGGGTTTGCCTTTCTTCCTCATGTTGTTGGCTGTGGTCTCGCTGAAGTGCAGCCGCCCCACAGTGACCTTGGTGACCTGCTCCGGGGGCAGGTTGACCCTGGAAGGAAAAGAAAATGAAGGAGTGAGTGAGGATGGTGCCTGTCTGGGAATGGTGCCTATCTCTTCCTGCTCCTCTCCCTTAGGTGGGAAAGGTACCCAGTTTTCCTGCACCTGGAGGCCTTGAACCCAATGACACTCTTCCCTCATTCACAACTGGACACTGGTCCAGCCTTGGGACCTGCAAGAGGTTCTTCATGCCCTGAGGCTAGTTCTTAGGAAGCAGGTAGGGAAAGGCTGGAGCCACAACCTAGAGAGTTTTTTTTGGGAATGGCCATCTCCTGGCCTGTTCCACCATGGCAGGAGCCTGGGTGCAGAGCAGAGGCAGGAATGAAAAGAGAGGAAAACAAGAGAAAACTGGAGAGTGTGACACCCACATAGCGGAGTGGGAGACCTACAGCTCTACCCTTTCCCACCTTCTCCTCCTGTTGCTTACTCCCTGGGAACATGGGATGTTCATTCCCACCATGACATACTCACGTAACGGGGTTGAAGGGCCGTTTGCTGCGGTCTGACTGCGACTGCTCGATGTTGATGGACTGGTTCAAGGCCTCGAGCTGGAGGGAAGGATTTGGGAATGTGGCACAGGGCACAGAGATCTTCCCCTTCCCACCGCCTGCTTCCCAGCTCTCAGCCCAGCCTTCCATGACTAGGTACATCTGACTCAGAATACCCAGCCTGAGTGTAGTCATTGTCCAAGCACGGGAGCCTCTCTTGGAAGGGGAACAGTTGAGAGTGGAAGGATCTTCACAAAGTGGCTTAATCCCTCTGGAGTCAAAGGTGAGTGGGAAGCAATCCTTAAGACACCCAGACTGAGCCCACCTTAGAACTCATATTTCAATGGCCTCAGGGGATGCTTAGATTGGATATTAGGGAAGATTCCTTCATGGAAAGGGTGGTCAGGCATTGGAACAGGATGCCCAGGGCAGTGGTGGAGTCACCATTCCCAAAGGGATTTAAAAGCCCTGTGGATGTGACCTTGGCAGTACTGGGGGAACAGTTGGACTCCATGATCCTAGAGGGCTTTTCCAACCTAACCAATTCCATGATTCTATGATTCCACACATTCCTTTACTACACGAAGAGGTGGTGCTGCCTGTTCCCAGCCACCTTTTCCCAGCCGGATTCACCACCAGCCCTTCACTCCCATTTACCTTCACTCCATGCAGCTTCAGGTAGAAGCATTCCAAGGGCTTCAAGCCCTCAGGGGTCTTCACATACTTGGGATCGCCGAGCATTCCAATGTACACCGTCACCTGGAAGTGGTTCTTCTTCTGGCACACGAAGGCGTCGTCTCCCACGGAGAAGTTGAAGCCCTTGTCGGCATCCACGCGGTACGTGAGCATGGGGCTGGGAAGAGGGAGTGGATGAGACCACAGGTTTCCCAGAGAAACTCTGGATATCCCGTCCCTGAAAGTGTTCCAGGCCAGGCTGGATGGGGCTTTGAGCAACCTGGGCTAGCAGAAGGTGTCCCTGCCAACCGATCATCATTGATGATCCATAATGGATGATCCATAATGTACCTTCCAACCCAAACCATTCTGTGGGTCTCCCCATTCAACTGGGAATGAATACGGAGATCCCAAGTTCCACAGTCTGTCCAAAGCCCGGAGCATCCCTTTAACGCGGCTCATTGAGAGAAGCAGCTCAGACTGACCCACACCCTGTGGCATTCCCAATGTCACCTTCTACCGAATTCCTTCTGAAATCACAACCACCTGCTCCAGCTGCTGTGGAAAAGCTTCCAGCTCCCAGCAGACAGGTTTGGAGAAGGAGGAGGAGGAGAAGGAGGAGGGGTCCTGGCTGCTCCATGAACATACACCAGCTGGAAAGCTTTAATCTACATCTCTTTAATGGGCTGGTTTCCATGGGAATCAGGGAAATATGTGGCCTTTGCAGAGAGTCTGTTTTCTGCACCATCCATAAAGCCCAGTCCTGGGCTGGTGGGCCCTCGGAAGGGGGGATGGAGCTGCCTCTCATCCCACAGAACACCCAAATCCCATTGTTTTTAATTAAGGAACTAGGGATGAGGTAAAGGGGGAGTTCAGCCCAGGCTTGGATCTCAGGCTTAAAAATTATGGAGCACTTTTCCCCCAAAACCAAACTGCTTCTGACTTCCGCCTCCAGACAGACACATGGATTCTGCCTAGAGCAGTGGGAGGGGAGCTGGACAGATGGACAGTAAGGAATGGGGCAGCACTCAGGAGACTCTGGGAAGCAGGAGACAAGGATTCTGCACTGGTGTCCCTCCTTTTTTTCTGGAATAAAACCACTCTCCCCCTGCAATCACCTGAGGAGTTAATGTGGATGAGACTTGGGGGTGATTCCCAGGTTGTCTTGAGTAATTCTGGGATGGCCAGAGGGAACTACTTGCTCCTTAGGCCCCAGCAAGCTGGGAATGCCGTGCTGTGCTCCAGACACAAACCAGGCGGTGGGAGCAGAGCACTACCTTAGCCCAGCGGCACGAGAGGAATTCCCCACCCTCCTCCCAGCCTCAGCCCCAGATTCTCCATCTGGATATTCCTTATTGGGACACGCAGCTGGAGCTGTCCCGAGCACCCTCTAGGCTCATCCCAAGGGTGGCAGAGCCATTCCTCATTGATTTCATGACTCCTGAGGATTCACCACTTTTCCCACTGTTTTTTAACTGGCAAAGCCAAGGAGAGGGAGGGTCTGTCTGCACTTCCAAACCATGGATGCTTCCCAAACCGACAGACTGATGGCTGCTAAACATGTGCTGACAGAGGGGAGACAGGCATGCTCCTCCTCCTCTGCCTTCTGGAAATTCCAGGTCTTCCACAATCCCCTTCCAGAGGCTCCTTTTCACTGATTTTCCCACTTTCCTGATGGCTGTGGCTGATCCATCCCCCAAACTGGGTTCCCTGTGATGGGACTGATCACAGGGAAGAAGCTGCTTTCCATGCTGGCTTTTCCAGGAAGAGTGCAGGGGCCAGAGGGCAAAGTGCCAGGAATAAAAGGTCTGGGGTCAAATGGATTATTTGATCCCGAACATTCCCACTGACAGGGGCGGATTAAGGCAGGACAGAAGGGCAGGAGCAGAGGAGGTTTTTCCTGATCCCAGTGAGGATGAGGGGTTATGAACTCCCCACAGGGAATTGTATTGGGATCTTGGCCAAGAACAGGATGGCAGAGGGATGACCACATTCCCCACTTCTCTTCTCCTTCTTTCCAGGTTTCCCCACACCTAAACCACTCCTAAAACATAACATTGGGAGACTCCTAATCCAAGGCCACTCACTAATTCCACACATTCCCTGATTTTGTTCATTTCCAGAATACGAACACCAGGCAAGCAGCAGGATGTTGTCATCTCTCCCACACAATCCCACCTGTGTGCCCATCCTGTGTGTTCCCTTCGGCTTCCCGGGAAACATCCATGATCCATCACCATGGGATTAGCCGTGGGCCAGCACCCCATGTCACCTATCCCAAAACACATCCCAGTGGTGATGGGAAGAGAACAGCACCGGCCCAGTTTCCCAGTCCCCAGTTCCAAGGCTCTGGCCTCAGCAAGAGATGTTTCCATGAAGGGCTGCACTATTCCCAGCTGCCTTCCCTCAAGCTGGGAGAAGGAGGAGGGAGCAGGAATTTATCAGAACCCGCTGTCAGGGAGATGAATGGCTCCTTCTCCCAGGAGTAAATTAGGGAATTGCCTGGTTCCAGGCCTCTTTGGCTCTGCTGCTGGAAACCAGCTCATCCCTGAAAAAGTTCACTGAGTCTAAAACCACAAAATCAGAGCAAAAGGCCAAAAAATTATATATTATCAATAAAATTAATCCAGGGATTTCTGTCTCCTTCAACAAAACAGATTCCTTGGCAAAGCCTGAGACATCAGCCTGGAATGGAACCTAATCCCTATCCCATCCCCTTATGGAACCTAATTTTTTGTGTGCAAAGGGAGGAAAACATGGAATAGCATTAATTGTATTTTTTTGCCCTGTAATCGCTCCTAAGAATCTGGTAAGAACCTGGACAGCTTCCCATGCTCTCCCTCCTTCACCTCCTTCCTGGACTCTTTTCTTAGGATCAAGAGTAGGAAAAATCAGATAATTCGGATGATTCACATTCCTGAGGCTGTGAAAAGGTTTTGGGCACCTGGATAACAGGGAACTCAAACAGCACATTGAGACTGGGGACAGCTTCCAGCAGAAACCAGACTGGGAATGGCTGCTCCTTGGAAGCTAAATTGTGGGAATAATTATGGATCTAGATGTGGATGCTGCTCATTTGCTGAGGAAACCCAAAAGCAGTACGGAAGAAGACAATTCCCACCTGTCAAATTTGAATTAATTGACCTAAAAAATGCCATGACAGGAGCAAGGAAAGATGGATTTTTTGGTGTTTCTCACAGATTATCCCAGGAAAGTGCTGTACCAGGAGAATTAAGGGATATTCCATTTAAAAAGAGATGTAGGTCCAGCTTGCACAGGAGCAGGAAGAGTCCCCTGAGGTAATGTGGAGCTAAAAATTAATTAATCAACCTTTAACCCTTAATTCTACTCAAATCCAGTGCCACAACAAAGCCCATGTGGCTTCCTCAAATCTCCACAGAGTCACCTCAATGGAATTTATTCCTTACGCAAGGGGATGATGACCTCAATGCCCCAGGAGTGGGTTTGCTCTGGCTTTAACCCTAAATCCTAAAAGCAGAATTAGGGAAGTGATCCCAAGATCTAAAAAGCAGGGCTGGGTTTGTAGAAGTTCTCCAGCAACCCCTCTGTGTCCAGCAGAAAATATTGCCAAGTTTGTCTCTGCCAATGCACCTGCGAGCACCAGGGTGCATGGAAAATCTCTGGAATTGGGATAGCAACACCTGGAAACGGTCTGGGGCAAGTTGTGATGTGTTTGGAATAGGGAATCATTTTTCCAGAGCAGGAAGCACTGAGAAGGAAAAGGGGGGATGGAAAACTGAAGGATAAGAGGTGCCCAGACAGAGCTCAGAGGAGGTGGAAGTGGAATTCCTGCACGTGGAAGAGGGATTTGGGGGCTGTGGCAAGGGTAGGATATGTGGGAGATGCTCAGCTTCCCCCATCCCATCCACAGGGACCAATGTGGTGGAGCTCAGCAGGATGGCTTTGGAGCTGCTGATATTCCTTTATGGAAGTAGCTTAGTAAACTGGAATGAACCGTTTTCCCAAATTATCCCTTTCCTGCTGCAGCTGGGAAACCAGCACGGAGTCCAAAAAAGGGGACCAACTCCAACAGAGAATTCCCTGCCCTGGCACCACCACGAAAAGTGGGATAAAGCCTGGATGAGCAGATGTGTGTGAGAAAGGTGGGACTTGCACTCTGCCCCCACCCTTGGAGCCCTTGGCACCCATTCCCAACACCATCCAGGCAAAGGATGATCACAGCCCCAAGTTATCCACAGGCACTGAAACATTAGCTGCTCCGTGTCCCCCACAGGACCCCAGCTGGCTGTGTGGAAAGAGGAGGGAGGAAATTGGGAGGGAACAGGGGGTCCATGAGAGGTTCCTGGAAGCCATCCTGCTGCTTGCCAGCTCTTTGTCATCTCCATGGAATGCAGGGAGGACCCAGAGTGCTTTCCTTCTGAGCACTCCTCCTTCCTGGTGTACTGTCTCCACCCTCTGCTGCCTCAATTCCTAGCCCACCTTCCTACTTCTCTCTTCCCTGCCTTGGTCACCCCAGCCTTCCGCTCCGGCCTCTCCACCACTTCCTAGATATCCTGAACTCTTTCCTTCTTTTCCTTCTTCCTCTGCCCCCCCAATCACTTCCACTCCTCCTCCAGCTCCTTTCCATGCTGCTCAAGCTGTGTAGAAGTGGCTCTGGATGATCTCCAGCTACCCACACTAGGAATTCCCAATCCTAAATTAAAAATCCAGGATCCCAGTAAGCCTAGGGAGGGGGAAAAGGCACTGCTGGTCCCAACGTTCCTCATGACAAGGCTGGATTTGCCAATAAAACCCTTTATGGCAGAGCACGGTCTGAGTAGCTGCAGAATTGTCACCAAAGCTGCTGAAATGCCTTCTATTTGTCCTTAATTGTCCATAAAAACTGTGGAGGACTAACATTCCCAATGGGAAAGGGGCAGTGGGGAGCATTCTCTCCACCACAAAGCCCAGCCCAGGAAGATCCTTATCCCATATTGTGAGTGGGATGTTCCCAACCCCAGCGGCTCTCCGTTGACATGTGGCATGTGAATCCAACTTTTTCCAGAAGCGAAGGAATTACTCACAGCTCCTTGTAGTTGGCATCATACAGAGTTGCCCACTTGTTCTGCTGGTGTGGCTGCCACTTGATGGACTGGAAGTTGGGATCCAGGTAGGAGCCGTTCAGGCTGTCATTATCCTGAATCAGACCTGCAGAGAATGGTTAAAATGGATCAAAATCCCAATTTTCATCACTCAGCTGAGTATGCAGAGGGGAAAGGCCCAAGGAAGTGACTGGCACTGCCTGAAGCTTCCCTCCTGACTGCCAGGGTAGCACCAAATCTGGACCAGGGATGAACCCCACAGGCTGGCAACCATCTTCCCTCCTCCCACCCCCCTGGCCCAGCGGGAGCAGGGTTGGAATTCCAGGGGAATAATAACGTACCTGGTGAGAGTGCACCTGGCTGGTGCCAGGGAGGCGTCTGGACGCGGTCGGGATTCAGTGGCACGGATCCCATTCCTGGCTCCTGCTTGATCAGCCCGTTGAGCATCTGGGCATTGAGGGTGTTGGGAGGGGACTCGGAGTGTTTCCGTTTCTTGGCGGGATGCACCGGGAGGCTGCAGAGAGCGCGGGAAGGCAACGGCTCAGCAGGGAATGGAGAGGTGGGAGGTGACAATCCCACAACCCGTGGTCTGGACTAACAGGACCTCCCACAGAAAACACAACATTCCCACAGCACCGTCGCACCTCATCCCACCGCTGAGCCCTGGGTAACCCACGCGCCAAGCCACATCCCTAATTCCAAAGAATCCTGGAATGGTTTGGGTTGGAAGGGAACTTAAAGCTCATCCAGTTCCAGCCCCCTTCCACAGGCAGGGACACCTTCCATAGATTTTCCCCTTGTTTGTTCCCACCATCAAACTCCACACTTTGGAGACACCACACATCTCCAGCTCCCATTCCCACATCCCTGCCATCCCCAGGCCTTACTCTGCTCCATGTTGCTGGAGGAGCTGGTGCAGCATCTGGGATTGCTGGGCATGGTGGAGCTCAGCAGGTGCCATTCCTGGCCCAACGCCATACGGAGGCATCAGGGGCTCAGCCTTCAGGAACATATCCCGCTGGAGGCCAGGAAAGTGGGAATTGTGCTGCGGCTGGAGAGGGTGAGGGGGCGGTGGGGGTGGTGGGGGGGGACCCTGGAGGTGAGGGGGTGGAGGGGGAGGCGGCGGAGGAGGAGGGTGCTCCAAGCGAGAAGGGGGAGTCATGTGACACATATTTTCGGGAGTCATGGTCCGGAGGAGGTGAGGATCTGGGGAGAGAGAAAGAGCCAAAGTTAGGAGTGTCCTGATCCCAGGTCCAGCACTGACCCAGTTATCTTGGATCCCCAGGTTGGATGAGGCTTGGAACAACCTGGGCTAGGGAAACTGTCCCTGACCATGGCAGGAGTGGGAGAAGCTTTAACAGTTTTCCACTGTTTCAAATTCCAAGATTCCAAGATTCTACCATTCCATGGGACAATGAGAGAGTAGGGACGATGGAATGACCTGAACAGCCCTAGCACTTCCAATGAAGATTTCTGAGGGGACACTTCAAACATTTTATTTGAAACCAGGAGGAGACTTTGATCCCTAAATGCAAATAAAAAGGGACATTCAAATGCGATCCCACCTTTCTTCTCCTTCTTTTGCAACAGGATACTAATGCCTTTCCACAATTAGGGTGGATTTGATTACATCAGCACCAACAGAAATGTTTGAGCTGTGGAGGGACATGCAAATCCATGTCCCTTTCTGCTCTGATCTTCATCACCTCAACATTCCAGATCCACTCCCTTCCATGGTCAGGGACACCTCCCACTATCCCAGGTTGCTCCAAGCCCTGTCCAAGCTGGCCTTGGACATTGCCAAGGATGGGGCAGACACAGCTGCTCTAGAAAATCCATTCCAGGGCCTGAATGCCCTCCCAGGAAAGAATTTCTTCCCAATATACCATCTAACCCTGTCCTCTGGCAGTGGGAAGCCTCTTGTCCTGTCACTCCATGCCCTTGTCCGAAGTCCCTCTCTAGCCTCCAGCCTCCTCCTTCTTCACCAGGACAAAGCCCATCTGTTTTTCCAGCCTTTCCCTGATGGTTGCATCAACCTGTGTCTTCAGGTGTCCCTACAGGACACCATGATCCCAGCAGAAATGAGGGACTGACTTCTGGGACGTGAGGAAACCAGGGGGTGGGAAGGGACAGAGACTTTGTTTTAAACGCAAGACAAAGCTTCTTCACACTCCAGTGTGGAAAATCAGATGGAAAATACATCCAGGGTCTGGCTGGGCCAGGGACAGCCCCTGGGAACACAGAGAGGGACAGCAGGGAAGGATCTGTTGGATCTTTCCAGGCTGAGCATGGATGGACTTTGGCCTCAGAACACCAGGCAGGAATGTGTTTGCGCTGGGTCCTCCTGCTGAAGGCTGCCAAGGCAGGGCTGCTTCCACCCATCCTGCTCATTTCCAAGGCTTTCTGCTTCCCACTGGGACCTCTCAGTGCCTTTTCCACACACATGGGGCTGGATTCCTCCTTCCAGACTCGATCCCGGGCCAACCTTCCTTCTGAAGCTGCCTCAGGGACAGCCCAGCCAAGGATAGGCAAGTGATGTGCTTGCCCAAGGCACTCCCAAATCCAGGGAAAATCATCTCCAGGAACGTGATCCCAGCTTTGTGGGTGCCCTCCAGAGCCTCCTCTCCTTCCCAGCTGAGCTCCCAGATCTCCAAAGCCGCTTCTCCCCATGGTGAACAACCCGGCCTCTTTGTTATATTTAAGGAAGGGCCAGGAGGAATTCCAGGGATTTTTTTTAGCAAGATAAACAGAACTCTTGACCTCTTCCATACAAAAAAAAAAAGAAAAGAACGGAGCAGGCGCTGTTCCCAGTGGAGACTGGGCTGGAGCCTGGGGAAGAGGGTGCTGCAGCCGAGGGGGAAGGGAGACCAGGACAACCTTCCCTCCTTCCTTCCCAAGGAGTTTTTCCATAGAAGAAAGTGAAGGTCACCAGAGGGACCAAGCAACACTCAGTGGCTTTCCCAGGGAAGCCAGGAGAGCCTGGCAGTGACCCTGGAGAGGGTTCCAGCTCCCTGTGCCCTTTCAGAGGGAGCGGAAGATGCTCAGGATCAGCTGGAGGGGAGGGAAAAGGCTGGGAAAGAACTTACTGGAGAATGGCAGGTTCATGGCTGCTTCCTGGAGCCAGGCTCCATGTCAGGGACGCGCTCCCACTCCACGTTCCCAAGGCACAGGGCAGGATGAGGGGGATGGCGGGCTCCACATCCCACCCTGCCACACTGTCACAATCCCCCTGCAG
Source organism: Lichenostomus cassidix (assembly GCF_008360975.1). Taxonomy (NCBI): domain Eukaryota; kingdom Metazoa; phylum Chordata; class Aves; order Passeriformes; family Meliphagidae; genus Lichenostomus; species Lichenostomus cassidix. Next base: position 63,402,550 of record NC_139486.1, read on the forward strand.
CTGTGGATTCTCACCACGGATTCCGTGGCCGTGGATTCCCAGCTCGCCTTCTGTGCCTTTCCCTCTCCCCTTTTCCAAAGCCGGGAGCGGAACAATGGGCGAAAGCCGAGGGATATTTACTAACTGATAATCTCCCCACGTAGTGCAGCCGCCTGTTTTCTCCCAGCTGATAAAGATTGCAGAGCCAACCACTTTCATGGAATAAAGAGGGGGTGGATGCGGCATTCAGGGCTTGGATTAGGATTTTTCTCCCCTTCTCCCTTTTTGAAGCACTTACCGTTCACCTGCTGAGGGGAGTAAGCTTCCGATCCAGAATCCGGGGGAGAGTCTGGCAAAGTGCTGTGGAGCAATGGGAAAAGAGAAGGAAAAGTCATTTTAGTCCAGTTTCCAGCACAACCAACAGGTCCAGCTGGATCAAAGCAGCCTCCAGGATCCAGCTGGGAATCCCAGGTGTGCCTGCAGCAGATGCTGGACACCCTGAGTGTGTCCAGCTGGGACTGCCATCACTGTCACTGCTTCCACTGGAGCTTGGGAACAGGGATATTTTGTTGAGCTGACAGAATTGCAGGGAAAAACAGGCAAATAGAAATTTATCTGCTTCCCGTGTCAATGTCGGTGATCAAGTGGAATGCAGAGAGCTCTCTCTCTATCCCAGGAAGCTATTCCAGGCCAGGCTGGAAGGGGTTTGGAGCAACGTGGCATAGTGCAAAGTGTCCTTACCCATGGCAGTGGGTGGGACTGGATGAGCTTTAAGGACCCTTCCCACCCAAACAATTCCATGATTCTGTGAAATGGAAAGGTCTGGGAGACCTGGGAAGCCCATGGGCTGGATTTTGCCTGTACAAACCTGAGCACCTTCTGGCTGTACCCCCTGCATCTACTCCAACATCAACAGGAGCAGGATTTGGCCCTGACTCTGAAGCACAACCCAAAAAAAAGTGGGAACTTCCAGCTGCCTTTTCCAGCACATCCATGACTCAGGATGACAGGACCACCCATGTCCTGTGTGGTGGCACAGCAGGGACAGGCAGGGAGACTGTGGCACAGCTCATTCCTCATTTTCCATGGGGATCCTTTTGCATTTCCCCACCTTACACCACCAGCTTTACGGATGTGAAATAATCCTGGACAAATCCTGGTACTTCTTGGATGAGAGCCAGCCAGAAAGTAAAAAAACTGGGGAGGAAAACACAGGACACACTGCTCCAACTCTGCTCCTGACGGCACCCACAATTCCAGCTGGGAACCAGGATACAGGATCTTCCTGGACCAGAGAAGCCCAAGGCCCATTCATTGGATTCTCCTTGGGAAATGGTACACAGCAGTGGCTGGACAGGGATGAGGTAGGATGATCCCAAAAAAACCCTCACCATACTTCACTCATCCTCCACCTTCCCTTGGAGCACCTTTCCATCATTCTCTTTCCTACGCCTAGCTGGAGCATCTCTTCCCAGCCTCATTTCCAGGCTCCTTGCCATGCTGGCCCTGAGTTCATACAGCATTTCCTATGGGTTTATCAGGATTTATGTACCAGCAAGCCAAGTTTTGGCCAGTATCACAAGGGAACGGCATAATTCAAGGAATCCTGGAGGCTGGAAAAGGTGGACACTGCAGAATTCCCACAGGGAGGTAGCATGGATGTGCCCAATCCAAGGGAAGGGTTTTCCAGTATCCACCACATTGCTTCTGTGCACATGAAGGGATCCTTGGGCCAGAAATTGGACTCCATTATCCTTGTGTGTCCCTTCCAGGATATTCCATGATTCTCCCCTAGCAAAAGCCTAGCACAAGGGGGAAGAGTCATTCTGGGATGCTGAAGGAATGCTGCCATCACAGCTGACCCAGTTCAGCTACATCCAAGCAAGGTCTCCACGTCCGACAGCAAGGTAGGATCCTTACTCATGACATCTTGCAGAATTCCAGATGCATCCAGAAGAAAAGGATATGACAAGGCATCATGTCATGCTTTTGATTCCCCCTAAGCTCCAGGTATCTTTCTGGAATCACTGCAAGGGAAAAACCCCCTGATCTGGGAATAAAATAAAGGTAGATTTTTTTTTTTTAGCTTTCAGGGAGGTCTTTCCAAGTTCATCCAAAGGGTGAGTGTTCCCCAGTTTGGGAATCTCCACATTGTGCTTCCTGGCAACACTAGAGGGCACAAGGCAGAGGGAGAAGAGCCAGTTCTGGAGCCATCCTGGCCTCACTGTCCTTACATCCATAATCCCGTGGGAGAAGGCTGTCCTGGGCCAGCACCACCTAACGATCCAGGCTGGAGCATGGCACAGCTCCTCGGGGTGTGACTATTGCCCTCCTTCCATCCCAGAGAGCAGGAACCACATCTTTTCTCCTCTGAGGAATAACTGTCCCGTAGAGTCCATCAGCAACCCTAAAACCTGTCCTTCCTCTTCCTCTTCCTCTTCCCCAGAGCTTGTTGAAAAGGACACATCCAGCCCAGATTCATCTTCTCTTTCCTAGCGCAGAGCATCTACATCAGGCCATGAGAAGAACATCTCCCTGCCCACTGTCCTCTGGGATAGTCATGGGAACATTCCAGAGACTGAATTCCATCCTGGAGACTGAATTTAGTCTTGTTCCAATTTATTCTGCATCTCGTCCCTAAAAAATGCTCCAATGTTCTCCCATCTGTAGATGTCCAGCACGGGTATCCAGAACTCAATGATGCTGCGAGGGATGCTCCCAAAAATCCTTTTGGGAAGCTCCAGAAGCTCCACTTATCCAAAGGCAAGGGCTTACCACAGAGCGATGCTGCCACTGGTCACAGTTCCGTGAGACTCTCCAGGTGCCACCAGCCTGGAGGAGCCTCCATCCCACCACACACCCTCATCCTGCCACCCCATTCCCACTCACCCAGGTGCATAGGAGGCCTTGGGCTCGGATTTGATTGGAGGGACCACGTTGTTCAGGCAGTGGCCACCCAGGAAGCCCTTGGGCACCACCATGCCATTGTTGTTGTTGCAGTTGAGGTGAGCTCCATAGGCAGCTCCGCAGGGATTGGCCAGGAGGGGACCATGCCGGATGGGGAGCTGGCTGCCAGCGGGAGGGAGGTGGAGGGGTGTGCTGGGAGAGGGATTGGTCACACTGCTGATGGAGCCGGTGGGAGACGCAGGGATGCCAGCGGAGCTGGAGGGCTGGGGGTGTGCGTAGCTTGCGGGAGCAGGGATCTCAGGGAAGCAGCTGGGGGAGAAAAATGGGACAATGTCAGGGAACAGGTCAGTGGGACTGATGGGAGAGTCCAAAATCCAGCTGGGAAGTTTTAAAGCACCCAGGACACCAACCTCAAGGAATGGGAAGCCAGCAGGATCTGCTCACTGTCCTCCAGCTCACAGACCAGCTGTGCCAAAGATCCCGCTCCCACCCTGCTTCCAGCTTCCCTTGGTGCTCTCCAGGTCTGCTCCCTCCTCCTTCCCAAAGTTGGGATACATAGGGAGACCCTTTCCTTCCCTTTTCTACACCTGTGCTGTACTGGGGATTTAACCTGAGCTCCCAGAGCGTGTGTTCCTATTGCTCAGGGAAAAGTGTTTACGGTGCCCTCAGGGGCATAAAGAGAGGGAACAAGAGACTGGGAAAACTCAAAGGCTGGAAGCCAGGAAGAGCTGGGAATAATCCAGCAGCAAAGAGCAATCCAGGAGGACTCTGGAGAGACAGAGGTGATTTCTAAACATTTCCTCAAATTTCAGAGCTGGAAATTGCTCAACAGGTTTCCAGAGAAGTTGTGGCTGCCGCATCCCTGGAAGTGTTCCAGGACAGGCTGGGCAGGGCTTGGAGCAACCTGGGATAGTGGAAGGTGTCCTTGCCCATGGTAAGGGGTAGGACTGGATAAGCTTTAAGGTCCCTTCCCACCCAAACCGTTCTGGAATTCTGTGATCTCTCCAAGGAAAAGCAGAAGGAACACCGTTCGTGCTGCGGAGTAAGGGAAGCACTTACATCTCCGGAGAGTCTTCCTTGCTGATGTACTCTTCCAGGATGCTGGTGTCAATGTTGGATGGTTCCAGAGCTCCATTAATGTCGTGGCCTGCAGGGGAAAGGGGGTGGAAGCATGAGCCAGGAGAAGGACAGAAAGGGCCTTGGGAACACTACGAGACCCTGGCAGGGTCAAGGAACTGATCTGAGAATCATGGAATCACAGAAGATTATCTCAAAGATCATCTCCTTCCAACTCCCTGCCATGGGCAGGGATCACTCACTGGATCAGCAGATCCCTGGTGACTGCCAGCTGTCCATACCCACTGCATCCTGGTGCAAAACCTCATCGCAGGAGATGGGGCATGTGGGACAAGCCAGGGTGGGGACACACACATGGTGGAGACCAGATCCTTGGGGATCCCTTCCAACTCAGGACATTCTAGGATTCCCTTTGGATCCTTCGCAGAACACACTGGAATTCCTCCACCACGACTCTGGACAAGCTCCCGACTTCCCTTCTGCTCCTCTGCCCCATGGGCAACCGATGGATTTCCTTGTCCTTTCTCCACAGGGCTCCTCCTCCCATCCCTGCCCTGTTCCAGGGAAGCTGGGCAGGGTTTTGTTGACAGAAAATCCTTCCTTTATCTGTCTCTCTCAAGTGGGAGTCCGGAGCCCAGGGCTGGAGCCAGCCTGTGATGCCAAAGGCACTGCCAAGAAACTGGAAGAGAAGATCCAACTCCCCCCACTCCGATAAGGAAGTCGATGAAAGACCATCCTGAAAGACCCCACGTGAAAGCCCAGCAGAAGCCCCTGGCCCCCTGGATCCCCCCAGTTCCCGGGAAAGGTCACCCACTGATCCACAAAGGCCAATCCGGGGGGCTCCAGCCCACCCTGGCCAATTGCAGCTCTCCCTCTGCAAATCCCTTTCATACCAAGACAGGCAAATCGGCAGAAATAAATCCAGCTAGGAATTCTGCCAAGCGGACAGGGCATGTGTGGATACAGGGATCTCTGCCTCAGAAACCTTGGCTGGAGGGGGGAACAATCCCAGGTAACTGCTTGTTCTTGGGACATCTCCATGGCAGAGCCCGGGGACTTGGGGGACAGGGTGGGGATGCTCTTCCATGGGAACACAGGATCCATCTGGAGCAGGGACACGCAACGCTGCTTCCAGGTGAGTACTGAGGTGAGGAGAGTCACCTCAGTGGACCCACCTCTGAGGTGGAGCCTCCGGGATCTCCAGCTTTGCCAGCACCTACAGCATGGAGTTGCAGATTCCAGGGGAGCACAGGGGTAGCTTCTGTCCCTCCACTGCGACAGCCACATCCTGTCCTGAAGTTCCTGGGATGTGGTAGCTCCACCCTGCTGTCCTTGGAGTTATCCGAGTTCACCGATGGCCATCCCTGTGTCCCTCACTCATCCCTAAGGATCTCTGCCATAGCCTGCTCTCAACACTTCACCACAAACACCCAAGGCACCTCTTCAAGCCCACACCATGATCCCATAACATCCCTGAAACCTCCTGCCAGAGATGAGCTCTCCAGGAGGGTGGGAATCCTCCCCCTGCTCTGTTGCCTCCCTCTTGGCCAAAAACCCCAGGCTATAAATCACAGGATGCTGTTGGCAGACACCCACCCCAAAGGCCATCAGGAAACTTGTCTTCATCCCAAGTTTCAGGGCTGGGATCCATGATCAAAGAAGCAAAAATGGCATGTGGCCAATTTTTGTGACTCAGCCTGTCCAAGAAAAGTCCAACCCCAGCGGGTTTCCCTCACACCTCCAAACTCCAGGAGCTTCTCTGGGGTGGAAGAGGAGCACAGGAACTGTGCAGAAAGGATGGGAAGACCTTGATAGACAATGGGATGCTGGGCTTCCCTATTTTCTGAGGGTGGGGAGGCCCTGGCACAGGTTGCCCAGAGCAGCTATAGCTGCCCCTGGATCCCTGGAAGTGTCCAAGGCCAGGTTGGACAGAGCTTGGAGCAACCTGGAAGGTGTCTCTGCTCATGGACTGGATGGGCTTCAAGGTCCTTCCAACCCAAACCATTCCAGGATTCCTTTGCTTCCTTGAAGTCACCTTGAGGAGGGTGAGTGATAAGCTTTGTGACGTGAGAGGTGCGTCAGGGCTGGAGGGGGATGTGGCTGCCCACCAAAAACAAAGGACCTTCCTCTGCTCCAGGACAGTGGAATCTGCGCAAAAACAGGGATACCAGGGCAGCGACAAGGAATGTCCCACCACCTGGAGCTTCCACACAGCCGGGCTCTTACCAAAGCCAGCTTAGGTGATTAATTAAAAGCTAACACTGCTCTACAGTCACGAGATCCCAACAGCACCAGCATTCCCTCCCCCTCCCAAGCACGGATTAGTGGGAAGCCACCAAGGAGGGAAGCTCAACACCCACATGGCTCCGCACGGGACAGGCTCCCGCATCTCATCCCACCAAGCTGAGTTCATACATTCCAAACCTGCCAGGTCCCTATGTCCCATCCTCCTCCTGTCCCTGGTGTTGTCACCCTGCTCTCCCACCATGTCACCATTTCACTTTCTAAACCTTCCCTTGGCAAAGAGCGGCAGCGATCCCAAAAAAACCCGGCCTCTGCCTGAAGAACAAGTAATTAAACCCTCAGCACCCTCCTCGTGAGCAGAGCCCGGCGGGCTGAGGCCCCCGGACGTGTGAGAATGTCAGGAATCCCAATGTTTGGACTGGTTTTCTCTGCCTTCCCCAAACCTCCAAACACGCTCCACACATCCCAACGGAGGTGCTTCCCACCCCGCCGCCTCCTCCCTGCCCCTGCTCTGACTGGCTTGGCCCTCCTGGTGGCACCTTCCCAGCTCCTTGTCCAAATTTTGGGTTCTCCTGGAGATGGGCACAGGGCCATAGGGCTTGGAAAGAGTTAACAGAGCCTGGCCTTCCTGAATTGTCATATTTACAGGCCTGAGGGATTTAACCCGGAATTTTCCTGGAGTGATAGGCTGAGAAGTTTATGGAATTTCTATTTATAACAGTCCCCCCCTCCCTCTCCAATTCCCACTCTGTTGCCTGTCTTCAAATCACCCCTTATCCTGCCTGGGTCACCTGGGGGTGGGAGGAGGGAGAGAGCTGGAGAACTTCATCCCGGGATGCGCTAACACGAACCAGATGTGGGAAGCTGGAGATGATGACGAGGTCAGCGCTCCGCAGGGGCTGGGGAACATCAGCCAGGGGTGGGGGGACATCAGGGAGGAGGAGGAGGAGGAGGAGAAGGAGGTGGAGGAGGAGGAGGAGAAGAGGTTGTGCCAAGCCCAGAGCTTCCCAATGCCATTGAAGCCACGTACCACAGAGTTTTCAGGGAAAACTGAGGCATGGAACAGCCTGGGAGGTGATAAAATATCCAAACTGGTGCAGGGTGGAATAGGATCACGAGACCCCAGGAGCTGCTGGTTCCACGTGGTCCCTCTCCTCGTGGTCCTCCAGCACATGCTGGAGCAGCAGTGGGATACATGGATGAGGAGGACACACAGCACGAAGGCGCACCAGGAATTCTCTGGGATGCCCAGCAGTGCCAGTGCCTGGCGAGGCGCAGAGCCCCGGCGCATCCCTGGGCTCATCCCTGCACCCGTGCACCGGGACTTGGTTGTGCAATCCCCAGGCCAGGCTGCAGCATCGGCACATTCCCGGGGCCCCGCGCCGCTCCTCACCCCCTTCTCCCTCCTGCCGTGTTTATCCTTCAGCCCGGGGGGATTGGCTGCCGGCCTGGCCGCGAGCACCAGGAATCCAGGCCATGGCAAACAAACCAAACACCGCCTAAGCCTGGGGAGCCGCGGGGCCAGCGCTCAGCTTTGGAGCTTCTTCCCATCCCGGACTGCTCTACTACGCAGGGAGAAGCCGCTCCAGCCGGGAATAGCATCCCTCCCATGCCTGCCACCATGGCACACCCAGAGAGCTGGGCTGCAAACCTGGACACAGCTGCTTCCATCCGGAACAGAGGCATGATGTCCCTATTACCCGACGTGCCCAACCCTGGGCTGCCTCCATCCCCGCTGGTGACCCTGGAGGAGCCCCCAGCTCCCCCTGGATCCCAGCCCAGCATTCCTGCTTAATTAATGCTCTTTATTACCTGACTGGGATAAGAAGCAGTCCCCAAACGGGGCTCCTGTAACCAAAGCGGGACACGGAGCCGGTGCTCCTGCAGCTCCCCAAAGACCACCCTGGAGCAAAATCCTGGCTGTCCGAGGCATTTCCAGGGCTTCCCAGGCCTTCTCCCTGAACCACAGCTCCGCCTCACCCCATTACTGTCATCCTTTGCTCACTTCAGGAATGCCATCCCTGAGCAGTTTCCCCTGGATTAGGAGACCTTTCCTCCCTACACATCCCAACCCTGCTCACAGTCTCTTCCCATCACAAAAGGTGGGACTGTCGCAGGCAATGCTGAGACAATGCTGTCCCCATCCTGGGGACATTCCCTTGCCAGGCCATCCCTAAGGGCAGCCCTGCCCCTCCAAAGCACAGAGGCAGCTCCTGCATCCCCTGTTCCTACTGGAGCAGAAAACCCAAGGTCCAAATTCCAACTAATTCCACACCAAAAACACAGCCAAGGATGAGCTCTGGGATCCATGAAATAAGATCCCAGGGAGAACACCAGACTGAGGGCTAAAGATTTGCAGATTCATGAGAATTTGGGTGTCATGGAATTTAAATGAACTAATGAACAGAGCAATGGATATGGCTTGGAACAGACACATCCTGCCAAACCTTCTCTGTGGAGGGGACAGGACTGTTCCCAGCCCACCCATACCCGAGCCCTTCCTCCCTGGCAGTTCTTGGTGAGCTCTCAGCCAGCATCCCTGCTCCCACACCCAACCCCTCTGCATTCTAAGAGAAACCACCCCATGCCAGGCAGGACAGGATGCAGGGAAAGCAGGATAGGGATAATCAAGGATAGGGATACAGGACAGTGGGATTTAGCCAAACCCCCAGACTGAGGGAGAAAAGAGCATTTACAGGGTGTCCAGAAAGACTCTGGAGCAACAGCCTGGATAACAATGAGCCAGCTCCAGAGGCGAAACTCTCGGAGTAATGAACTAGCCTCGTGGGAAGTACAACCAAACCCACGGCAGGGGGTTGGAACCAGATGAGCTTTAAGGTCCTTTCCAACAGAAACCATTACAAGATTGCCTGAACACCCAGTGCCCAGAGGCAGCAGCACCCACAACAGCATTTCCTTGTTCCCTGGAAAGCTCCCTCTGCTCCTACATGATCCCACAACTCCTTAGCTTACAGATAAATACGTTTGGAAAAAGCACCTTTGGATGAGGTGGACAAGGCCCTAGGAAGCACACAAAGTCAAGGACAAGGAGGTAAAGTCCTCTCTTCATTCCCCATTCCCAAGAGAACAAAGAGTTGGTGGGAGACATCCCAAGGTACAACAGATGTGAGGAGCCAGAGGAAATTTTCCTGCTGTGCCATGGCAGGCTATGGGCATGTTCCTTGGGAAGCTCTGCAGGAAAATAGGAGGCAGAAAGGATGATCCTCCCTCCCGAAATTCCCTGAGCCCTCCCTCTGAGCACCTTCTCTTCTCCAGCTCTCCTGGAATTTCCCTATCTCTCATCTCCCCTCGCCGGAGCCATTCTCCCTCCTGCATCCCTTTCTCTTGGCAGCTCCCCACCCTTGTCCTGGCCTTTCCCCCGCCCTTGCCAGCTGTGAACCTTGGCATGGATGGAGCCATTGTCCTGGGAGAACGGGGGCCGAGGAGGAGGAGGGGAAGGTGTGAGAGGGGACACAGAGGCGCATTTGTCCCTGTACCCGCAGCCGTCAATGCCACGCTTGTCCATTCATGCTCCCCGAGGGCAGGAACAGCGGCTCCATTTGGGAGGCTCCAAGGTGCCTGCCCAGGGGGGCACATTGCCCTGTTTGTTTGGAGACAACGCCTTTATCTCCCTTCCCGGGATGAGGGTGTTGGAGCAGCGACAACAGGACCAGAGGAGGTCACTTCATCTGGCGGCTCCCACTGCACGAGGCCAGGGCCTCATCCTCGGGGACAACAGGGATGACGAAAAGCTCCGTAGGATCCCTTCTGGGATGCCTCACCTGACCTTCTTTTATCCAGATTGCAACTTTGGGGGGAAAGGAGGGACATCTTCCATAGGATAACATGATGTGGAAGAGCTCCTGGACACTGCTGTGGTGGTGAAGGTCCATATCCCCACACCATTCCCTCTGAATGAATTATTCCCATAATGGACAAAAAATTAGTAATATTAACTAGCAGCTACATACCATCACCAAGCAGAGACTCGATACAGCTGCCCAGACCTTTCCCATGCTCAGCAGTGACTGGGAGAGGGAATATTCAGGGAAGCACGAGGGAGTTGCCAAAGCTGATGGCAGTTCCTGAGCTGTGTGCCTGCTGCTCTGCTGCTTCCAAGGAAAGAACCCAGGGATGCAATTCCTGGACATCAACCTCACTGCAGGGTAACACTGCGGCTCTGGAAAAGCTCTTACAGAATTTGGAGATCCAGGAGCAGCTCCAGAGACCATGATCAGCCCAATTCTAAGACATACACACCACACATGTGGGGAACTCAGGATAACTCAGGATAACATGGGATTTGGAGTGGTGCTGCCTCTTCCAGAAACTCCCCTAGCACAAAACAATCCTTAGGGAGGGAGATTAAGAATGGAACAGCACCAGAATACAGGAGAAGAGGCAGCCAAGCATCTCTGGGAACACCGTGTCCAGATCGGACACATCATTCCCTCCCTTCCAACTGGGAGGCACCAAGGTCTGTCCAGGCTGGACAATCTCCAGAGGAGACTGGGAGGAAAAAGCAGAGCCATTTATCTAGATGGGACTCTTTCCAGGGCTTGAAAAAGGCCATCCCAAGTTTTGTGCAACCACCACAGACCTTTCACAAGCAGGAGTGTTGGGTCACCAGTTTTCCTCCTTCTCACACAGCTGGGATGTTTGCTTTGGAATTGTCTCCTGAGAAAATCACAAATGCCATCAAAAGCTTCCTCAGCCATGTGGCACAAAGCTCCCAAGGAGGAGCCCACTTTTCCCAGGATCTAAGAGCAGGACAGCATGACCAAGAGAAGTGGCACAGGTTCAGGGTTGTCATTTCTGCATCCATGATCCCACGGCAGAGGGTGGAATTGGATGGTTCTTAAGGTCCCCCTTTCGACCCAAACCATTCTAGGATTCTACGCAATTAAAATCGTTACTGAATCCCCAAAATCCCCTAGGGATTACAGCCATGCTGGCTATTCCCACATCCCCTTTTCACAGTGAACTACGGTTTCGCTTTTTAAAAAAAAAAACTTCTTGTTTGCCTTTTCTGACCAACTCTGAGCTTCTTGGAACATACTTCCTGCTCCAGGGATTTAGCAAACACTTCCCAGACAATACAGCCGAGATACCAAACGTGCTGCTTGGATCCCATCCATCCCGTGTGCTCCCCGGGTGTTCCCGGGATCACTTCAAAGCGCTGGGCTGAAAGCAGAGAGGCCCAAATCCAGAGGGAAGGTGCCTGTCACACTGCTTGAGGATGTTGTGCGGGGAGGAGAGGATCAGGATATTGCCTGGGAAGGGGGCATGGCTCTTGGTGAGCGGGAAGGAGACATCTCCAAACTAAAGAAGGATTTTCCTAGCAGAGACCTCCAGGAAGGGACCTGGGCCAAAAACATTCCAGGGGGCCTTCCTGCTTCCCACAACTCCCTGGCAGGAGCCAGGCAGGGATCAGGCTCTGCTCCCAAGGAACAAGGGACAGAACAAAAGAAAATTGCCTCAAATTGCACCAGCGGAGGTTTAAGTTGGAAATCAGGGAAAATTCCTTCATGGAAAGGGTTGTAAAGCACTGGAACAGGCTCCAGCGATGGAGTTCCCATCCGTGGAGGGATTTAACATCCACGTGGATGTGGCACTTGGGGATATGGGATATTGGTGGCATTGGTAGTGGTGGGGGAATGGTTGGACTTGGTGATCCTAGGAGGTTTTTTGAACTTAAAAGAGTCCATGATTCCATCATCTCTGCCCATGTGGGGCAGAAACTCCCAAGATTCCAGGCCCCTTCTTTGTGTTCAATCTCCCTTGCAAGGGATTATATATTATATTATCCATGCAAGGGATACAAGAAAGGAAGAGGTGGCAAAGCCCTTTTCTTGAGGCAAAACCAGGATGGTGGCCTCAGTCTCATGGATAATGTATCTGTGGCAGCAGGAAAAAAACCTTTGGAGCTCATCCCTGCTGCAACAGAACCAGCAATGAGGGAAAAACACCTTAATGGCATAAGAATGGGGAATGGTTGGACTCCATGATCCTGCAGGCTTTTCCAACTTGAATACAACTTTTTACAGATTGAAAATCCCATAAAAATCCCTCTCAGTGATCATTCCTGATCTGTTGCACCCACAGATGCTCTCTGGATGTCCAGAGCCACACCATGTGTGCCTAAAACCCAGGAAGTAGGAAAGATCCCTACCGTGCCATTCCACAGCCCATCCCGTCGGACTGGGTTGAGTTTGTCCAGTTCCTCTTCCCCAGAACAACAGCACAACTTCCAGCACCCAAGCTCATCCCGGGCTGTGAAAGCTGTTTCCAGCCTGCAGGCCCTCACAGGACTACTCCCGGTATCCCTTCGGCTCCTCAACACCACAATGTGAGTTTTGGAATATCATTTATCAACCAGGATGAGTTGGGTTGGAAAGGACCTCAAGGATCACCCAGTCTCCACTTTTCCATGGGCTCCCAGGACTAGTTCAGGTTGCTCCAAGCCTTGTCCAGTCTGGGCTTGGCCTTCACTACACGTCAACCTCTCCATTCCAACACCCCTTCCCAAAAACTAGATTAAAACAAGACAGGACAGAGGGGACAAGGACAGGTAGGATTCCTCCCTGACCAGAACTCCTTGAATTTTGAGATGGATGGGATTTCATCAGGGAAAATCCCATTTCTGCTCTGAAGAGGAGCACTGATTGCATTACTAGCAAGCAGCCAACTGTAAAATGGTTGAAGGCTCCGTTTTCCAAGTTCTCCTTTATTTAAGCAGGTGTTTAATTCCCAATAAAGTCAAAGCGCTCTTTTTAGTGCTTCCATGAATCAATGTCCATAAACCCTGGCTTGTCATAACACAGGAGATAAGCCAAGATCCACCAGGCTGATAAGATGTTTGCTTTCCTGTTTATCTGGATTTCGAGCAATCGGCACTTGGGATTAAAAGTCATAAATGATGTGGATACCCCAATCCCTGGAAGCGTTCAAGGCCAGGTCAGATGGGGCTTGGAGTAACCTGGGATAGTGGAAGGTGACCCTGCCTACGGCAGGGGGTGGAACGAGATGGGATTCAAGGTCCCTCCCAAGCCAAACCATTCCAAATTTTATAAATCTATTAATTTCATCAGGTCTTTGGAATTCCCACTTGAGTCTTCCACAAATCCTGTTCCATGACTATCCCACACCCTCAGCACTGTCTTCTCCCCACCAAACCATGTTTTTTTCCTCCTTGGATAGGAAAACCACATCAATTTGCCACTCCAAGATACTACATGGCAAAGTTGGGGTGATGTCAAAGACTACGGTAAAAAAACATGGAATACCAAATCAACCCCAGCAAAAACCCCTTTAATGCTTGTTTTTTTTAAACCCGGGCTGGATCTGAGCACCCTGAGGTTGTTTAAAACTCCAGCCTTGGTTTTTCCAACCAGTTCTCCTCCCCACCACCCCAAAACCCAGGGAAATCCACAAGTGTTCCTTCTCATTCCACAGCAATTCCATCCACTCCATTTGTAGACGGGTCCAGGCACACTTCCCACCTTTCCCTCTCCCTGTCTGGAGGAACTGCCCCAAAGCAGCCAAAGTTCAGTGAGATAAGTGGTGAACCCTGAGTGTCACGTTACATTTTCCCTCAGGAAGGGAGGTCTTTTCTTCAAACATGCCTTGAACATGCTCCAGGTGCTGCTAGAAGCTGGGGGGTACGGCAGGATCCTGGGCTGGCCACATCATCCACCACCACTGGATCAGGGAGAAGATGCCATGGCAGGGGGTGGAACTGGATGATCTTTAATGTCCCTTCCAAACCAAACCATTCCATGATTCCATTTCCTGCTGTGCGGGGAGAACGGTATCAAGGGGAGAAGGAAGGTCTGTTGGATAAGCAAGGACATGCCAAGTGTGCTAATCAGTTGGAATAAAAGGATATATCCATGAAAATATAAGTGAGAGCCACCAGATAGCCAAGGATGGTGTCCAGTCATAGAATCCTGGAGTAATTTGGGTGGAAAGGACATTAAAGCTCATCCAGGTTCCATTCCCTGCCACGGGCAGGGACACCTTCCACTATCCCAGGTTGCTCCAAGCCCTATCCAACCTGGCCTTGGACACTTAAAGGGATCAATCCACTCTCTACTTCTCAGAGTTCCCACTTTCCCTCCACAGCGGCAGGACACCTCCCCTGCTCTCTGCCACTGTCTGTCCATCCCTAGTCCCAGTATCCCCCTGGAAAGTTCCACAGTGAGGATTCTCTCCCTGAATGATGCTGGAGCACAGGATGGGCACCCTGAAAGCACCAGCTTGGCCCCAAAAACCACGAGGCTGTTCCTGTTTGTGTCTCCAGCTGCTCCCTCGTCCTCTGGCATGGCACATGCTGGTTAATCATTCCTCAGGCACATTCAGTGTCCCGGGATTCTTATCGGAGAGAGCAAAGTCCAATCAGCAGCACCACTGGAAAGAGGCAGAAGGGTTCCCTGGCAAGGGTTGCAAAGCTGTGCTGGAGCAACGCCATCCCCAGGCTGGGATATACAGGAGGGATGCCAAGGCATGGGCTGGAAGACACGGAAGAAGGACATGCCGAGGGCTGGGGGTTCGTTTGCACCTTCCCAGCACAGCCTCCAGCTCCAGATCATAGAGTCCTGGAATGGCTTCGGTTGGAAGCAACTGTAAGGATCACCTACTCTCTGCCATGGGCAGGGACATCTTCCACTATCCCAGGTTACTCCAAGCCCCATCTGACCTGGCCTTGAACGCTTCCAGGGATTGGGGCAGCCCCAGCTGCTCTGGGCAACCTGTGCCACGGCCTCCCCAACAGATCATTTGGCCATTCCCAGTAGGAGGAATCCATGAGGATCCAGGATCCCATCTCTCTTCTTTGAAATAACCATGCCCAGGAGCCATTTAATTCCCTCTTTCTGGCAGCTGGGATGACTTTGTCCTGGAAGGGCCCTCACTGATATGGGTGAGGGAGTGGAGGGAAACCTGTCCATACAGCATCCCAAGGCTCCTCCTTGACCAGGATTCCTTTCCCACATGCACGCATGCTGCATGCAATGCAGCAGCTCTTCCACACTCCATCCCATGCATGAGCTCTGCCAGATCTCTGTGTCACTGTTTCCATCCTGGTCACACCCCCCAGTTTGACTCCCTCTAATCTGCCACGACTGCCACCTCTTCCTGAACCTTCTCCCTGTCTGTGTCCAGGCACAGTTCCCAGGACACCAGCCTGTGGAAGGGGCATTACCCAGGACGTGGGCAAAATTCCTCCTCGTGGAGCCTCATGCTGACATTGCCTTTCCAAATCCCAACGTGCCCGTATCAGTCTTAAGGGATCCATCCTCCCATGAACAGCTCTCTGGCTTTGCTCAACCTGGATGTCTCCTGCCACTTTTTCCCAGGATAAAGGAGTTGTGGGGTCCAGGATAAAGGAGTTTTGGGGAAATCGGAAGGAGAAGCACCAGCACAACCATCACAAGACCATGCCAGAAGCAACAGCATTTGGCAGCAGCCTTTCCCTGAGGAGCAGACGAGGATGAATCCTTTGGCTGAAGACCCCAAGAATGTCCTGCTGGGATAGACGTGCCAGCTTCCCCCCAGTGTCCAGGAATGCCACCTGGGTGTGGTGATGATCTCAAGGGAATGTTTTTGTCTCTTCCCTGCTCTGCTCAGGCTCTGGGATGGAGCTGGACTCAGCAGCATCCTCACGCCACCTGCTCCTGTTGAGGGCTGACCAGGCCAGGTGGGCAGGGAAGCTTCAAAGATAGGGAAGAGAGAGGAGAAGCAGGGAACAATCCCATTGGGAAGAGAGATGGAGAGGCAGAGGGGAAAGCAAGACAAGCCATGGAAGGGCTGAGGGGTCCATGCCATTACCTGCTCGGATCCAGCGCATCCTGAGCATGCTGAGAGCCGACGTCAAGCTCCCGCCGTATCCCTGCTCTCTCCCTGTGTCATTATTCCCTGAGCTCAGCTCCTCCAACTCCCAGGGCTGTCACTGCCTGCTGGTTTTTCTATTCCCTCTGGGAAGAGTGGGAGGGCTGGGGAGGCAGCTGGGCAGCCGCCGCTTCGTGCTGGGATTTGGGACCGCGAGGGGATTACCCGCGGGGATGGTCATGTGTTTGTGCTGTACCAGCTTCCCCGGGCCCATTCCGGCACGGGCTGACTCCCAGCTCCCAAAGAACTCTGGGCAAAGCCTCTTACCTTCCCACAGCGCCAGCCAGGTCCTGCAGCGACTGTCACCTGTGCCGCCACTGCATCCCCGAGCCACTCCTCCCGTGTCCGGGGCACAGAGCCCCCTGGCAGGGAAACTGCTAGGCTTTTCCAAGGTGTTCTCCCCCTGCCACAGCAGCTCCGTGTGGGAAAAGCTTTCTCCAGCATCAGGGCTCCGAGATGGATTTTGGGGGCAGACAGAGGGTGAAGAGTGAGCAGTGAGCAGGAAGCCCCAAAAGAGCCATTTTTTTAAGGAATTCTAAGAAAATTGATGATATGATCTGTGTAGCTGCATTTCTATGTCAAGCCCAGGAACCTAAAACATGGGACACCAGGATAGACCCCCGCTGTCCTCCTGCCCCTTCTGCTCCTAGTTTTCAGCCTCAAGACATCCCAAAGCCGTAGGAAGACTCGGAAGCAGTCCCTGGGTTCTCATGGATTCACTGGTTTACACCAGCAGGAATCTCACCAGTGAACTTCTCCACTCATTCCCACCACCACCAAATCCCTCTTATAGCACAGCATGGGGGACAAAGGGCAATCCCAGCTGTCCTGGGGTCACCTCACTGCCTCAATTCCAGCATTTTATATTCCTTCATCCAAGGAAAACAGGGAAATGCTCCAGACCTCTTCCTGCAGGGTGACACTTGCTACTCACAGGCACAAAGTGGTCCACAATCAAAGTCACCCAGAGTGTTACCAACACCAGGAACACATAGACAGGCTGTCCAGAGAAGTTGTGGATAACAGAGGGTGGATTTAGATGGGATATTGGGAAGAAATCCTTCCCTGGGAGGGTGGTGAGGTGCCGGAATGAATTTCCCAGAGAAGCTGTGGCTGCCCCATCCCTAGAATGTCCAAAGCCAGGTTGGACAGGGCTTGGAGCAACCTGGGCCAGTGGAAGGTGACCGTGTCCATGTGGGATTGGGTGATCCTGAAGGTCCCTTACCACCCAAACCATTCCAGGATTCCATGATCACACAAATCCAAACACTGCGATAAGCAAAACCATCCACTCCTGGTCACTTTGAACTTGGAGATTCCTGTGCACACACATCCCAGCAACCCCTGCACGGACACACAGCTGCTCCACAGACAATATTCCCAGCTCTCCAACCACCTGTCCTCTATGAAAACCTGTAGAGCTGCTGAATAACCCTCATGGAAATCTCCCCCTTCTGTCTAACCAACTCTTGCCTTTCCCAGCTCCACCCCGACCCCAAACCCACCAAACTTCCAGCGCTCACTCTCCTTTCTCTGCTCCTTTCCCAAATTCCCGCTTCCCAGCCCCCACCAGCCCTGATCCGCTCATCTTTCCTGCTGTACATTCTTCCCCAAGCCCTTATCTCATAAATTAGCCGGGAGAGGGATCCCAAATAGCTGAGCTGTGGCGTAAGCGTTTTCCTGAGGCAGGGGCAGGCGGGAGCAAGGGAAAGGTTGGGAGCAGGATGCCAGCCAAGGGTCAGACGCTGTCAACTCCCTCCCTTCCCTTTGAAACCAAACACAAACGCTCCAGGAACACTCCCAAACCCATGGAAAGCTCCCTTCCCTCTGCTGCCAGCACCCCCCGGCATCCCACACTCATTGCCTCCAGGATTTTTGCCTTAGCTCTCCTCAGCAGGATGGTCCTGGGCGCCTCCAAACACATGGATCAGCTGTGCTAACACAAACCATGGAATTTGGAAGATTCTTGAGTGGGAAGGGATGATCCATGAGGATCATCCAAGTCCAACTACAGGCGCTGCACAGGACAATCCCAAAAATTCCAGCATGTGCCTGAGAGCACCAGGACAGCGAGGATATTCCAAACACAGGAAAAGCCCAGCTTGAGGACACTCAACACAGAAAGCCAGGATTGCATTCCCAGCACTTCAATCCCAGGAAAGCATGAAGTTTTTCCCAGTGTGTCTTTTCCCTCAGAGGCTTCTCTCTAGAGCTTCCCCAAAAGTCAGAACATAGCCTGGGATCTTTCCCATAATTTTTCTGTTTCTCCATCCTCACATGCCTCAGATCTCACCCTCAAAGAGCAGACAGCCACATTCCAGGGAAATAAGCATACTTAGGAAAGCAAGGATATCCATGGAAGTAAATATATCTAGGAAAACAAGGATATCTAGGGAAACAAGAATAACCAGGAAAACAAAGGATACCCAGGAAAACAAGGACATCCATGGAAATAAATACATCCAAGAAAACAAGGATATCCAGGGAAACAAGGATATCCAGGAAAACAAGGAAATCCTGCCTTAGCTAACACCAAGGAAAATTTAAGAAAATCAAGATCCATCTCTCATAGCTGAGAAAACCAGAGGCACCAACTGGACCTGAGATTTTGGGAGCACTTAATTCCCAAAACAAGCCTGGCTCTGCAGATGGGACCAGCCACCAATTCTAGCCAAAGTCCAGGATTTGGAATGTTCACAGGCAGCAATTCTTCCACAGCTGCACCAGCACAGCCCCTACTCCCAAAAGTCTTCATGAAGAGCTCGGTTAATCCTTGTCTGACAGTGGGAAATACCGAGGGCTCGTGGATTCCTCCAAAATTTTCTGGGATTGCTTACAGCAGGCTCAGATCCCAGGAAAACCAGAGTCAAAGGAAAGAGAATTCCCAAATTATTCCAGAGTTCTCAGCCTGCAGGAAGAAATCTCTTCAGGAATAGGATGATCTGTGAGAAGAAGAAAATATTTCACTCTAAGAGAAAAACGGGTTGGAAAATTATTTCCTCAGGATGGGAATCCACTGATAAATTTTAAAGGAGTGATAGGATAATTAATTTATTCCTGTAAATTACTGAATTCCAACAGATCTATTTTTTACCACATCCAGAAACCATTAATTCCTCAGGAGGGCCAGATTCCAGGGTAAATCCAACTCCGTGCCATGATTTAAGGCCCTTCACTCCCAAAAAAACAAGAGGATCAGCTTGGCCCAGAATTCCTCAGAGCACCCCAATTAAACCAGGCACAAGAGGGAAAAATGGAGCAGCAATTCCTGGTGGTAAAACTTTCTCCTCTTCCATTCTCCCCCTCCAGCTCCGTGTCGGACAGATGCTCTGGAATAACAGTGGGAAAGGGATTGAGCTGCCCAAACAAAGTTGTGCTCCATGGAATATTCAGCTCAGAGAGGTTTTAAGGATTTTATAGCTGAGGGTAAGAAATATCCTTCAGGCACAGTCTCCTTGATCCTGGATCTTTACACAGACAGGATGGTTTCAATTGAAAAGAAAGAAAGAAAGAGAGAGAGAGAGAGAGATAAAGAAAGAAAGAAAGAGAGAGAGAGAGAAAGAAAGAAAAGAAGAAAGAAAGAAAGAAAGAAAGAAAGAAAGAAAGAAAGAAAGAAAGAAAGAAAGAAAGAAAAAGAAAGAAAGAAAAAAGAAAGAAAGAAAAAGAAAGAAAGAAAAAGAAAAAGAAAGAAAGAAAGAAAGAAAGAAAGAAAGAAAGAAAGAAAAGAAAAGAAAAGAAAGAAAGAAAAAGAAAGAAAAGAAAAGAAAGAAAGAGAAAGATATAAAAAGAAGGAAAAGGAAAGGAGGGAAAAGGAAGAAAGGAGGAAAAGGAGAGAGAAAGAAGGAAAAAACAAAGAAAGGAGAAAAAAGAGAGGAAGAACCCCAGGATGGTTGAGGTTGTCAGGGACCTCTTGGAGTCATCTTGCTTGAGCAGGATCATCCCCAGCAAGCAGAAAGAACAAGAAAATAAGAAAAGAAAGAAATCTCCACATTATAATAAAGATGCTCTGGAGGAGAGAGAGAAATTCCATGTCTCCAACTGAAGAGAGGGAGAGCTGGTCCATAAAAAATGTTGGGATGCTGAGCCAGGGCTGTGCAGGACTCCTGGGAGGTGCTCAGCACCCCCAGGAAGGGAAGTAGCAGAGCAGGATTTAGGAACTTGGCCCAACTGAAATCTTAAAACTGAAGGAGACCGACCCCAGGAGGCTGCAGGGAATATGGGCTGGGAGCAGCCGATAAGAGCCCTTGTGGTGAGGCTTTCCATCCTCACTAATCCCGGGGCTCAGGGGAATCTGGGATCATGGCTGGAATTAACAGGGGGGGCTTTTTCCTTTGAAGAAGAGGAGATGCCTTACTAAAGGATCACATGGATGCTGGGAGAGAGGGAAGTGAGGAGGAAGCAGCTTGAGCTTCCACTCACTCCCAGGAGCATCTTCTGTTTGTGGTGTTCCCACTTCCCAGGATAAATCCTTCTGCCAGCCAAAGAATCCACAGGGACACCACTGTCCCACACCAAATGGGAACTCACTGCACAGTCCTGCTGCTCAAGAGGGGATCCCAGCTGATCCCTGGACCGGGACCCACCCCAGGACCTGTTGGCGCAACGGAGCCTCACCAGGACAGGCATGTTATTCCCTCAAGGAGCACATCCATGTGCCAGGGGCTCATCTCAACGGACACAGCCTGTGGCAACTAAAGCTCGGCCTGGCAAAAGGCCCACTGGGAACCGAGGGAGAGAAACAAAGGCAACGAGAGGGAAGGAGAAGGAACCAAACACTCCACAGGGAAGAGCGGAGCGTGCCAACAAAGCCAGAGCAAGGAAGGGAACACGGAGCCGAGGCAGGAACAACAATGAGATCGGGCTCCCAACACATCCCAGCTCAGCCACGAGCAACCACATTTCATCCAACAGAGGCCAAATTCTCTTCCCGACCACTTTTCCACCCTGATGGGGAGGAGAGTGAGCCACAGCCATGTGGTGTCCAAAGCTGTCCAGGCTCCGGCAAACATCTCTGATCCATAAGCCACAGGCAGTGCCAGGAGCCTGCTCCTGCTCCAAGGATGGTGAGGAACATTCCAAGGTCCTTGCTGGGGCCACAGTGGGAATCTAATGCACGACACAACACAATTCCCAGGATATCCAGCTTGGCACTGGAAGATGCAGAACTACCCCTGGATTGTGCCCAGGGACAGGGATCTGTGCCATTCCAGGGCTAGACAAGGCTATGATGGTATGGAGCCAGGCTGGGAGAGCTGGGACTGCTCAGCCTGGAGAAAGGAAAGCTCCAGGGAGACGTCAGAGCCCGTTCCAGTGCCTAAAGGGGCTCCAGGAGAGCTGGAGAGGGAACGTGGGACAAGGGCATGAAGTGACAGGACAGGGGGAATGGCTTCCCACTGCCAGAAGAGAGGGACAGATGGGATATTGGGGGGAATTTCCTCCCTGTGAGGGTGCTGAAGCCCCGGAATGGATTTCCCATAGCAGCTGTGGCTGCCCCATCCCTGGAAGTGTCCAAGGCCAGGTCGTCGGGGTTGGAGCACCTTGGGCTAGTGGAAGGTGTCCCTGCCCGCGGCAGGGGGAGGCACTGGATGATCCTTAAGCTCCCTTCCCTCCCAACCCATTCCAAGGCGCGATCCGCGTCCAGCCTCCGGGGGATCCCGGCAGCGGGCCGGGAATCCGGGATCGCCGCTACCCCGTTACCTTCAAAGAAGCGCTGCAGAGCCTCTGTCTCGTCCACCACCTCCATGGCTGGGCCATGCACGGGCCGGCCCCGCCTCAGTCCGTGCGGCTGCAGGGGGGCATCGCCCCGGCCCGGGGGGCTCCGCCGCGACCCCCGAGAGCCGTCCGAGCCCTCCGGCCGCTCTCCTCAGCTCCGGCCTCTCGCTGCCGCTGCCAGCGCCCAGCGCGGCTGCCCGATGCCCATCGGCGTCCGCCGAGCGCTGCCCCGGACTTGGGCTGCTGCAGCCGCTCCTCCCTCTTTCCCTGTTTCCCTCCCTCTTTCCCCCTTTCCCACCCTCTTTCTCCGTTTCCCTCCCTCTTCCCCTGCCCTTCCCCGCCCGCCGCTCCTCCTCCTCCTCCCGCCTGCTCCTGGCAGCGCGCTCGGGGCACGTTTGCGAGTGGGGTTTGGTAACGCCATGGAGTCGGCGGGTTGCCAAAAGTCACCTGAAAACAGTGGCGAAGCACCAAAAGCAAATCCCGAACTCAAATCCGGTCGCAACGCACTAAAAAGCAGTCACAGGCCAGCAAGAAACAGCCACAAGCCATCCAAAGCCTGCCACTAAGCACCAAAAACCAGCGACTAAAACACCAAAATCTGTACACAAAGCACCAAAAAAAAAAAGCCAGAAATGACCAGAAAACAGCCACAAGCCACAAAAACCCCAGACACAAACTACCCAAATCTGCCCAGAAACCACAAAAAAAAAAAAAAAACCCAGCTGCAAAGCACCAGAATTTGTCCGAAAGGCACCAAAACCACTCACAAAGCACCAAAATCTGTGCACAAAGCGCCAAAACCCCTCACAAAACACCAAAAATTGTGCACATAACACCAAAATCTGCCCCAAAGCAAAGTCATAAGGCATCAAAAAAACAGCCAAAAGCCACCAAAATCTGTCCACAAAGAACCAAAACCACTCACAGAGCACCAAAATTTGTGTACAAAGGACCAAAAATACTCACAAAGCACTGAAATCAGTCCACAAGGCACTAAAACCAGTCTCAAAGCACCAAAATCTGTCCACAAATCAGCAAAACCCAGCCCCAAAGGAAAATCACAAGGCACCAAAAAGAAGCAGCTACAAGGCACCAAAAATCCAGCCACAAAGTACCAAAATCCATCCAGAAAGCACCAAAACCTAGCCACCATGTACCAAAACCAGACACGAAAGAGTAAATAAGCCACAAACTACAAAAATGAAGCCAAAAACTGTCAAAATCTGTCCATAAAACCAGCCTGAGTCACAAAATCCAGCCACAAACCACCAAAATCCTCCCAGAAGTTCCCAAACCAGTCATACATCACCTGCATCCAGTTTAAAAAAGAGCCACAAATCAATGAAACCCAGGCACAAACTACAAAACCAGGAAATCCCCAAAATCCAGCCTCACATTCCAGCCACAGATCACAAAATCAACTGCAAATCACTAAAATTCTGCCACGAGCAAGAGCCAGCCCCAAATTACCACAACACAGACACAAATCAGCAAAATCAGCCTCAAATCACCCAAATCCAGCCCCAAACACCAAATCCAGTCCAAAATTATCAAAATCCAGCTGCAAACCACCAAAATCACCCTAAAGCAGCCCCAAAACATCCAAATCCAACTGCAAACACCAAATCCAGCCTCAAATCATCCCAAAGCAGCCCAAAATCATCATAAACCAGCCCCAAATCACTTTAAACCAGCCCCAAATACCAAATCCATCTCTTGATCAACCAAATCCAACCTCAAATCACCCTAAAGCAGCCCCTAATCATCAAAAACTAGCCCCAAATCACTCTAAACCAGCCCTAAATCATCACAATCCAGCTGCAAACCACCGAAATCCAGCCCCAAATCACTCTAATCCAGCCCTAAATCCAACAAAAACTAGCCCCCTAATCATGCAAATTCAGCCCCAAATCACCCAAATCATTCAAATCCAGTCACAAATCACCCAAACCCAGGCCCAAATAATCCAAATCCAGCCCCAAATGTCCCAAATCCAGTCCCAAATCCCACCCCCTGCCCCCTCAGGGGAAGGCCCAGCTGCATTTGTGTTCCCCAGATGTTCCCACAATCCCCAATAACGCCCAATTCCACACCCCCCCCACTCCCCCACCCCATAATGACTCCAATCAAATAAATAAGGGCCCGCTGGGAATAATGTCCATGAAGTTCCGAGTTCTCGGAGTGCCGGGGCGCTGCCAGCCCCAAACTGTGGGGCCTTTCTGCTGCAGGCCAGCCAGGACACAATGAGGGATTGTCCAGCCCCACATCCCAATTGAGAAGGGCAGATTCTCCGGGATATATAAATATATTTATCCCTCTCCCACAGCTGTGCAGTGACCAATTCTTCTCCCGGGAGAGGAGGGGGATTGAGGATGGGGGACAGTAATGGGTCTATTATTTCGGGATAGAGAGAACGAGCCCTTTTTTCTCCTCTCTCTCCACATTAAGACAATTGTTATTCCCTGTTCCCCTTGTTCCTGCTCTCAGTCCCCCGTTTTGGGCACAAGCTGCGTGGGAAGGAAGGGAAATGAAGGAAAAATGGAGTTTTCCCAGGAAGCTGAGCACCAGCACAGCCTAAACCCTGTTAGATGGTGGTCTGTAGTATTTTAATTGCATAAAGATTAAACCCAGAACTAAAGCTAGGATTGGACAGGATCATCCTTGGGGGTCTTTTCCAAGTCAGGATATTCCATGATTCTAGGATTTAGGATCTTAGAATGCATGATTCTGTCATTTAGAATCCTAGAATCCATAGAACCATATCCCATGGTTTTATGTATTCATAAAATCATCATTTGATTTGCAGAATGACATTCCATGATTTAGAATCCCAGAATCCCGGAATGGTTTGGCTTGGCAGGGACCTCAAAGCTCATCCATGGCATTGTTCAGCTGGGAATAGCCCTAGGCAATGAGATCCTGCTTTCCAACTCCAGAGTCATGTCCCTCGCTCTGCAGGACACTGGGAAAATCCCAGTCTGGACTCACCTTCCTTGCAGAAAGATCTCAGCATCCACAGGGCAGATTTCCACACTATTCTGGCTCAAATATCCAATAAACGGAATATTTGGGATATATTCTTCACTGACAACACTCATCCTTCTCTCCCTGTCATTCCCTTCCAATCCCAAAAACACTCTCTTAATCAACTTTGTTTGCACTAAAATCCTTCTTTTTATTTGGCAGGATGACTTTAACTTGGGATTACTCAAAGCATCAAGTTCCTTCCTTAATTTCCTTCTCCACCAAAGGAGAGATTCCTAAAACTGATCTCAAGGGACAGAGATCATGGAATCCTGGAATAGTTTGGGTGGGAAGGGACCTTAAAGCCCATCCAGTTCCACCAGCACTTCCCCAAGTTCCTACCTGTGATGGCATCAGAGCACAAACCTGGGTCCAAGGAGGATCAAAAGATTTGGGAAAGGACCCTGAGCCTGGATTTGGAACCCTCTGGATCCACCATGGGATCCAGATCCCACCATGGAATCCAGATCCCTTTGGCCTGGGATTCCCCATCCTAATGTGTAAAATGCTGTGGAGCAACTAATTTTCAGTAAAAATTTGACACTTCCCTCCTTTCCTTAGGGAAAACGTCACCATTCCCACATCCCAACCTTCCTATGAGACAGCTCCCGAGTGCCACACACCCCTTAGCAGACAGGAAAATCCCTGCAGGAATGACTCATTAAGGATTCATATCTTCATATTTGAAGGTTCTGCCCTCATTGAGTGGCTGCCATTCCTGGAACACCCTCCTCTGGATATATCCCTAGGAATCTTTACTCTTTCCTGTCTTTTCTCCTTCCCTGGTGCCCAAATCAAGGTGTGGATGATCTGTGTCCTTCTCACCTGAGTTTTCCTCCTGCAACCCAGCCGTGCTCAGCTCTGACTCCCAAGGAATGCTGCTCTCTCCCTTCCCAGACCTGATTAAAGGGAAAAGACCCACTAGAAAAACACACCAAGGGATGGAGCCAACCTCATCCAGAAGGGATGGTCCAGCTCCCTTCCTGCAGTGCGCTGGCAATCCAGCACTTCAGGGATGGACTTGTGTGATCCCCAAGGGATCCTAGAGAGCCCTGAATCCCAAAAAATTAAGGGTATTGCTTTGACCCATATGGAGGCAGCTCCAGCGTATCCAAACCCAGTCCCTCATTGGTTTTCCTTTCTCCTGCCCTCCATATTTCCCACATTTCTCCTGCTTCCCAATTCCCTCTGGGTCACACTCCCTGCAAACCCTGCTCTCCCTTATCCCATGTGGCTCACTGGGAGTGTGAGCCAGGAAGGGGTGGAGGGATATTACTTGGGATATTACTCATGGAGGGTGCGGCTGGGGCTCCCTCCAGCGCCGAGTTTCAAAGTCCAGTTTCTGACAAAATAATAATTCAGGAATTCTGCCCTCCCTCACCCCAACCCTCCTCACATCCCAACCTCCAGCCAGGATTCCCAGGCACAACTGGAAGGATTTGGAGTCTATTTTTAGTGTTTTTCCACCAGCTCAGAGCACGGACACCTTGGTCACCAGGAGGGCGCCGGAATCATCGATCCGGCTCACGTGAAGCTCAGCCGAGCAGGGATCATGGATCCAGGGATATCCAAGAGATATAAAACTTATTTCTCCCAGGTTTTTGGGAGACCAGGTCCCAAAGATGATGATGTGGCAGTGCTGGAGACACTGGAATACTTGGAATCTTCTACTCACAAACCACCCCAATCCAGGCACAAATTCCCACAAATTTCCCAAATCCCAGATGGTTTGGGTGGGAAAGGGACCTCAAAGCTCATCCCATTCCATCCCCTGCCATGGGTAGGGACACCTTATACTATTCCAGGTTGCTCCAAACTTTGTCTAGCCTGGACTTGACACTTCCAGGGATGGGGCAGCCACAGTTTCTCTGGGAAATCCTTTCCAACCCCCAGGAAAGCTCCCACCCAGCTGGAGGCGGAAGCAAAGCTCTCTCTGTTATCTCCTCCTCGGGGGAGACCTGCACGGATCAATCCCTTCCCGGTTATCCATTAACTCCTGAGGGTTTGTTCCCGAGATGGAGAGAACACCTCCATTAATTTATAAAGGAATAAAGCCCTGTCCTCAGGAGGAACACATGTCCCGGGAAACCTCAACACCACAGGAGACCTCTGGAGCTGGAAGCGCAAGGGCTCAACCCAGCCCTGGAGCAGGGGAGTGTCACCCACCTGCTCCCAACAAGGACATCCAGGCTCCACAGAAAATCCCTGTCCACTCAGCTGGGACAAACAAGGCCACAAAGGCTGGACGTGATTTCCAAGGAAGTTCTGTGTCGGGAAGGATGAGCAGAGATTGCTGCAAAGGCAGGGAAAATTCAAGGAGAGATTGCTGAGGAGGCAAGAGAACTCAAATGCTGCTGGAAGAGGCCAAGAATTGCATCTGGACCATCACCCTCAGATCGTTTTCCTTCCTTCTTTTCCAACTGAAATATAACCTGGAATACTTGGAAAAACCCTGCGGAACTATTTGTGTCATGCAGGTTTCCATAGAAGTGATTAACAATTAGATCCCAGCTTTAATTAATTAGATATTCCCATTATTTTCCTTGATCTTCTTTGCTTGCTGGGGAACGCTTCAAAAATTGTTGGAAAATTTGGGGTTTTTTCTGTAGTTCTGGATTTTTTTTCAATGGATTGGAAACAACTTTTCTCAATAAGCTGGAATTTTTTTCCTAAGGCCACCAACACACCCAGCATCCAGAGAATCTCCTTGGAAAACAAGACTACATCCCTGACTAAGACTTTTAATAGGTTTTATAGGAGCTTCCCTCATTCCTGCTGTGCCACATCCATGTATTTTCATCCTTAAAAACTGAATTAAAGCAGCCTCTCCTAAACATGGATTATTCTGTGTTTACCCAAGGATAGCAGCCAGAGTTGGATGTTTTCCTTCCCCAGGAGAGGAAGGGTTTCCAAAAGAGCCAATATCCTTTTATGAGGCTGTTATATCTCCAGGTAGGGAAAAAAAATCCCACAAAACCATCCCAAAACATCAGGCACTTCAACATTCCAGCACTTTTTATAGGCATTTTTATAGGAACTCAGTAGTTCAGCCACCTTTGAGCTCTTAATTCCCTGATAGTCCCTTCAGGAGCAGCCATAAAAACAATTCCATGCAGCCATTAATAGGATTACATGCTTCCAGGCATTCCTTTTCCTGCCAGGATTTCTCCTAGCTGGTCAGTGAGCTCCAGTACTTCTCCTGCCCTTATTCCCTGACCCTGTAAGCCATAAATGCAGCTTTTCCCTTTTCCAGAATATGAATTATGTGGAATCATTCAGCTGGGAACAGCCCCAGGCAGTGAGATCCTGCTTTACAACTCCAGAGCCATGTCCTGCAGGACTCTGGGAAAATCCCAGTTTGGACTCACCCAGCTTGCAGAAAGATCCCAGCACCGTGATGTTCATTTCCTTGTTTGCATTGAAATCCTTCTTTCTATAGGACAGGTTGAATTTAACTTGGGTAACTCAAAGCGAAGGAGACAGAAAAGAGGTGCAGGGATGGCCATTTATATTAGGGAGGCTTTTGATGCTGTGGAAATTGAAACTAATGGTGATGAAGTTGAATGCCTATGGGCAAGGATTAAGAGGAAGGCCAATAAGGCCGACATCCTGCTGGGAGTCTACTATCAACCATCCAATCAGGAAGAAGAGGTAGATCATTTATTCTACAAGCAGCTGGAGGGTGTTTCAGGATCACCAGCCCTTGTTCTTGTAGGTGACTTCAACCAATCTGGACACGTGCTGGGAACTTACCACAGCAGAGAAGAGGCAGTTTAGGAGTTTCTTAGAGTGTGTGGAGGACAACTTCTTGTCACAGCTGGTGACGGAGCTGACCAGGGGAGGGACTGCATTAGATGTGCTGTTTGCTAATAGAGATGGGCTGGTGGGAGATATGGTGGCTGGAGGTTGTCTAGGGCATAGTGACCATGAAATCATAGAGTTTTCAATATTTGGTGAAATCAGGAAGGGCATCAATAAAACTTTCGCGCTAGACTTCCGGAGGGCAGATTTTGGCCTATTCAGGAGACTTACTCGGAGAGTTCCTTGGGAAGCAGTCCTTAAAAACAAAGCAGTTTGGGAAGGGTGGGCATGCTTTGAAACAGAGTTCTTGAGGGCACAGGAACCTGTTCCTGTGTGCCGAAAGATGAGTCGACGAGGTAAATGTTCAGCCTGGATGGGCAAGGAGCTTATGGAGGAACTAAGGGATAAAAAGAGGATGTATCATCTTTGGAAGGAGGGTCAGGTACCTCAGGAAATATTTAAGGGGGTCGTTAGGACATGTAGAAAAAAATTAGAGGCCAAAGATCAGTTAGAACTTAATCTGGCAACTCTTGTGAAGAATAATAAAAAATGTTTTTACAAATACATGAATGGCAAAAGGAAGCTTAAGAACCATCTTGGTTCTCTACTGGATGCAAAAGGGAATTTAGCGACCGCAGATGGGGAGAAGGCAGAGGTGTTTAACGCCTTCTTTGCCTTGGTCTTTACAAAAAGATAGTTTGTCCTCAGGACAACTGTCCTGCGCTGGTAGATAGTGTCAGGGAGCAGGATGGTCCCCCTGTTATCCAGGAGGAAGTGGTCAGAGAACTGCTGAGCTGCTTGGATGTTCATAAATCTATGGGACCAGGTGGGATGCATCCCAGGGGGATGAGGGAGCTGGCAGAAGAGCTTGTAAAGCTGCTCTCCATCATTTATCAACAGTCCTGGCTCACTGGTGAGGTTCCAGATGACTGGAAGCTGCCCAATGTGACACCCATTTACAAGAAGGGTTGGAAGGAGGATCCTGGAAATTATAGGCCACTCAGTCAAACCTCAGTACCCAGTCATGTCATGGAACAGTTTGAGTGCCATCACACAGCACTTACAGGATGGCCAGGGCATTAGATCCAGCCAGCATGGGTTTAGGAGGGGTAGGTCATGTTTGACCAACCTGATCTCCTTCTATGACCAGGTGACCTGCCTGGTGGATGTGGGAAAGGCTGTTGTGTATTTGGACTTCAGCAAGGCCTTTGACACTGTTTCCCACAGTAAACTCCTGGAGAAGCTGGCAGCTCATGGCTTGGACACATGCATTCTTCGCCGGGTTAAGAACTGGCTGGATAGCTGAGCCTAGTGAGTGGTGGTGAATGGTGCCACATCCAGTTGGCAGCCAGTCATTAGTGGTGTCCCTCAGGGATCTGTGCTGGGGCCAGTTTTGTTTAAATTTTTATTGATGACATGGATGAGGTTATAGAATCTACTATTAGTAAATTTGCAGATGACACCAAGCTGGGGGTGTGTGTCGATCTGTTGGAAGGTGGGAGGGCTCTGCAAAGAGACCTGGAAAAACTGGATAGATGGGCAGAGTCCAATAAGATGAAGTTCAAGAAGTCCAAGTGCCGAGTCCTGCATTTTGGCCACAACAACCCCTGCAATTCTCCAGGCTGGGGACAGTGTGGCTGGACAGTGTCCAGGCAGAAAGAGACCTGGGGATACTGGTCAACAGCCCATTATGAATATAGCCAGCAGCGTGCCTTGGTGGCCAAGAAGGCCAATGGCATCCTAGCCTGGATCAGGAATAGTGTGGCCAGCAGGACTAGGGCAGTGATTCTTCCCCTGTATTGGGCACTGGTGAGGCTGCACCTCGAGTGCTGTGTCCAGTCCTGGGCTCCTCAGTTCAGGAAGGACATTGAGACACTCAAACATGTCCAAAGGAGGGCGACGAGGCTGGTGAAGGGCTTGGAACACAAGCCCTACCAAGGAACGACTGAGGGAGCTAGGGTTGTTTAGCCTGGAAAAAAGAAGACTCAGAGGAGACCTCATCACTCTCCACAAGTACCTGAAGGGTGGTCGTAGTCAGGTGGAGGTCGGTCTCTTTTTCCAGGCAGCAAGTGACAGAACAAGAGGACACAGTCTCAGGCTGTGCCAAGGGAAATTGGAAGGACAATTGTTAGGAAGAAGTTTATTACTGAAGGAGTGATAAAATTCTGGAATCGTCTGTCCAGCGAAGTGGTGGAGTCACCATCCCTGGATGTGTTTAAAAAAAGATTGGATGTGGGACTTAGTGCCATGGTTTAGCTGAGATGGTGTTAGGGCATGGGTTGGACTCAGTGATCTTGGAGATCTCTTCCAACCCTGTGATTCTGTGATCAAGTTCCTTCCTTAATTTCCTTCTCCACTGAAGGAGAGATTCCTAGAACTGATCTCAAGGGATAGGGATCATGGAATCCTGGAATGGTTTGGGTGGGAATGGACCTTAAAGAGCCAGTTCCAACCCTGCCATGGGCAGGACACCTTCCACTACTTCCAGGACAACTTCCAGCTTGCTCCAACCTGGTCATGGGATGGCAAATCCACAACCTCTCAATGTCCCCCCAAGTGTTTTCCTGCTCCAAAGGCCAAGATCTAGAGCAGACAGAGCTGGAGAAGAGACAACCAACCCCCAGTGATTCCCTGGGTCCTTCCCGAGAGCCATACGCCAAATTCCTCGTGTCCTTCCCACCTCTCCAACTCACTCACCACCCTTTAAAAGGCAGAAACCTCAGGCAAATCCCATGTCCAGGACATCCTTGAGAACAGTCACATACTCCAGCCATGCTTCCAACATCCATTTTATACAGAGTGCCATAGAATATACAGAAAATTTATATACATCCATGTTTCTGGAATTAGGTTATAATTCATCCGGATCTTTCTTTACAGCAGGATTAGTTTGGATCTTTTGTACAGAGGTACAAAAAACGTCACATGGAGAATGAATGGCACATGAGGAGTGCTTGAGTTTCCTTGGAATCTTCATGCTGGGGCAGCTCGGAGCAGGGATTCAGAGGGCAGCATTCCTGGGATGAGCATGTGAATGCAGGATGCTGAGCTGTTTTCCCCCCCAGTTGCATATCCAAGTGCTCCAAGCCCTGCCAGAAGCAGTGGGAGCAGCTCGGAGCTCCCTGGAAGGGCTGGTTCTCCCAAAAATGCCAAAGGCTTCAGCTCTAAGAAGGCAATTAGGATCCAGCAGGAAATTAATCCAGAGGTATCCTGCTCTGAGCTGCCCCAGCATGGGATGGGACACAGGTGACAGGCAGGAAGGGCCTTTCCAGAGAGGCAGAGCCAAAGGAAAGGGGCTTGCAGGGCGCAACATTCTGGACAGGAAGGCACACCCCATCCCCAAAATTCCCTGTGCCATTAGGAATTCTGCTTAGCGCAAGGATAGGAGCTCAAGAGTATTCCCTGGACTTGTGGAGGGAAAGGTGGGAAGCTGGAGCTGCAGGTGTGGCCACTTTGTCACCAGCAGCCACCACCAAGTGCTGGGGACTTCCCCGGAAAGGAGTTAGGACCCAAAGAATGTGGCAGTGTCCTAGGAAAAACCCCCTGCCGGGATCCCTTTGCACATAAACTTCCTGAAAATTGGATATCCCGGCAGGACAGGGCCGTGCCACTCCCGCCTGGGACTTCCGTCTCTGAGCCATTGGAACTGCATAAAGCCCCGGATGGGAGGCCGGGAAGTGGAACCCCAAAAAAACCCCAACATCAAGGCTTGTTCCTGTGCTGCAAGGATTTTCAGGAATCAAGAGCTGGAGACAGGGAGAGGTTTCCTTCATCCCACAGGTGTGCTGGGAAGGTGGGAAAGTCAGGATATGGAGCATGGCGTGACGCAGTGATGTCAGAGGGACTGGACACAGCAAGGAAAGCGGGAAAAATTCCCAGGGAGCTTACCTTTGGAAGGGGGCTGCTCCAGAGCCAGGGAGAAATATGGTGTGGGTTGAAGGGAACTGCCTGCCTAGGGTCAGGATTGGCTTTTGGCACTTGGATATGACCTCAGGCAGCAGGGAGAAGTGGGAAGATGTGGGAAGTCCTGGCTGAGGCAGAATGGGAGAGCTCGGGAGCAAGGGCAGCTCTGAGCAGGCCTTGACCACACCTCCATACTCCCAGAGAAGTGGGAAAGGAAGGTGAGAGATGTCTGATCCCAGAAATTTGGGACCTGAAGCCAGGGAAAACAAAGGCACAATAGGTATGAACTCAAAAAATGTGGAAAAAACAATGGGAATGGAGACAGCAAAGCGCTTGGAGGCTGATGATGATTCCATATGACAAAGCAAGGAATTGCCCTAATCCATGGATGTTTGGAATTTCCAGCCCTTACACAGCTCCTTGGAGCTGGAAGAAGGGGAAGGACATCAGTGACTGCTGTTCCAGCCCCCCTCCCATTCCCCTCCTGATCCTTAACTCCACTGTGGAGAGTAAAGGACTCCCAGACTGAATCCAAGCTTCCAGCTGCAATATTCCCTCCTCTCCTTCTTTGCACAGCTACCAAGGATGGGCAGTGTTTGCCTCCAGCAGGATCCATGGAGCATCGCTTCCTCCACGCAGGAGCGCCATGAGAGGGAGCTTTGGCACAAGGAATGAGGCTGTTCCTGAAATCCAGCGGCTCTTCCAAAAATCAGCACTGCACAGGCTCTGGGAACAATGTGCAGCGAGCCCAGTTACAGGCAGTGCTTTCCAACTCTTTCCTTCAGAGG
Source organism: Lichenostomus cassidix (assembly GCF_008360975.1). Taxonomy (NCBI): domain Eukaryota; kingdom Metazoa; phylum Chordata; class Aves; order Passeriformes; family Meliphagidae; genus Lichenostomus; species Lichenostomus cassidix. The sequence continues at coordinate 63,435,873 of NC_139486.1, forward strand.
AATTTCTCAGCAGAGCAATCCTTGTGGAGCTGCTGGTGGAATGCCAGCCTTCCCTTTCCTGCAGCTCTGCAAACAGGGAATCACAGAATACCAGAATTCTTTGGATTGGAAACTGATCCAGTTCCCACATGCTGCCATGAGCAGGGACACCTTTCCCTAGCCCAGGTTGTTCCAAGCCTTATCCAAACTGGCCTGGAATATTTCCAGGGATGGGGAGTCCACACTAGGCAACATCTGGATGTTCCTCAAAGGCTGTAGTTGCAAGCACCATCCCTAAACCCATGGGAATGAAATATTCCTGATACTATCCTGCAAAGCCAGAATGTCCTACTGCCAAGGGAAGAATATCCCAGAATGAATAAGGATAAACCCAGCATCCAGGGGAGCTCCAGCCCCACAATTCTCAAGGCAAACACAAAAGGGCTCTGCTGCCCATGGAAATTCAAGCCTATAGAGGTTCGTGGATACAGCCCCAAAACATAAACTCAAACACACCCATTCCAGCAATAATTAATCCCACCTAATTCCCATTGCCAGGGGTAATCCTGATTATTCCTATGTCCCAATTTGTAAATGAAAGCTGTGTGGGCAGTTCCATGGAAATATTATCTGCCTGCAGGAAAAGAGCAGCAAAAGCTGGGAAAACATCAAAGTGCATGGAGAATGTGTTAGATACTGATCCTGTATCCCCACGCTTGGAGCTTTTCCTCCTTATTATGTGCCCTTGGAAACAGATTTCCCACTTAAATCCTGCTTGGGACCATCAACTATTCCTGGAATCTAACATCCTAAAAGAATAGAACTGGGAATCACTGGAATTTTATATCCACACTGCCCACCAGCTGTGCCATCCCAGCCCTGTGCAGAGAGCGAAATACCTCCTACAAATCCTGCTTGCTTTAGAAAAAAGTGCCTAAAATGTGCCAAGAATCCCATTTAACTGCTTTGGATCATCATGAGATGGTGGAGAATAGTTTTCCCATGTTTCCCATGTGCTACCAAGGATGTGGAATGACCCACCAGCACCCAGCGAGAAGGGAGAGATGAGGTGGCTCCTGAAATAGGTGAGATGAACAGGAAGCAAAGAAAAGAGGGAAGTTTTAGGAGGAAGTGAATATTCCAAATGGAGGAGGCAGTACTGAAGGAGAAGGAGTAATGATAAGTATTGGAAGAGGGCTGGTACGTCCTCAGCACTGCAGGATCCTTCCCAAATTTTTGGCACTGCTGCAATTAAAGCAACAATAAAATCAATTCTCACTGGTGCAGAAGAGCCTCAGCTCCACTCCTCTGCCAACTCTTGGAATAGTTTGAGTTGGAAAGGACCTTTAAATGTCACTCAGTCCAAGGAAGAAGGATCAGAATGGATTTTATGGATGAGGCATGGAATGGGTGACCTGTTGGGATCCAGGATCTGGCGTGTCAGGCACTTCCAGCACTGCCTCCACACAGGGTGGAACATCCTGTTGGAATATCATGGGAATATCCAAAGATTAGAAGGCACAGAGATGAAGGGGAGGAAGCAGAAGCCAAGAGATTTGGAAAACTGGAGATGCTTCATATTCCCAAAGACAGAGTGGGAAGAGAAAGCGTACAATACAGATGAAGGAGGTAGCTGCAGCTTTAGCATTTATTTCAGCATTCCAGGTGTGCTTTTCCAGGAGGACATGGGAGATCAGCCTTTCCAAATGCCCAGATAGCAAAGGAGTGATGGGAATGGAGACATGGAATGCTGGGGATCAAGACACAGTGATGGGGATCAAGACACAAAGACATTTAAAGCAGAAATAATTCCAAGAATGTGTATTCCATTTGGGAGGACTGGGATCAGATCTGTTTGTCAACAAAATCCAGGAATTATCCATGATGAGATACAATGAGAACCTTCGAGGGCCTCTTTTGTGCCTTTACTCCTTGACCTGTGGCAAGCTCCGCTCCTGGGAATTACGTATTTCCAGGCTTTTCCAAAGTCCAGTGATCACAGAGCAAAAAACCGCAGCATTCCAGGCTGCCTCCTGTCAGGGCAAGGGAAGGCCATTCCCACGGGATACAGTTCCAATGGCACAGAGAAGGAAACAGTCATCCAAGGATTGAGTCTTCCAGGACGTGGCAGAGGAGCGTCAGGGAAAGGACTTTCTAGTGCAATATTTGAGCCACGGAACATCAGCAGGTTCCCACTGGAATCATTTTAGGAAGGAGAATATCCCACTTTTCCTCACCTGGAGGCACATCCCACCAGTAGTTCCATCTAATCCCAGGTATCCATGTCGCTCCCAGGGATTGAGATGATCCTTTTCCTTAGTGTTTTAAAGTGCTTTGCAGATCCCAAGCTCTGCCTTAGTGCTAAGGGTTAACTCCTGCCCAGGAAAAAGGGCAGGAATGAGCTCCTTATCCCGACTCCCGGGCCAGGAGGAGAGCTAGCCCGCTAGCCCCAGCCTCCCTGCCCCTCAGCTCCCCTTTTCCCCTCACCGGGAATTTTTGTGCGTATTCCTGAAAAAATCACCTTGGTTTCCTCAGTGCAGGAATTCTTCCTTACCCTGTGCTGAGCTCCTGAACCACCTACTCCTGCTCCTTTTTTAAAGACCTACAAAAACAAAAGGAACTTCTGGTTGCTCAGAATGGAAGGATTTTTCCTTCTTCAAATCCCTCTGAATCCAGAGGTGCTTCCTCCCTTTGATTCCACTCAAGGAAAGGTCACCTTTGCAACCTTCAACCATAGGGATCATGTTTTCCTGCCTGCTTCAAGCACTTCTGAAGGCTCTGTAACAGGTAAGGAGCACGGGCTGGAACATCCCACACGGGATGGAGTGGGATATCAGCACTTGGACACAGAATCCAGTGGAATTCCGAGCACCCAGGGTTATTTACATCAATGCATACTGGTTATAAAGTGCTCCTTGATGGCATTGGATCCCACTGGCTCCCGGGAAGCAGAGCCCTGACCCATCCTGGGGCTTCCCAAGCCCACAGGGAGAATAGGAGCCCCGGGATTTGCCAGGAGCTGAACTCCCGGGAAGTGCAGCATCCTCCCACAATGGAAAAAGCGCCAGTAAGGAGAGGGAAAAGGGAGCAACCACAGGATTTTGAGGAAGTTAAACCAGGAATTTCTTTGCCAGGGAGGGAGGATGGAGCTCCAGGGAGAGCCATAGGTAACTGCTGAGCTCCTAGGGGGTGTTGTGTCAATTCAAGGCCTTTTCCAGGTCCCAAGAATGTTTCATTTCCTAGGATAGGTAGTTTTCCTCCTGCTCCCATCATTGGAAAACCTGCCTGGAGAGGCAGAGCAGGCTCCTCCGGGCCCGGAGGCTCAGGTAGCTTTCCGAACAACTTGCCCAAGCTTTCCTACACAGAATTGTGCAGGTGGAGGGAGGGTGGGAGAGGGGGGCAGGCAGCTCACCCCGAATCCAAGCCACTTGGGAAGCACAGCGCTTGGAATCCTGCCTGCCCATCCTCTCTTCCCCCAGTCCCCAGAGGGAACAGCAAGGGAAGCAGAGGATGACCATGGATTTTCCTTCGGGAAAGCCTCTCTACTTCCTTAATAAATACCTTCCAACCAGCTCAGCAGCTCTGTAAACATACAAGAGATTGCAACACTGGGAAAAAGTCCATATTTTCCCTGAATTCCCAACAACAGAGGCTGGCACTGATCCGTGGATGCTGTGTATGGGTGGTGTGGGGACCCCCAGGGATCCAGGAGAGACTCCCAGACTCCACAGGGGCCTGGAGAATAATGCTGGGTGCATTTTGCAGTTGATCCATCCACATCCATGCAGCTTTGAGATGAGAATCCTGGCAGTCCTGGGGAATGTCGCCGGCTCAGAGGGGTCCAGGGAATCAAGGTGCGATGGGGTGATATCCAGGAGAACTTTCTGCCAAAGGAGGGACATTGGGGTCTTGGGAATAGCGTCCTTCCCACTCAGGAGTACTGGGGAGAGAGAAAACACGGTGCCAGCCCCATTCCCACTGCGCCTGGCTGGGAAGGGGAAGCTGGATTTGCGGGGAAAACAGCCCCAATGGCTTAAAAACGGGAGTGTCCTACAAAAGCAATCCCCATGGAAGTGTGCCGAATTGGATCTTGGGCCGGATCCATGGTAGTGCAACAGGGCCCAAAGTCTCAATCCACTCATTTCCCAAACCACCAGCTCGGTCCTGAGGGGAGGGATCGGGCCCAGCCCCCTCCTGCTTCCATCTATCCAGGTATCTCACTCCCAAACTCAGCAGGTGCCCCGGGGCAAGGAATCTGCCTCTGGAATGAGACAGGCTGAGGTAGGGAACTTTAGTGCCTCAGACCCTCTCAGGCCCTGTGGGGCAAAGCTTCTCCCAGCTCCAAGCACAGGATTCCAGCACAATCCATCCTCCAGACACCACCACTGTGTCACCCCAGAAGGGATTTCTCCAGCTGTCTCCTCCAATCCCAACTGCCTGATGACGGTCTCCTCCATGGATTATCCCACTGGGATCATTCCACCCCTTTCCCCTGCACTAAAGGGCCGAAATCATGAGGTCGTCCTGCTTGGCAGGGCTGGTTACATGTCCGGAGGGGGTGGAAGTCCGGATTTTGTCCGTGGCCAGGCATTCCTGGCTGCTCACACCCGTGGGAGTGATATCCATGAGTTCTCCGGATGAACTAAGGGGGAAAGAGGGTGACACGGAGATTCCCGATGAAGGATCTGTCGAGCCCGCAAACAACCTTGGGGGCTTTGGGACCAAGTTGGGCTCGTACTGCGCCCTCAGCAGGATCTCCTGATCGCTGACAGATTTGGGAATCTCCGCAAAGTCGCTGGAGCTGTCCGACACCATCATGCAGTAAATGTCCTGGAAGGAGCTGCTTTTGCTGTCCAGATTGAAGAGGCTGTCAATGAACTCAGCGAATTCCAGCACCTGGGGACTGGGAACATCGGCCAGGCGGCCATTGTGGAGTGCCGGCTCTTCCCGAGGGGACAAGGAGGCATGCTCCCCGTCGCTCCCGGGGCCCTCGGCGCTGCAGCGGCGCTGGGGGGTGGTGCCGCCGCTGTTGAGGATGTTTTCTGGGGGTTGCGTCTCCTGGGAATGCTTGGAGAGGCTGTCGGCAGCCAGCAGCTCTGTCCGGGAGCTGAGGGAAGGGTTTTCCTCAGGGATAACAGGGTCTATATAAAAGCAGTGCGTCTCGTCCTTCTCCATGACCGCATGGAGGCTGGGGGAGCCCCGTATGCTCCGGAAACCGGAGGAGCGCCGGGAATCGAAGCTGTAGATGGATTCGTTGTCCGAGAGGCTCTCCATGGTGGCCAGAGGGGCGCGGCGGTCCTGGAGCTCCACGGAGAGACGTTCTTTTGTGTCCAGGAGAAGCAGCTCCACGGGGTCTTTCTGCACGGGAGAAAGTGGCTTTGTCTCGTAGAAGCCCTCCAGGCTGATTTCCGAATGGGATTTGCTCCTGCAATGGGAAACAGAGAAGGTGACGCTGCAGAATTCTGGAACAGCCAGAGGATCCAAGTGTTGGGCACAGAATTCCTCTCACAGCTCCTCCAAACAGAGCCATCCTCAACTCCCAGGAATCTCTTCTTGTTCCATCCTCCCAGCTGGAAATGTCACAAATGGATTCTCCCTCTGCAAACTCCAGTTCTTGCCCTTCTCCCTTTTTTCCTGGCTTAATAAATCCCTCTCTCCTGCTCAGAGAGGCTGTGAACTATCCCGGATAGTGTTCTGGGTAGGATGGGGCTTGAAGCAACCTGTGGACTATCCCTGATACTGTTCCAGGCTGGACAGGGCTTGGAGCAACCTGGGCTAGTGGAAGGTGTCCCTGCCCATGGCAGGGGTGGAATGGGGTGATCCTTAAATCCCTTCCAACCCAAACCAAATTTGGCTCCAAGTTTTACCTTGGGAAAACCCCATCTGCCTGGATAAGGAGAAAAGGAAGATTCTTCCATACCTTTTCCTGACCTTGCTGCCCTCAAATTCCTGAGAAACACAAAGGATTTTTCCCCTGACATGACACAAGACATCCTGAAGCTTAAAATCTCACAAAGGCAGCCCATGGATGTGTCTTTCCCATAAACATGGATCACACCGCTCCAAGAGGACTCACACCTAGAGCTAATATTCCATGAAAAAATTCTTTACTTGGTACTGCTGTTCCTTCTGTCCGCTGGGATGGCTCCAGTTCCGATCTGCACAGAGGGGCAGCTGGGCAAGGGCTGGCTCTGGAATATCAGCTCCGGGGTGAGATCCACTTCTGTAGGACTCACCATCACTTTGGCTGCGGAAAGTAGAGCTGTTTTGCCTTTGTTGTAGTTCTCCAAGACCTGTCCAAGTAAAGCAGTGGAACAGCAGGGATTTACTAGAGGCTTTCGAACAGCTGGATTGGCCTCTTTTTTCCCCAGAGCCTTCTGGAAGCATATGGAGATAAAGGATTAGATGGATAAATCCTGACATATTCCTGGATGAACATCCCTGGACTCCAGTTTATGGCAGCTCCTGGAATGAACTATCACCACCCAATCTTATGTTATTCTAACATTAAATCTGGCAACAGGAGCTTCCAGGACTTTGGGAATTCCATTCTCAGACCTCATCATGCTCCACTCCAACACCCTGTGCAAGACTGACCAGGAGCATCCCCTTCCCTTTCCTCCTCTTCTCCAAAATAAATGGCCTTTGTGTATTTAATCAGCTGTCATTCCAGGGCAAGGCCAGCCTGTCCTGCTGGTTTTTTGGGATGGCAATTCCCTGCCTTACCTTGTTGAGCCCTTCCATGACCACGTAGGGGAGATGCTCATGCAGCATGGCTGGGGAGATGATCACCTCGTTGAAGGCCTTGTTGTCCCCCCAGATGGCAAAGTAGGTGGGATCCTCCTGCTCACAGCAGCTGGAGAAGGAGTCCAGACAACAGGGAAAACGGGATGAAAGAGCAGGGCAGTGTTTTGGCATGCGAAACAGCAGGATGCAGAGGGAGAAAAAGAGGAAAAAGAGGGAGGAGGTGTTAAAATACATATTGCTCCGAAGTCCTCCATTATCCAACAGGGACAAGGGCTAGTCATCATCTAAAGAGGAGAACAACTTTGGACAAGGCCATGCAATAAGGGAAAAAGGCATAATAGCTTTAAGCTGAAAGAGGGCGGGTTTAGATGGGATATTGGGAAAAAATTCTTCCCTGTGAGGGTGATGAGGCCCTGACCCAGGTTGCCCAGAGAAGCTGGGGCTGCCCCATCCCTGGAAGTGTTCAAGGCCAGGTTGGACAGGGTTTGGAGCAACCTGGGATAGTGGAAGGTGTCCCCGACCATGGCAGGGGGTGGAACTGGATGATCCTTAAGTCCCTCCCAATCTGAACCATTCCAGGATTCCATGCGCTGGTTTAGATTAGATATTGGAAGAAACTCTTCCCTGTGAGGGTGGTGAGGCACAGGAATGGATTTCCAAGGGAAGTTGTGGCTGCCTCTCTCTAGAAGTGTTCAAATCCAGGCTGGGCTAGTGAATGACATCCCTGCCCACGGATCTTTATGGTCTCTTCCAACTCAAACCATTCCATAACTCCGCCAGCACAGACATGGCCACTGTCCTGTGAGACAGTGGGGGGAAAAATACCCTTTTCCTTGTGTCACTGAGTTTTCCATCAGGAATTCCATCAGGAATTGCAGGACTCACCAGCACTGCTCGGCAGGGTGGTTGTGCACCACATGGATGATGCGGCCAGGGGGGTACAGTGGGGTGCTGGCACTCAGGGCGATGGTCAGGTCACTAGGATGTGTCCAGAGCCTGTTGCTTGTCACCGAATTCTCCTCTGGCTCCTCGGGAAGCTCGGATTTGGGAATGCACTTGGTGGCTCCCACGATGATCCGCCACTGTCCCCACAAAACAGAGAGAGACAGAAGGGAGGATTTGAGGAGAGAAATACAAAGAAATGCAGAATTGCCTCATAAGATTTCAGAGGTTTAAACGATTCCAGAGGCAGAATATTCCCTGTTTTCTTTCACACAGGAGGGATTTGCCTAAGGAAGGTGTGTGAAACACCAACAGAGGTGTCAAGGTAAAACAGAGTGATGCTGGGAATAAATAGGGAAAAATACAAAGACAGGAAAACAGGGAAGCTGGAGACAGAGATGATCCAAGTGTTTCTGAAAGTTGTTTTCCATTTCCCAATTATATACCCTCTCCAGGTAAATTCCATCATGTTTTATCCCTAAAAATCTTCTTGTTTTATGGGGTTTTTACATCTTGGTGCAATGGCAAAGACTGGGGAGGGACAACTTCCCACACTTCCTATCTCCAAGACATGAGCAGACCTCGTGTTCTGGAATCCATCCTGTCCTGGAACAGGATCACCCTGACATTCCTACAAGCACAGCAATTGCTGTACTTCCAGCCTGTTCCCAGTTTTTACTGGCCAGGAAAAGCCACAGTTAGAACACAGACTGTAAGAGTGGCTCCGACAGCAAATTCCCCACTTGGTTATTTGGGATCTGTGAGGTTAAGTCACAGCAGATGAGCTGGAAAGATCCCACTGAGCTCTCCAGCTGCCTTCCAGCTCTTCCATCATTCCTCTGGCTCCCTAAACACTGATCCTGATGAGACGTGGAGGAAACTCACCCGTCCTACCACTAAAATTTCCCATCCCTGCTCAGAGGTACTTCCAGCTGTTGATTCTTCCCTCTTACCTTTGGTTTGGTGCTTCTTTGGAGAACATCCAGAAGCTGCCGGCGAAATCCCTCCAGCTGAGAGAGGCCAATCCTGGAAGAGAGGAAGACATGACTATGGAAAAGAGGAAGATGTCACTCTGGAAAAGAAGATATTATATGGAAAAGAGGAAGACATCATTCTGAAAGAGATGAAGATGTGATTTTGGAGAAGTGAGTCTGCAAAAGAAGAAAATTATGGATTATGGAAGAGGGGAAAACATATTCACAACACCCGGGCAGGGAACAGGACAAGAAGGATACAGTGCACAGAAAAACAAGGAATGGTGTTTAAAAGGACACTACAAGGATACAACATGGAGCAGACGGATGCAGAGGTGGGCTGTGGCATCAGCCAGGAACAGGAACCAGGAGTGAAAGGCCACAGGGAATTACTGGGACAATAACCAGGATCACACCAGTGAACAGGGAAGGAGGGAGGTGATGCCGAAGGATGACACAGAACAGGTGAGTTGGAAAAGTGTCCTGGAGCTGAATGGCACCACTTAGCAGAAGTAAGGATGGACAGGACTGTGTCATCCATGTAAATCCAAGGCTCCCTGCTCAGCAGAACATATCCCAGGAGATGAGGAAAGTGAGGAGGGCTGAGACACAAGGAATAAGCTGGTTTGGAGATGTGAGGTGACAAGGAACAGCAATTTTGGGACAAACTGGTCCCAATGAGGTGACAGTACATCCAGCACGGGGCTAGGATAACACAGGAAACCAGGAAGGTGGCACTGATATTTCAGGTACCACAAAGAGGGATTCCAGAGGTAGAAGGGATTCCTCTTCCCTTCACACAGGAGGGATTTGCCTATAGATACCCCAACAGAGGTGTCCAGGTAAAACACAGTGACATGGAACCAGGAAGATAAACAGCAAGCAATACAAGGACAGGAAAATGAGGAAGCTGGAGACAGATGATCCAAGTGTTTCTGACAGGAAACAGATGATTTGAGACAGAACAGCAGAGATTCATCAAGGAATTCAGACACTTCTCCACTTGCCTGGGCACCAGATCTTTGCCAAGCACCACCGCGGTCACAAACTCCTTAGAATACTCCATGGCATCCTCACTGGAAGAAAAACAGGAGCAAGAAGAAGCAAACACTGTTTCATTCCCAATTTGGTGGCAGGGAAACCAGGGACATGAACCCCAATCCAAGCTGCTCCAGGCTTTTGGGATTTGCACCTCGTGGAAGAAGAGCCTGATCTCCACATCCCATAGCCCAAGCATTACCCTGCACACGGCTCTGGATATACGTGGGAAAGGAAGTGCTTTAAGGCAATGCCTCACAATCATTTTCCAATAGCTTGGGAATGGCAGGACAGCCAAGGAAGAAGACATCCCGTGCTCCTGAGACAACAATGTAGGATGAAATACCCCAATATTTGGGAGAATTCAGATGGCAAATATCTGCAGCAACCTGAGTTCCAAGATGAGAGGGAAGGAATCAAGATTCCCACTGTGTGAGCTTACTGGAGATATTCCCAGCTAGTTACCACAGGCAGAGGCTGCGTGACTGACCTAGGGATGATCCTGGGCATGACACAAGTCAGGAGCTGCCAAGGGATCCAGGAGTGGAAGTTTGGAGCAGAAGGTTGTAAAACTCTCCTGAAATATCCTCCTCTGTAGCTCTGTGGCTGCAGAAGACCTGGGAATACTACAAGGAGCGCTGGCATCCAGATCCAGCAGCAGGATAGTTTAAAACCCTTGGCTGCTCCTGGAATATGATGCAGGATCTACCGCAAGGGGCTTCTGATAATCCATGGCTAAATCCAAGGGTCCCCATGGTGTCTACCAGGACTAGGAAGACCTTCCCTCACTTTATAGTGATCCAATGGGATGTTTGGGAATGACATGACCAGAAAGTCTGTTGCTATTTATGATGAGACGAATTCAGGATTAATCTCTCCCTGGACTCATGCCATGGCCAAGGGAGAGAAACCAGAATACTCCCTGTGACCAACTTCAGGCTGCAGAATGACAGAAATCACACCCCAATTCCAATTTCTTTGGAAAGAGTCCAAACAGCCAGATCAGCTGCTGCAGACACCTACATTTGGTCAAGTATTTCCCTTATTTCCATCTGTTCAGGGAGATGGGGAAACTGGGAGTGGGCAGAGTAAGAAAATTGCACCCATTTTCCATTGAAACTAGAGCCATGGATAACTCAGTTATAAACTATTTGGGAAAGTGGCCACCTGCCATCCTAACCTGAATTCCAAACTATATCCCAGAGGAAACACTTGGCTTCTCCAGGCTGCCTGTCCGTTTCACCGCTCCCTAGAGCCTCACAAGCAGGATCCAGTGTATTCCAGGTGTATCCCAACACCTACCTGAGCAGCCCACCTGGAGGGGAATAGGCAAAGCACTTCAGGGATGGATACTGGGGACGCAGCAGGAAGGACAGGATGGCAGCTGTGCCAGCTCCCAGGGAATGCCCAACCACGATCAGGCCGTAGTGTTTTGTTCCTCTTCCCTGAAAAACAAGGAAACAACAAGGAATTGAGGTCAGGTTGGAAATGAAATTGAATTTGTCCCCAAATCTCTCCCATTGCTCAGTTTTGGAGTCTGTTTCTATTGGAGTCTGTTTGGAGTTACAAGCACTCCAAATTCCAGCTGAACGGCTCCTTGCTTCTTCTGAATCATGGAATGATCATGGAATGGTTCGGGGTGGAAGGGAATGGAGACATCATCCCATTGCACCCCCTGCCATGGGCAGGGACACCCTCCACTAGTCCAGGTTGCTCCAAGCCACGTCCAACACATCCTGGAACACTTCCAGGGATAGGGCAGCTGTTCTGGGAAACCTGTGCCAGGGCCTCCCTGGATGCTGGAATTCATTCACTTCTGGTATTCTACATTTGACCTACTGGGACTTCCCCGAAACAAAAAAAGGTGGGAAGAAAAAAGGAAATGCATGCCAGCTGTATGAATTATTTAGGATTTGAGGGAAGCCTTTTGTCCCTCCTGTGAACATCCAAGTCCACACAGAAAGTGTCTCTACACCTCACTGGATACTTTTCCCTGGAACATCTGTCCTTGGCAACCATCAGAAACAAGGTCCTGGGCAGGCACTTATGGACCTAAAACCAGGAAAAATTCCTCCTGAGTACCAGGAACAATCCCCATTTTCCCTTTCTAGGCAGAGAGGAATGAAGCTCCATCCCAAAAAGCCAGATGCTGGTTTATCTCTCCCTCCCTCTATTCACCAAATATCCCAAGGCACCACTTCAACAACTATTCCCAACACATAAACCAAGGTAAGCTGCTTCTCAACATCTCCCTTGAGTCCTGTGACATCTCCCTGCCACCAGGAATGTGCCCACAGGGACAGTCAGCTCGGAATTCCAAAGAAAATCTCCATACAGATGGGAATTTAGTTCCTGCTGATTTGGTTTTAATGCGCCCTGTCCTGCATTGCCACCACGTGGGACTTCCTGCCTTAGGAAAAGCAAAATAATCAGAAGCTCTGCAGTGTTGGTACTTCCAAAATAAAAAAAGCCTTGCAGGAAGTCTGGGTGGGGCTTGGAGCAACCTGATCTTGTGGAACGTTCTCTGCCCATGGCAGGGGGAGAAATGGGACAAGCTTTAAGGCCCTTCCAACCCAAACCATTCCATGAATGAGTGAGTAGCTGGCAATCCAGAGGGGCAGGAATTAAAGGAAGAGCTGAGAAATTAATACAACAGAGTCACGGACACGGAGATTCCCTTAAAACTCAGTTTTCTAGGGCATCTCATCCTCTGTCCGGGAGACAACTCATACTCACCAAATCCCGTCCAAAAGCTTGGGACAGCACCATCTCCTGCTCCAACTTCTTCTTGATGTACTCAGCAGACAGCACCATTCCCTGTGGAAAGAGGGAAGACACAGCAGGATGTAAATGGGATCTCAACATCCAGTGGCCAAAAGCTGCGGAAGCTCAGGAGTGTCCTCAGCATGGATCAGGATGGAGGGAGAACTTACTCCCCTCTGCATTTCCAAAGTTCTGGTGTTTAAGAAGTAATGGCAGTTCTTAATTAAGGAGCATTCCAAGGGCCTATTCCTGCGCTTTTAGAGGGAAAACTATCCCAAATCTAATGAACTTTAACACAGGATTGTGGATTGGGTACATCAGGCCCTGGGACCTGAGGCAGAACAGAGAAATAGATTTGGATATTCGGAACACTGGCCTTTTAATTGCCAAATTATCCTCTTCCAGGAAAATCTGTGAAGGATTTTTCCATTTAAATTTGGGAATAAAAGTGTGAATTATCCCAACAGAGGTAACAATACAAACATCAAAGGGAAAAGTGGCAGCACTAGGAATTAGTTCCTGCCTTCTCCAGCCATCAATACTGAGGGAATTAGGCTGTCAGAGAACATTCATCCCAAATTATTAAAGGTTTTTATTCCCAAGAAGTCAAGGTGTGCTGGAAGATGGGAAAGATCATATCTGGGTCTAAGCATTCCTCCTCTCCGCTGATGAGTGTTTCTCCCTCTGTGTGGCAATTCCAAATGTAGTTGATCCAATTCCAAGTGCAGTTATAAACAAGCAACCGGAATTTGGTTTGTTGCATAAATTCCTGGTGATGCTACAGTTTAATCTGGCGGTAAGTGAGCCTGAACTCCAAATGATGGGGAAAAATGGGGAAAACCAGCTCCTTGGCTGTTTTCCTTAAAATCCCTATCTTAAAAAGGTATAAGTACAATGGGACTGTTATTAGGGGCTCCCTCTCCATCTCAGAGATATAAAAGGGTTCACGGCTCCAAAAGCAAAGAAACATGGAATTTTCCAGGTCCTCCATATCAGAAATTCCCTTGATCCCAATCTGGATGCTGGAGAGGAGGAGCAGGACATGGAAATGGGACATGTGGGACGCTGCCACCACCAAAAAGCACCACAGTGGTTGTGCTTTAGCCCATATCCCAGCAGCTCCCCAGCTTCCAGAAGAGTCTCCCTTCCCAGTCCTAATGAGAAGTGAGCAGCAGGCCACTGATCTAAATTCCCACTGCGAATTTGGGATTCTATTTTTAGGGAGTGTGACCCAAATCCATGGTGATGTCACTGCTGGGATGTTAATCAGCCTTCGGGATGTGCTTTTGGTAATTATATCCTAATGGAGACAGGGATTTTAATTATTATGGAATGAGACTGCAAACTTCCATTTAGATTTTCCCTTGAAAAAAAATTCCTAAATTTCATGGAATCCTGTTTCGGGTTGAAAGGGACCTTAGAGATCATCCAATTCCATGGACAGGGACACTTTCCATTTGCCCAGGTTGCTCCAAGCCCCATCTAACCTGGTCTTGGACACTTCCAGGGATGGGGCATCCATACATTCTCTAGGAAACAGATTCAATTTCAACCTAATAAAACTATTTGGGCTTAATTTTGAAAGTTCACATGAAAACAGCCAAATGGATGAAGAATTAGGGAAAGGGAATGGAAATACTCTGCATTTTTCTGCATCCCGAAGGCACAAAACTGATTGGGGGTATTTGAGATTTGGGAGAAAACCCTCAGAAGGGTCTACTTAGGAGAGAAAAATGTTGGAAATTCCCATTACTGTTCTACCAACCTGGGATCACAGCTGAGCTTCCAGGACCTTCCAGCAGCTCCTTCTCGTCCTCCTGGTTGGCTCAACACCAGGAAATAAAGCTCCATAACATCCTATTTTCACTAATTTTGTCCTGGGAACTCAACAATTAAAATCTGGATTCACCCCCTTGGCTCAGGGTTATTTTTAAAATTAACTTTGTTATAAAATCAGTGGATTTTATTGCAAAAATAGTGAAGTTGGATCCTTCTTTAAGTTATAATCCCTTTTTTTTTGCATTCTAATCCCTAAACTTTAGTTCCAGCTCTATTTTTTTGATCCAGAATAGCTCAGTGCCCTGATAAATATTTTTTAATTGTGACATTGGAGCTGTGGAGTGATAAAAAAAATAATGTAAACATCAAGACTTGGAATTTCAGGATGGCTGATGGAGACCCCCAGGGATGGGTGGGACAGAATCAGCAGGAAAACACCCAGATCAAACAAATCCTGGGAAAGCTCCCACATAGCCAAGTCCTTGTTTCCAAATGAAATGTGTTAGTGAGACACTGGATTTGTTTGGATATTAAACTTGACTCCTGGACATTAAAAATGCATTTAAAACTCCATTATCTCCCTTAGTTTTCCCTCAGGAATCAACAGCACATTATTGTCTGCAGATTAATATTGATAATAATTCCAGAGAAAGTGAGTATTTCTCTCCTGGCAGCAATCCCAAAAAAGAAATAACACAAAGGAAAAATAAAAGCTCTGTCTGGAACAAAGGGAATAAACTGATAATGTTTAATGGAAGTCGCCGCTGGAGGAATATTTTCATATAAAGATCAAAAGCAAAGCAAATTTCTGCAAGGATCTATTCCTGGTTTTTCATGGAATCATGGAATTCTGGAATGGTTTGGGTTGGAAGGGACCTAAAAGCCCATCCAGTCCCATGAGCGGGGACACCTTCCACTAATCCAGGTTGCTCCAAGATCCATCCTTTGAAGTGTTCCTGCCCATGGCAGAGTTCGGAATAGGATCTTTAAGGTCCCTTCCCATCCAAACCATTCCAGGATTCCATAATTCTACCCCCTGGAGCAAAGGGAAGAGGTCTGGCACTATGGCAGGATGCCACGAGGGAAGAGGGAGCTCCCAACTCGTGGCTCCCAAGGACTTCCAAGCTCCATATCCCATCTTGAGCAACACCTCATCTCCCCCAGGAGCACTTCCGGCAACCGTTCTGTTCCTTCCAATCTTCACTCTGGATTTTCCTTTCCCAACCTGGCACCGCAGCTTTGGAAGCTGCCAAATTCCTGATCATCTTAAAAACTTGACACGTCATTCCTTTGCCAGACAGAGGCAAAGGTCAGCTCTGGAATAAATGTGTTTAGCCAGCCCAGAGCTCCTCACAGACATGGAGCATCCTTTTAATTTCATGGATCTGAGTCCTGCCAGTATCCTTTGAGGACATCCCCATCACAGCAGAATTTTAAGCACATTCTCAGGCATTGATTGAAAATTCCTTAAAGGTCATTGGAAGAAAAAGTCATTTGAGTGGCTCCAGGAATTTCGTGGGTCTCCACGATGCCTTTCCGAGTTGGGAATTCTCTAATTGTACTGAGTTTTTAATTACATGCCCAGCAATTTTAACTGTTCCCAGTTATTTTAACTGTTCCCACTAATTATTTAACACTTTGAAGCCCTTTCTGTAACTCCTTTTTCAAGTAATTAAGACCATATAGGGGTTTATAATTAAAAAGTGAAATAATTAGAAAAAATCCAAGGGCTTTTGTTGGGTCTTGGGTTGGTTTGGGACCATTTTCCCTTTGTTTTCCCCACCTTGTGTCCCAGCCACGTTCCATGGTGCCCCTCCACTGGCAGGCGTTCTGCATCCCCCGTCAGATCTGTCAGGGCATCCTGGAAAAAAAGCAGTCACCTTGCTTCAGGTGAGCCAAATCCAGGTCAGGATTCCAAACCGGGAAGGGCTCCAAGTCTCTGGAATGTCCGCCGGGGAGGCCACCACACATCCCACTTACTTTTGGAGACAGAGTTCCTCGGATGCTGATGACCACCTTCTTCTTGTCGTGGTCCACGGCCACATAGAAGGGGGTTTCATAAACCTGGAAAAGATATGGGGAGACATTCACGTTGGATTATCCTCAGGGAAGAAGAGGCAGAGACCGCAACAGGATTTGTGTCCAACCAGAATTTAGTGATGCAAATGAGAGAGAAAAAGGCTTTGTTTCCCTTCTTTGTCCCACTACAGCCAGAAGTGGGTAAATCCCGTTGGGAAGGGGCTCTGGGATTGTCCTTACAGCGTCATGGCAGGAAGTGTAGACGATGTCCACAGAGGTCATGTTCTCGTCCAGGAAGTGGCGCCGGATGGCAATGGCGTTGCAGCCACAGCAGTTGTCCTCCTCGATGGTGACACCGGGAGCGTAGCGTGGCCGCGACGGGCACAGGCAGCAACATCTGCGGGAGGGAACCATAGCTTTCAGGGAAAAAGGCTGGATTTAGAGTGGCATTCCTAGAGGAAAGGGAAAGGCAGACCCTCCAAGCCTCATCGCAATGGCAGCAAGCGCCAAGTGAAGAATAAAAACCACAAAACAGTCTCAAAATGTGGGATCAGGTGCAGTTTTCCTTCTGAGCACCAGGGAGAGCTGCAATGCAGCCAGTCCCCAAGGAATACAAGTGTGGTGGGGTGGGATGGCTCCTCAAAGGACACTATGCTCGGAAGTGCAGTTTTCCAGTGCTTCAACACAGAAACACCAACTCTGACCGAGCTCCAGGTTTATTTATAGGAAGAAAACAGGTTTAGAATCATCCCAAAATAAAAAGAGAAGCATAGATTGATTTTCCTTCTTTCTCTCTCACAAATAGAAGTATTCCCAAGGAATCACATTCCTCCCAATAGACCAGGAAGTGCCAAAAGCTCGTCCCCAAATTGAATCTGGTGACAGAATTCTGACAGCTGGTAGCAGACACTCGAACCAGGACAAAAATCCTGAGCTGGAAAAATCCAATTAATCTGAGGAAGCCCGGCCCAAGCCAGGCAAATCTTGGAGGTCATTTAATCAGGACCCAAATGTCAACTCCCTGATTTTTGTGCTCCAAGAAGTTCCTTTTGGACTTGGTGTTGTGCCAGGTGAGTTCTCTCTGCTGGCTGTTCTATGCTCCAGACAGCAGAGGACAGGCTGGTTTATTTACGAGGAACTGGAAGGAATTAAGGAAGCTTTTGGAATACAAGGTCCGGAGAGATGGAAAGGAAAAGCACGAAGAGAAAAAGGCAGAGAAGAAATCGAGCAGGGATGGAGCAACAAGGGGATGAAATAAACTTTGGGGAAAACAAAGGGTTTTTCTAAACATGGGAAAACATGGGCAGAGAAAAAGGGATGAGGGTGGGCACTCACGAGCAGGATCTGGCCAGGCGGCAGAGTCCACACGTGGGCTTCCTCATGAGGTAAATGGGCCATCCATAGGCAGCCAGGGCGAAGAGCATGTAGTAACACACCTCCCGGTACCGCTGCATCTCTTGCTGGAAGACACGGGACTCCCTGAGCCCGGAA
Source organism: Lichenostomus cassidix (assembly GCF_008360975.1). NCBI lineage: Eukaryota > Metazoa > Chordata > Aves > Passeriformes > Meliphagidae > Lichenostomus > Lichenostomus cassidix. The sequence continues at coordinate 63,453,605 of NC_139486.1, forward strand.
TCTCTTGGAATTTCCCTCCCCATTCCCTTTTTCCATAGTTAGACATGTGCCAAGCACCAGCCCCCTCTCCCAGCTGTGTCACGGTGACTGAGGAGAGCGAGGGGGGGATGCCAGGCAAGAGCCACCCCCTCCCAAAGATTTCTCGGCCTGATTTCCTGAGGAATTCCCTGGGTATCCCACCCTGCTGCCAAGGAAGCTGTTTCCTGCAGATTTGGAAATGAGCTCCCTAAATATCCCCTTTCCAGCAGGCCGTAGGATGCCTGGAGAGGGCCACGTGCTGGAGCTGCATCCTGTAAAACCTCAGTTATCCCGGAGAGCTGGATCGGGGGCTGGAGTTAAACATGGCAGGATAATCAGAGGGGAAAATCAGGGAAACATCAGGGAGAAATCTCAGGGAAATCAGAGAAAGAGCTGAGGGGGAAAATGGCGGACGGAAAATGAGGGGGCGGAAATTTGGCGGGAAAATTAAGCGGGGAAAATCGGGCAGGAAAATCATCCGGGAAAATCTAAGTTAGGGATAAATCTAAATCAGGGATAAATCAGACAAATCTAAATCAGATATAAATCAGGGATAAACCAAAATCAGGGATGAATCAAAATCAGGAATAAATGAGGGATAACAGCATTGACTCTCTTGCAGCAATATCACCTCATCAAACCTCCAGAGACCAAGTTTTTTCCATTCTCTTGAAATTTCTTGGATTATTTCAAAGAGGGGCGGAAAGGAAGAGAAGCCAGTGAGGAAAAGAAACAAGTGAACACAGGAGGATTTGGAGGATCCCACATCCCAAGGACTTACCGCATTCTTCAGATCCAGGTACTTGGTGTTCCTGGTCACTGGCATTCCAGACAGGAAAGCTAAAATATCATTGTTTGCCTGAAAGTCACAAATACAATGAAAAATTCCTCTGTGTGATAGCAAGACAAAAATCTACTCCCAAATATCCCAACCAGGCCCCTCAAATGGTTCCAATGGTTTTATCCCTGCCTGATCTGAATCTCAACTCAAGGGAAAAAATCCCATTAAAATAAATCAATTTCCTACTGGGCTGATGATCTGCAAACCTCAACAATGGCTTGGAAAATTGGGAATCTTTCCTTCTGCAGCCTGAATCCCAAATCAAGGGAAAAAAACCCAATAAAATAAATCAATTTCCTAGTGGGTTGACAATCTGCAAACCTCAATAGCGGCTTGGCAATTTAGGATTTTTTCCTCCTGCAGATTGCTGAAGTCTTCTCCACATCCCTGTACAGTGGGAATAATCTTCCCATGCATTTCCAAGTACCTATGACCCCCTTGGAGGCCCTTTTGGGATCAAGAGCTCCCCCTGTATCACCTGCCTGGAGAAAATCATTCCAGATTCCAGACTTGACTCAGCACCAGCTGAGCCCTCAGGGAGGGAAAAACCACAGGGAAAAACTCAGGAAAAGCTGCTGAAGTTGCCATTATTTTTCTCTCCTAGCTCAGCGAGTGAGAACAGCCCAGAAACGAGGTGGGCAGAGCCACACTCTGCTCCCAGGGAATCCTGGAGCAGCTGGGAAGCAGAGATTCCCAGGTTTTCCCACCTCATCCAGCACGGCGCTGCGCTTGGCCCGCTGCCGCTGCCGCAGGAGAACCAGCCCAGCGATTATGTCGGAGGGGACGATGTCCAGGTCTCGGAAAAATTCCGCAAAAAGGTAGGCGATCTCGGAGTAGGCATCCTGCAAAATCCAGGGAGAGAGGAGTCGGAGGAGGAGGAGGAGTTTGGGTGTGGGAAGCCTCAAAACAGGACACAAAGTGAGAACTGGACTCATTTCTGGAGCTCTGCCTCCAAAACAGCCACGAGATTCCTGCAGGGAATGCCAGATCTGGACTAATCACATGATTATTGTCTCTTGTTTATTTTCCACAGTCCCACTCGGGGGCTGGATTTGTGCCGTGTGTGGGCAAGGAGAACACCTCGACATTCAAACAGCTCAGGCACAAAAAAGGGAGGGAAAGGGAATGGTTTTGGCTCTATTAAACAAAACAGAGAAAATGGGATGAAAACCAAGCAAATCCCAATCCAGTACAACCTCAGAGCCATCTTTCCTCCTCAAAAGCAGAATAAAGGCCATTCCATGAAGAAAAAACCACTAATTTTGTCCTGTTTAAGAATCTCTTCAAATCTAACTTTGCCCTGCAATCCTTTTTCCCATATTTATCCCAGACCCGAGATCCTTTTGCCCAAACTTTACCCAAACCTGGGATCCTTTCCCCCAGATTTAACCCAGACCTTGGACCCTTTTGCCCCTATTTAACTTGCCTGTGCTTATCCCAGATCTGGGATCCTTTTGCACAGATTTAACTTGCGCATATTTATCCCAGACCCAGGATCCTTTTGCCCAAATTTAACCCCATCCTGGGATCCTTTTGCCCATATTGCCAGACTTTTCCAGGTCTATTTTGGATGGCACCCAAACAAAAAGGCATGAAAAGTAAAAACTGATTCATTGAATGCAGAATTCACAGGAATGAAGGTGACCAAACCCAAAGAAGGAGGGACAGAAGTGGAAGTGACCTGAGAGGGTCAAGCAAAAGCTCTGGAGCAGAGGGATAAAGATATTTTGAGGAGAAATGTCCTTTTTCCACCTTTTGCTCTGTACTACAGGAAATGAAACCCGTAAGACCTTACAGGAGAGTATTTTGGGAGGCTGGAGAGGGGCTGGGATGTGGGTCAGTGCTGACCTGTTATTACTCCAGGCTAAGGACAAGGGTGATCCAGAGGCTGGAGCAACCAAATGTGGAGCTGTAGCCACCAATGGTCCATATTTGACTCCTGCCATCCAAAACTTTTCCTACAAGGATAATCACAGCCTTACCCTGAGCCTTTATCCTGTGTTTTCATAGTATCCTTTATCCATCATCAAAAACCACAAGACTGGAGTGTTGTGGAAACCCTGAGCACTCCAGGATGGGATTTCTCCTCTCCCTTCTTTGACCATCAAGACAGTAAATCCCTTCTCTTCCCTGCAGGAATGACCTACATCCTTTTATCCCTGCCAAACTCCCAGAGTGTGGGATGACTTTCTGTCATTTTTCACTTCTCTACAAAAGCCAGTTAAATCCCCATTAAGAACTGGGGCTCCAGGTGCCAACTCTCTGTGCCAGCAGCGCCTTCGGAAAGCCAACGGCATTCCAACCGCAGTATCCTTGAAATCCTGACCTCATCAATCCTAGCACAGCTCCTGTGAGCTCACAAGAAATGCCAAGAGCCTCTGAAGGAAACAGGACAAACACCCATTAATCCCAAGTGGCAGCTCCAGCCCTGGATGCTCAGACGAAAAAAGGCCCTGATGGAAGTTCAATGCATATTTTCCACACCAAAGGAACAGCTTTTTGTGGAAACACCTGACGTTATTCCTGTTTGTCCACCTGGAGTGCTCTGCTACAAACCCTGAAGGCTCTGCGGCTTCGGACTTCACCGCAGATTCTTTCCCCAAAGCCATGTCCATCCCATAAAACTCTTTTCCAGCCCAGAGGACAATGATCCTCTGCTACAACATTTTTTTTCCCATGGAGTCTGGGATAGGCAGCAATGGATTCATTTCTGATCCATTATGTGCTCATTCATTCCACACACTGCCATGCCAGGACACAACATCAGGGCTTGTTCCTGCAGAGAAAAGAGGCTGGAAATTGCTCAAAAGCTGGATGTAAAGTGGAAATTCAAAGGCACAAGGAATGTGAGGCATGTGGAATAGGCTTTTATTCCAAACTTTAAAAGAAAAAAAAAAGGAGGAACACTCACTGCAGAATGGGAAGTTTGTTAAAAAGAACTCGAAATACTTGGAATACTTTGCCATCTTGAACAAAATGGGAGTTGTTCAGGGCATTCAGGTGCCTGTCAGGGCTCTCTCTCCAGGGAAGCAGCACCCATGTTTTGCCCTCAGGACAGGAGGCTCCAGCATCTGGGCAAGGTGACCTGGATGTGCTCTCAGGGAGAATGGAAGTGCCTCTGCTGCAGAGCACCAAGGAAAAGCTGCTGCAGCAGCTGCCAGGGCACAAAGCTCCTTTGGTTTCAGTTTTCCAGATGGATTTCCAGATGGATTTCTCCAGCAGATAAGCTGGGAGCTGGTGGGCCTGGGCTTGAACTTCCCAGTGGGACAGCAGGTTGGGGCTGCGACATTCCCAGGAACATGGTGGCATTTCTGCCAGGGAAAGGGATCCTGGGAGGGGTAGCATTCTGGGGCACAGTGCTGGATTTCTGCACAAGGGCTGTGACAATTCCTGCAGCCTTCCACACTTTGGAAGATGCACCTGTGGATAATTCCACAGCACTCCCTAAGAAATGCTGTTAATCCAATTCACCACCTGGGAAGAACAAACATTCACCTGACTCTCCTTTATTTTTCCACTTTCCCTTTGGAGCTTTCAATCTCTGTCTCATTTCTCTTCCTCTCCACGTTCACATCCTTTCCAATGTGCATCTTTTCCCACTGCATCCTTTTGGAGCACGAACTCCAGACTATATTTAGTGAGGACACGGCGGCTGTGGTCGGTCCCTTGGTGTTCTCCCTGTCATTTTCCGTGCCCTTCTAACTAGAGTTAAACGTCTGGGTGGATTTTTTGGCCACTGCTGATTTTGTTGGAATGTCCTTGATAAATCCCAGCTTTTTCCCTGAGAGGTTGTAACTAATTCAGAGCTCAGTGTCTGTGAGCGATTTAAATTTTTTCTTCAGGAATGCACAAATCTCCCGATTTTTATGACTTTCTCATACCTGTAGGAACATTGTACCATTGTACCTTTGGGAACAATTCCCTGGTTCTGCTGGCTCCTTCAGGAGTCCTCAAGTCCTCAGAATTCCAACCAAATCAGTTAAATCAACTGCAAAGTTTTCCAGCACCAAAGTTTGATTCACCTCTCCAGCAGGTCCTCGGGAATGCTGGTAAATCCCACCCTCAGGCACAAACCTGCTCCCAGTGATTCTAAGGAGAATGGAAGGGTAACTATCGGGGAAGGAATATCAAGGCCTTTACCCCTCCCTTCTGGAGAACAGCAAGGGAAAATCCCAACAGCAGAACATGAAAATTTCCAATGGATCTATAGACTAAGCAGTAGTTTTCACTGCCAGTAAATCCAGAAGTGTTTTGCTGATTCTTCCAGATTTTTATTTTCCCATTTCCAAATTCTCCTCCTTAAGGGTGTGAGACTGATGGAAATAACAGAGGAAATAACAGGGGAAAGTGCACAGGAAGTGGCTGATAAAGGGAAACAGGAGCTGCCCAGGAAGTGCTGACAAATGTGATCCCAACCTGAGGGGAAACAAGGATTTCTCCCAGTGATACTTTGATTCCCAACAGGAGATTTTTGGTACCCACCGACTGCGAGTCCTTTGTCCGTGTGCAGCAAAGGAACACTTTGAGCCTGCGTGTCCAGCTGCTGGCTTGTCCCTCTTCCAGGCGGTGTCTGGGAATAAAGGGGAGAGCAGGAATGTGAGGAAAGGCAGAACATGGCGTAGAATCCAATGTGGAGTGGCACAGCCTGTGCTGTCCCTGGAAAAATGGGATAAGGTCTCCCCAGTCCTCCTCTTCTCCAAGCTGAGCCCCTCCATCTCCTTCAGCCGCTTCTGGTGCTCCAGCTCCTTCCCTAGCTCCATTCCCTTCCCTGGACATGCTCCAGAGAAGCATGAATTCACAGGATCAAGCTCTGTATCCTGCCTGAATGGGATGCATGGAATGAAGCTCCTGTTGCAATTTGGCAGCTGCTCCATGTGCCAGGATGTGCACCACTCAGGAGGAAAAATCCACCTCAGGATGAGGGAGTGGGAATGGTGCAAGAAATCCTGAGCACTTCATACATGCAGTTTTTCCCAGTGACGGAATCATGGAATGGTTTGGGTGGGAAGGGACTTTTAGGAACGTTGTGTTCCACCCCCTGCCATGGAAGTAGGGACTGACTCCATGTAAGAGTGCCAAGCTCCCTCAAGTCCACAGCTCCTCTTTTTTTAGGGAAACACAGATTTAATCCAGGTCAGAGCAATCCAAAATAAAACACCACTCCATTTTCTGGCAGGGCATCCCATCAGGATAAGCCCAAGCCCAGAAAGTGGGTTGCACCTGCAAGGAAATTATGCTGGAAAAGGAATATTTGCTCGAAATGGAAGGAGCAGGTCCCACAGGGATCCATCAGCTCTTGCCTGAGTATCTGAAAACAGCTCTCTCTAACCTTTTGGAAGATTCCAAAAGAGGAATGGGAATATGAGTGGCAGCAGGGCTCTGCCCCCCCAGATTCCAAAGAACTCCATAACTTCCCTGGTGGGGTTCAACAACCAAGTGTATTCTGAGCTGTTTACTCTCCATTGTGGCAGCACGGATCCTTTCCCATGGGAATTTCTCTCTTCTTCTTCTTCTTCTTCTTCTTCTATGTTTTATAAATAAAGATAAAACTTTCATGTTATTGAAATGGCCTTTTGGATACAGGCATTTGACCGCCTGGGCCAATCAGTCCTTGAGGGCAGATGATTACTGGTCCAATCCAAACGGCCCTCTAATGTGTATATAAATTGTTAATTAATCAATAAAAGCCAGTATTTTCTAGCACTCGAAAGGTCTCGCCTCTTCACTCTGCTAGCGGTCCAACAGCGACACTCCATCTTTTCCCAAATCCTTTCTTCCTAATGCCAAACTTCCACACATTCAGTAGGAGCTCCAAAGCTCCTTGGAAAAGCCTTGGCACAACCCACAATGCCTTTTGTTGGGTTATTTCATTTTCCCAGCCCACACACATCATGATTACACTGGGAAAGGAAAACCACCGTGGGACACAATCCAGCCAGGCAGAGAACTTTCTGATCTATTCCTTGGAAAGGATTTCTTTCAGCACGAGGGAGAAGTTGGGAATATATCCTTTGGAAACAATTGTTTGAGCAGTGAACAGTCACATTTGATGTTTGTTTTCACATCATAGCCCACAGCATTTGCTTGTTAACAGCTGTTAACATTGCCTTTCCAGAGGGAAAATCCATGAACAGCAGGAACAAGCTCTCCAAAAGTGCTGGAGGCCTGGAGGGAAAAACCTGGCCAAGGGAGAAAGGCCTTCACTTGGTTTTCTGGGATCTCAAAATTCCCCACAGAGGAGATAATTTTGGGGTTGGTTTGAACTGTCTTTTGCAAGCCATGGAGCTCAGATTCGCTTTGGAAAAATCATCACAGAATTCTGGAATGGCTTGGGTTGGAAGGGACCACAAAGCTCATCCAGTCCTACCCTGAGCCATGGGCAGAGACACCTTCCACTATCCCAGGTTGCTTCAAGCCCTGTCCAACCATGGACATTTCCAGGGATAGGGCAGCCACAGCTCCCCTGGCAAAACCATTCCAGTGCCTCATGACCCTCACAGGGAAGAATATTTTCCTACCTAAGGATCCAAACAGCTTGGATATATTATTACATCCACAGTATCATCCTCCTTATCTTCCTGGGAATGCTCTGACCCCAAACAGCAATCACCACACTAGGCATTAATTCCAAGTACTCCAGGCTAGTCTAACGTATTGGAAAGGTCAGAAGGAATATCTGGCATTCCACAATAAAACCCAGGCTCCTTCCCACAAAACTTGACACACAATCCTTAGAAAAGCCTAGTTTTCCTTCATAAAGGATCCCATTCCAAGTCATTGGAAAAGTCTGTATTCAAAATACAGAAATCCAATAAAAAATGGGAAACCTGCAGAGTGTTTTTTAAAAGCCTCATTTTTTATCCCTCGGATCCCAATGCCCTCCAAAGCCACATTCCTCAAGGACAGTCACATATCAAAGGAAACAAAGCCTGTTTGTGTTGTCCCCTACTGGAAAAAATCCTTCGGAAAAAGCTCTGCTTGGTGAAAAAAAGCTTTTTCTCTCTCCATCTGGGGAGCTCCAAGATGGAATAAATTCTTAATTAAAAGATCTGACTGCCAACACAAAAGGAATTGTTCCTTGGCCAAGACTAAACAGGAGAAACCTTGGGGCAAAAGGTTGGATTTTGGAGAGGAAAATACAGGAAGAAAGGGGATTTGGAAAGAGATGCTGCCTCGAAGTAAGGAAAATTTAAGCACAGACTTGCTGTTTCCATGGAAAACGCTGCTATGGGATATGGACAAACAGGTTGTTGTGGTCAGCACTGGCTCAGGGGGTCCATGAGGACCCACAAATCCAGTGAGTAAAGCAGAATCCAGCCAGATTCCATGTTGCTTCACCTCCTTTGGATGCAGGTGCCCACACACACAGCACCTGACAGGGAGCTGCATCCTGCCAAAATCCCCCTCAGCAGAGCAAAATGCTCCCTGCAGCAAGGCAAGAAGGGAAAGATACCAAAAAAGCAGGCTACCCTTCCAGAAACCTTGCCCTGGGAAGCTGTGGCTGCCCCATCCCTGGAAGTGTTCCAGGACAGCTTGGACAGAGCTTGGAACAACCTGGGATAGTGGAAGGTGTCCCTGCCCATGTCTTTAAGGGCTTTAAGATCCCTTAGAACCCAAACCATCCTGGAACTCCCTGACTCTGGTAGGATTTTGGGTGCTTATTGCCATGAGGACACAGCACTGGTAACCCTGAAACCCTCCCTTGGTTCTTTCCTAAAATCTTTGTGTCCGTGGATAGAAGGGAAATTCAGTCTGCTGTGACAGGCTGGGAGAGCCAAGAATGTTCAGCATGGAGAAGAGAAGGCTTCAGGGAGACCTTAAAGTGCCTAAAGAGGATCCAACAGACCTGGAGAGGGACTTTGGAAAACAGCATGGAGTGACAGGACAAGGGAGAATATCTTCCCAAGGTTAGATGGGATATTGGGAAGAAATTCTTCCCTGTGAGGGTAGTGAGGTCCTGGAATGGATTTCTCAGAGAAGCTGTGTCTGCCCCATCCCTGGAAGTGTCCAAGGCCAGGTTGGAGCAACTTGGTCTAGTGGAGGGTATCCCTGCACATGGCAGGGGCTTAGAATTGGATGATCTTTAAGGTCCCTTCCACCCAGAGCATCCTGGGATTCCGGGATCCCATGGAATGCTGCCTTACCTGAGGTTGTAGGTCCTTAGGTTGCGCTGCCGGCGCTTGGTGGCTCGGAGCTTGACGAAAGTGCGTCCCGTGGGATCGAAGACACACAGGACAGTGATGCACACACTCAGGATCACCACCCAGTTGCACACCACCATTCCTGCAAAGAAAAACCTGGGAATCAGGTGCTCCAGCCCCTGATTCCCACCCCAAAGTCCCGCAGCAAAAGGAAATCCTCTGGAAAGACCTTTAAGCCACAGCTGGATGAGTCTTCTGGCTGTTTTATGGGGCCATTAAATGCTCCCTAACTATCCAGGACTGCATCATTAACATTACCCCCACCAGGAGACTGGGAAAGGCTTCCAGGAAAACAGTAAAGCCATTCTGAAGGGAAAAAGCGGAATTTACAGACTCCCCTTGCCTGGGAACACGAATTACTGCCTGAGTGCCGGCAGCACGAGTGGATGAATGGAACAACTGTTCCAAGCAATAAACAGGAAAACAAGCCCCACACTGACAGCTCCCATCCACTTCCCAGAGTCAATCGGCACAGGCGGGAATGAAGGATGCCCGCCAATCCGTCAGAACGCTCCTAGGCCGCATTCCAGCTCCGTACCCAGGGTGACACTCTTGGCTGTGATGTCGTTGCAGGAGGTGTAGTACTGTGTCAGCCACACGATGCCCACAATGGCATACACGAACTCGATCACCAGGATTGCTGGAAAAAACAGGAACAGCACGGATAACAGTGTCCTTTCCCTAAGGATGAGCTCCTCTCCCCATCTTCTGACAAGGAGTAAGTTATTCAGCAGGGCATAAAAACGCTTTGGAAGGGGATGTGCAAGGAAAGGAGCCCAAAGTGTGACATGCTCCTAACAACTCCGAAAAAATGGGATCATGGAGGGGTTAGTGCCCTTGGTTGTGTCACAGGTATGAATCAGAGATCCAGACCTTCCTCCCACGCTGCTGGAAAGACTCCCTGAGGCAGCAGGAATCACAGGACCCACACCTTAACTACCTCAGACAGCTGGCCTGACTCACGGATCCAAAATAAATTGCGTGGATCCAGATTAATCCTGCTCACTACACTTAGCAAACATTCCCAGCACCTTTGCAGCCCTTCCGTAACAATTCCAAGGAGACAGTGCTTAAGGAGCTCCTCAGTTTTGCATGTGACTCTGGGAACAAACAAGAAACTGGGGATTAACAGTGCTTCCCTGGAAGAAAAAAAAGGGGAAACTGCTCTGAAGCACCCATCCTCCCACTTTCTCCTCAGAATTCCAAGGAACAGGTAGGCAATCAGGTGTGGAGAAGGTGAATACCTTGCTTGAGATTGCCTACATTTTGGTGGAGCTGAGACTAAATCCCACCCACCCTCCTTATCTCCTGCTGCCATGCTATCTTTCCATAAGTGGCTTTGCTACACTGGTCTTTCCAGGAGACAGAGCTTTCTTAGGCAAGGAATCAGAGCTGGAACTGGTTCCTGATGAACCCAATTTATGCCTGAGTTAGGCTTTGCTTCCTGTGGCTCCTCTCCCCTCTGCCTGCTGCAGGACAGGAGCAGCAGGAGCAGGGATGAGACATTTCCAGGTTCACATTGGAGTTAATTCTCTAAATTCCTCTGCATTAAACAGCACATGCTTAAACTGGGACAGTCACATGGACCTTGCCCACACACTGGTCACGCTCCCACTTCCATCAGCACAACTGATCAACCACCAGGAGCGAAAATACCCAGGAAAAAGGGATATGCAGGACCCAAAATCCAGAGTAAATCCCACTCCTGAGCACACAGAGAGTTTAAGAAAGACAAAGGGATGTTTTTGGGGACAGGAAAATCTCTCTTTGGATTCTCCCTACCTCCCCTGCCCCATTTAGTCTGGTTTTAACACAAACTGCCAGGCTCTCAGTGCTTCCCTAGGGAGACTGGCTGGGAAGCTGGAAAAGGAGATTTGTTTGCTGTTCACGTTAATGACTTGCACTGAGCACTCCAAGTCTTCCAGACGGAGCTTTCAAGCAAGGTTATCCCTGTTTTAGTGGATTCTGCGGGAAAACAACTCGGCAGAAAGCAGGGATGTAAACCCATGGGATGATTTGTTTGGAATGGGTTTGGCTCTGCATCTCCAAAGATTTTTCTCTTAAAATCTTCACTCGGCACAGAAAAATCTGATTAAATTCCCATACCTGGAAGGCAACAGAACCCAGGGAAAACAAGCTAAAAGGGAATGAGGGATCAAGGAATAATCTCTTTTCCGCTCTAGTTTTTGGTGAGGGAGTGAGACAGAAATTGCTTTTAGGAAGAAAAAGGGAGTGAGCAGGTAGAAAACCTATTTTCCTCCCTTTCCTTCCTGCCTGGAAGCGGGTTGGATGGAGGGATGGATCAGATGAGTCAAGAGGCAACACCTCAGGGTCAGAACCTTTGGGACATATGCCTCTATCCTTGGAAAACATAGGGGGAAAAAGGAGACAGAAGGGGAGCAGATTCCATGCGAAGAAAAGGAGGCTATTTGGGACATCGCCTGCCAGTCTGCCAGTCGTGACAAGGCGCAGCCTATGGATTCATTGGGATGCACAGCACATCCCAGCAGCCATCTGCCCGTGCTGGAGGAGCTGCGCTGGGTGGGGTGTAGGGAGAGGAGGCTCCCAGAAGAGCACATGGAAGTGTGGAGGCTCTGGCCGCTTACCCAGTCGGACATAGAGGACGTACTGCATGGAATCCCGTGGCTCCGTGTACAGGATGCTCCCGCGCATGCTGAGCCAGATGATGGCCAGCTCGGCAATCATGCAGCTCAGCAGGATTCCCAGGTAGCCCCGGCCGTGGTCCACCAGGTTCAGGGAGCACGTCTCATTGGGATTGTACACCAGCCCGAAGAGCACCACCGAGAGGATCACAAACCTGCCAGGCACCAATAGGAAAGCCATGGAATCACCCACAGCTCCTTACATTAATGGTTATTTGGGCCCCAAATCCCCACAAACCATCCAGAGGCCCTGCTACCCCAGTCAGAACCATTTCATCCACGAAACGTTACCCCATGGGATTTGCCACTCCAGAGAGGTTGCGGCTGCCCTATCCCTGGAAGTGTTCAAGGCCAGGTTGGACGGGGCTTGGAGCAACCTAGTGGGAGGTGACCCTGTCCATGGCAGGAGGTTGGAATGAGATGAGGTTTACAGTCCTTCCCAACCCAAACCAGGATTCCATTATAGTTTTTCCTGAGAAACACAGAAACAGAACACAGCCCCAAATTCCAGCAGACACATTCCTAGAAGTGTCCAAGACCAGGCTGGATGGGGCTTGGGTCAACCTGGTCTAGTGGAAGGTGTCCCTGCCCATGGCAGGGGGGTGTAATTGGATGGTCTTTAAGGGAACTAGATGGTCTTTAAGGCACTTTCCAACTCAACCCATTCCAGGATTTCATTGTTGTTTTTCGTGAGCCTCTATACAGAAATACAGCCCCAAATTCTAGTAGACTCATTCCTGAGTGTGTCTGAGTCCAGGCTGGATGGGGCTTGGAACCTGGTCTAGTGGAAGGTGTCCCTGCCCCTGGCAGGGGATTGGAATTAGGTGGTCTCTAAGGCACCTTCCAAACGAAATCATTCTAGGATTCTGTGGTTGTTTTTCCTGAGCCTCTGTACAGAAAGAAACACAGCCCCAAATTCCAGTGGAGAACCCTGGGTGGCACAGGAGGATAACAGGGAGCTCTGGTCAGGCTCTTTGGAAATAGGATAAAACTTGGAACAGAGCTTAGCTAAAATTCCAGAAGATAGAAATACACTGGTGTCCATCAGAAATGACCCAGCCAAACCTTCCGGCCCCATGTAGAAGTGCAGGAAGAATTTCCGGCCACAACAGGAATAACCAAAAGAATTCCTGGGCGAATTCCAAGCATCCTTGTGCCCTTCCCACTTACCAGGTGGTGTGAAGGAGGAAGAGGAAGACGGCTGGCAGAACCAGGTCATCGCTGCCCACAGACCAGCGCCGACGGAACACGACAATCCCTGGCATGGCTGGCGGGTCCCGGGAAGTTCAGCAGGCCCAGCACTCACCTCCTGGAAAAGAATGGAAGCAAAGCTGCTGCTGAGGCCCTCCAGTCCCCTCTGGAGAGCCCCACAGCATGGCAGCTATCCTGGTTTATCCCAGAGCTGCTTCCTTCCAGCACCAGGGGGCACGGCATACTTGGGAAGGAGAGGTGGGAGTTGAAGGAGTGGGAAGTATTAGGTGAAGCCGGTGTGTAATTCACCCGACTCCACTTCATGGGATTACCTGGAATCCTGTTAGGCTGTGATGGTGAGCAGCCACCATGGGATTTGGAACAGGTCATACCAGCCTCAAATCTCTGGAAAACCCTATCACTGTGTTTTTCCATGGACAAACACGCTGCCAGGCTCTTGTTGTCCAACAATTCTGGCCCCCCCCACCCCCTTGGCCCAGGAAGCCAAAATATCCATTAACAGTCAGTGGCAGCATCTGGAGAGCTATGGACTGGCTCCCAACAGCACTTCCAGTGAGCATATTAGCTCCTAGGAGATCTCCCCCAGGACCAGCAGGAGCATCCTGCCAGCAACACATCTTCAGCGTACCCACACTGGCCCTCACAGGCATGACCAATTCCAAGGTAGAAAACTGAGGAGCTGCTGTTCCTCCCAGGGTTTTGTTTGTGCTCCTATTTTTAGGGCTTCTCAAACCCTTTGGAAAATAGAAACAGGAGCGGTGCAAAGTCACGAGACTGCACAGGGCGCTCCAGCCTCCTCCAGCACAGCCATCCCACTCCATCCCAGCTGGCCATACTCCAAGCTTCTCAGGATGAACTCCTGCTGGACCCCTTATCCAACTCCTGGCCTCCTGGCTCAACACTCAACCCACAGCCAGGAATTATCCTTGGTTTTGCTGAATCCAGGATCATGTCTTTGCAATCTGCCCACAGCCACCAGGGATTTCTGGATTGTGGGATCAGTCCTGTCCCTCTTTCCATGTCCTAATCCCTGTCCCACCTCTTACCCGTGCTCCCAGGGGACGGCACACCACAGCCTCTGTCTCTCTGCTCCAAGCTCTCCATCTCAGTTCCCAACCCCACTGACCTCCCAGTTCCCACACCCCATTCTATGCTGCTGGTGTGCTCCATCCATGGCCTGCAGTGACCATGTTGTTCCAAAGCTGCACTTCCAAATCCCTAAGTGCTCTTGGATTTTTGCCTCTGTGATCCCAACAGCAAATTGCCAGGTCAGGACAAAGTGTCCACATCCATTACTTATAACAGGATTTCCAACAGCATTCTGGAGGGAATATCACCCGCAACACCTCCTGCACCACGCAAAAACACCCCACACTTGGGTATGATGCCCCTAGCTCAGTGCTGTGGGTAAAACAAATGAGAAAGGGGAGGACCCCCCAGAGAATTCCAGAATAGTTTGGATGGGAAGGGAAATTGAAGATGATCCAGTTCCACTTCCTGCCGTGGACTGGGACACCTCCCACTAGTCCAGGTTGCTCATAATTTAAACTAAGTCGAACCTTTCAGGTAACACAAAGTCGGGTTTGGGACAGCCCACAGCACCGATTCCTGCTCTGTCCCACTAAATCCAACCCAGTGGTCAGGTGTGGCTACCCCACCACTTCCCAGAACATCCCAAATCCAGAGTCTCCCCTCCTGTGCCGACACCCATGGCCACTGGAATGGATCTTCCAACCTCTTTCAGTCACCCATTACTGAAAACCTACACAAACCCTTCAAATTCCAGGAGATTCCATAGATAACAGGCTGCTTCCAGCCCGTCACTTGGGTGAAGGAAACACTCTATTCCCTAAACAAAGCAAATGTGGAATTCCAATACCATTTGGATTTGCACTTCCTTGGCACAGAATAATCAGAGCACTGAGTCCATTCCAGCTCTACCTTCACTCCCCGGACCATCTGGAGACTCCCTCCCAGCCCCATCATGCCTGTCATTCACCACCCAGGGTATCTGGGATATCAAAAACCCTGGATACACCTCCAGCTCCCTTGCTACCTTTGGACAGCACCTCCCAGCCCAGCTCCGTTACATCATCCCTCAGCCGCATCCCGCCAACGCGCTTTCCAAACTCTTCCACCCCTCCAGTTGGGCTCTCCCAGTTCCCACCACCCTCTCCCAGTTTGAGAAGCAGGATACCGACGGCAACAAATATCCAATGTGGATTCTTTATCCACAGCAACAGATGGCGATGAAGCAGAGCAGCCTGTCACTCACTGTCACACATGGGAATACTCACTGTGGAACTGTCACTCTGCTTACCAGGCTCCCAGGGCAGGAACATTCCCAATTAATTCCCAAAGACTCCCAAATTTAAACCAGGAGGTTCGGGGCTTTGCCCCTCCTTTGGAAAGGAGGGAGACGATGGAAGGCCTGAGGCTGAAAACCCACCAATAAAAGCTCTCACTTGTGAGGACTCTCCAGCTTCATCTCAGCACAGCATATCCCAGGAATTATGTTAAGATGCTGAAGATTTGATCCAGCAGAGGAACCGGGAGGAAGCGGAAGACTGGAGCGCAAACAGCCCCGAGACCACTGACCTCAGCTCTGCGACAGCAAGAACTCATACTGCCCCTAAAACTGCTGGGAAGAGCCAAAGATTCCCAGGATCTTGAAGGCAGAATCCCAGTACAAGCAGCCCCAAGCTCCCAACACTGAAATAAGGGAAGCACATGCACAAGGAGTGCCCTCGGAGCTGGGCAAGATCTAGGGAAGCAGGAATCTTACATGGCATGTGGTCCAGCCGCTGCGCATCCTTCTCTCCCGCAAGGGTATTTCAGGAAAAGTGCATATCCAAGGAGACAGGCATCACAAGCTCAGGAGGGAACAGCAAACTCTTCCTGCAGCCACTGAAAATCCCACTCGGCAAAGGGAAGCATGGTGTGGGAACTGGGATCTGCCTGCTGACAGAGCTGGGCATCATCCTCAGAGATACTCCCTCCCTGCATCTCATTTATCCACCCGGGAATGCCGAGAGCCAGAGGTCGTGACTCCCCCCTTCCACACCCCCCAGCACCCTCTGGAAGGAAGTGACATCATCCCTATTCTGAGGAGATTGTACGTGGATTGTGGGAAGGAGGATTGGGAGCGAGAGCGGGTGATGCTGTCAGAGATGCGGAGACGGGAGAGGAGGAAAACCCTCGAGTGGCACAAACCTCCTCCCTTTTCCCACGGAGAAATCGGGAGCACTGCCCGGAGCCCTCGGACACGGCCGTGGCATCGGGCTGGGAAAAGCTGCTGGCCATGGACTCTTCAGTGAATGGGCAGGGGGAGGGGACTTGGATGGGACACAAAAGGGACACACAGAGGGGGCCACCCCGGGCACAGAAAGGAGAGACTGTTCCAGAGGAGCCTCTCCCGGCCTTTCCAGCCGTTAATTCCTTGTGACATGCTCTGGGCTATGACAGGATGTGGGGGAAGGGGAGAATTAGCTGTCTGTAGGGAAAGGCTTAGGAAAAGAGCAAGGGAGAAAAATGCTACAGTGAGACAACATTCCAGCTAAACCTCTAAGACTTAGGCTAATCCAACAGCCCATCCCATCTGACATTAGCCTCCTTAGGGAGAAGAACACAAGGAAATAAAGCTGAAGGAAAAAGGCTGTGCCTGGATCCTGCACGGCACCAGCCCACCCACACCACGGCAACACCCCCCGAGTCACCCACTCCCTCCACCTAAATCCGGGCAGGATTTGCTCCAAGCTCCCAGCACCACAGATTCCCAATGCACCCACACAGCCCAATGCTCCAACCCCCTGCAATCCCCATCCCTGCACCCACAGACTCACAATTCCCTTTCAATCCCCATCCCTGCATCCACAGGCTCACAACTCCCTTCAAAACCCCATCCCTGCAATTCCCCATCCCTGCATCCACAGGTTCATAGTCCCCTTCAAATTCCCATCCCTCTGTCCACAGGCTCAGTTTCACAATCCCCTGCAATTCCCCATCCCTGCATCCACAGGCTCACAACCCCCTGCAATTCTCTGTCCCAGCAATTCCCTATCCCTGCATCCACATGCTAGCTCAGCATTCCCTCTTCCACCACCCCAAAACCTCCCCTGGTTCCAAACCTCCTGCTGTTCAAAGCAAAAGATGGGAGGCTAAAACACAGCTGAAATTGGATCTGCCAGGAGTTTCTTCTCCCTGTGCCAGCTCCCTGGGGATGTCAGCATGCAGAAAGCCCTGCTATCCCAACATTCCTTCCCTACCTTTTCCGTCAGACACCTGCTGGCACCTTCACACAACCCAGGTATGACAAAGCAATCCCATCTCTGCCAGCATCTCCTTCCAGCTGGCCTCTGCAAATTCCAGAGTCCTCCAGTGTGACTCACCCAATGAAATTCCCCCAAAACAAGCCAGATGTTCACCTTCACTGCTCAGGGCTACAGAATTCCCCCCCCAAAAATGGGATTTTTAGGTCTCAGTGGATGGTTGCAGGTGCTGCTAAAGAACAAAGCCCTTCGCAGTTCCACAGAAATCCAGCACTGTGCCCCAGAATGCTGTCCCTCCCAGGATCCCCTTTCCTGGCTGAAATGCCACCATATTCCTGGGAATGTCTCAGCCCCAACCTGCTGTCCTACTGGGAAGTTCAGGCCCAGGTCTGCCAGCTCCCAGATCAACTTCTTGGGAAATGCAGCTGGAAAATTGAAACCAAAGGAGCTTTGTACCCTGGCAGCTCCCACAGCAGCCTTTCCTCAGGAGTGATTTTCTGCTCCGGAGCAGAGGCTCTTCCCTTCTGCCTGAGAGCACATCCAGGTCACCTTGCCCAGATGTTGGAGACTCCCATCCTGAGGGCACAGCATGGATGCCTCATCCTTCTTTTTCACTCTGCAGGGTAACAGACAGTTCACTTCCCTGTGAATTCCCAGTGGAATTCCGGCCCCATCAAGTCACCCCAAATCCTTCCTTCCCTCACCAGCATGTCCCACATGGAATATGAGCTTCCCATGCCAGGCTGGATCATTGCCCTGCAGCTCCCAGAACCCTTCTGTTCCCATCAAGAACCTACTGGATTTGATGGAAATCATCAATTCCAGCTTGGATCCAACTCCATCAGGCCCCATCCAGCTGTTCTCAAGAGCTTTAAATGAGGCTCTTTCTGTTTCTGAGTTGGTTCCTCACAATCTGGGAATTGTTCTTGCCTTCCAGGGAGAAGGGAGATGGGGTTCCATCCACACAGAATGTCCTGAAGTTGGCCAGAGGAATTTGCATGGAGCAGCTCTGCTCCAGAGCCTGGCTGGGAGAGCTGGGATGGCTCAGCTGTGAGAGGAGAAGGCTCCAGGGAGCTTTAGAGGCCCTTCCAGTGCCTAAGGGAGCTCCAAGAGAGCTGCAAAGAGGCTTTGGAGCAGGGCATGGAGTGACAGGACAAGGTGGAATGGCTTCCCACTGACATGGTTTGGGTTTAGATAGGATATTGGGAAGAAATCCCTTCCTGTGAAGGTGGTGAGGCCCTAGAATGGATTTCCCAGAAAAGCTGTGGCTGTCAGATCCCTGGAAGTGACAAGTCCAGGCTGGGCAAAGCCTGGAGCAACCTGGGCCAGTGGAAGGTGTCCTTGCCCATGGCAGGGAGTGGAACGGGAGGAGCATTCCAAGTGCTTTCCAACCCAAACCATTCTGGGATTGAATACCAACAGAGGACAAATTCCATGGCATGAAAGGAAGGTGAACCCTTTCCTTTCTACCTTTTCCAAGGGGCAGCAAATGTCTGTTCCAAGTAGTGCCTGCAGGAATTGCAGGAAAAGCTCCTCCCAGGGGGAAGATGGCAAAGCAGCTGCCAGAAGGTTGTGAGGAGAGCTCTGCCCTCACTGGATGTGATTAAGGGAACAGATACCTACTTTAAGGCATATTCCATGGATTCATGGAACATTTAGGAGCCATACTTATAGGCAAATCCCAGGCAGGGATCACTGGCAAAAATCAACAGGGATTGGAATTTTGGGATATCTTCACGGCCACTTTTAAGATCCTTCTTGATAATCTCCCATTTTCCAAGGAGAAGGAAATAAAATGAGTCAGCGGCAGAGCCAGGGAATGAAGCTTGGAGACAGGAAAGGTTCAAAAATCCTCGTGTGGCTTGGCACACTTTGGATGTGGCTCCCTCGGGATAAGGCCATGGCACCACAATCACCTCCCCAATGTCATTGGGACAGAACTAATTGGATCAGGTTGGATCCGGAACTCCAGCACTGCCCACTGACACAAATTCCCAAAATAATCTGGGAATATCAACTGACCTTCAAAACACAGAGAACAAGAACTTACCTATTTGTCCCACCGGCTTAACCCTGAAATCTTGGCAAAAATTCCTTGGCATTGCAATGGCGATGTACACAAGATTGGTATAACCACTTCCTAGCTGGCCCAGCACTGATCCATCTCCATCCCAACTCATTCCTCCCAAATTCCTTCCCAAAGCCACTTTGCCATAAACACATCAAGGTGCACATTCTCCTCAATTAAATCAAGGAGATTTGATTTTTTCCTTAACTCCAAACTCTCCTGCCTTGGGTAGAAGCAGGTCCCATGAATCCCACATTTCCCTCAAACACACACAACATCTCCTTCTTGTTACATTGGGAATGATTAATTTTTAATACGGAGACTCCAGAATGTATCTCCCTGGCACAGACTTGACCACAGTAGTAGAGTTTTCAGGAAAAACTGGATTAATCTTGCAAACCTGAATGGTTTTAGTGCAAGAGGATGAACAAGTCCCAAAGGTGCCACTCCCAGCACTTGTTCCCAATTAAAAGCAGGATAAGGGAGTCACTGAAATAAAGAGAAACAAAGAAATTGTCTACTTTGGAATATGTCTTCTCCGAACAACTGGGACCAGTTCTGAGACTGTTCCCAGGAATCTCAGTCCTACAAACCAGTGACACTGCAGATCCCAAAGGTTCTCCCCACTGCATATCCAGTGACATCCCTGTTATCCCTACAAAACCCCATGGGCCATAACATCACCATTAAGGCTGGAAAAGCCCTCTGAGATGGAGTCCAACCATTCCTCCAGTACTTCCAAGGCTACCACTATCCCATATCCCCAAGTGCCACATCCACACAGCTTTTAAATTTCTCCAGGGGTGGGGATTCCACCACTGGGGCCTGTTCTAATGCTTTACAATGCTTTTCACTGCGGAATTTTCCCTAATATCCAACCTAAACATCCCCTGGAAAAACTTGAAGCCGTTTCCTCTCATCCTGCTGCTTATTCTCTGGGAGTGGAGCCTGATCCCACCTGACTCCACCCTCCTGTCACAGATTTGTGGAGAGTGGGAAGATCCCTCCTTATCCTCCTGTTCTCCAGGCAGACCCCCCAAGCTCCCTCAGCTGCTCCTTGTACTCCAAACCCTTCCCTGGACACACTCCAGCATTTCCATGTCCTCCCTGTAGCAAGGGTCCAAAGGGCTTTATTAATTCCGTCCTTGGGCATCAAAGAAGTGGTTTGCAGGAATAAGTCCATAAAGACAGGGATCGCCGTGAGACATTCCAGCTGCCCAAATGAAAGGGAGGATAATGCTTGGAAAGGGATGGAAAACCTTCACTCACAGCTCCAAGATTTCCAAGGCTTTTCTCCCTGACCTTGGCAGGAGCACACCTTAACTCCGGAGCTCCAGACCTGTCAGCCTATGGAAAATCCAAAGCCTGCACCAACAGCTGGCCAAACAACAAGGGAAGCCACTGCTTTCTTGGGAATCTGGGAGTGAAGAAGGAGCACAATCCCAGTGTGCTGCCAGGAATGGAATTAAAAACAACCCCCAATCCTTGTCTCGATGCTGCCAGCTCCGCAATTCCACCCACAGTTTGTGCCAGTGGAGCCCACAGGCAGCTTCCTGACCACTCCGAGCTCCGGCAAAAATAACGGCCAAGTTGCCAGGGGGCAAAATGTATTAAATCCCAACTAATTTGGGATTTCAAATAGAACTCCATGTTCTACAGGGGATTAAAATCACTACTGGTTAAGAGAAGGCTGGAATGGGGTAGGGAATGCAAATGTAATACCTGGATGAGGTGATGGATACAGCAAGCACTTGCCTTTTATAAATGCTCCCAGCATCCCAAATTTGCTCCCAGTTGTGGAAAACAGCTCCTTCTCCCTGGATATAATTACTGGGAATCACCAATCCTTGGTTTTGTTGGAAGATCCCACACTCAGAACTTGGTAATTCCTGTTTGGAAACCACATGACCTCTGACTTATCTATAGCCAAAATTTCAAGGGCTGGATGAAGCCAGCCAGGGCAGATCCAAGAGGTGACCAGTACTTACACAAGGAGCATTTCAGATGGAGCCTCATTTCTTTAGGAAAATTGATTTTCCACTACAATCCTGGCAAATTCCTATCTGACAGTTTTACTCACTCCACCCCGGAATGCTTATCAGCTCAGCTACCTTAAAAATAAGGAGGAAAAAAAAGCAGGATGAGGAGCAAATTTCCAGGTGAGATATTGAATTCAGAGGCACATCCCTGCTCCAGCACATCTGGAAGTGATGCCTGCGGGAAGAGGGAGGAGAAGCCCAGCCATTCCAAAAAGGAATTGCCTCTCTCCCCTCCTGCAGGCAGCTCCTTGGCTCCCTAGTTTACACTAGTGGGCAAACAGTTTTCCCAATAACTTGACTCATTGCTTCAGGAATTCCCTGGGGATGAGTCACATGCAGGGAAAGCCACCGGGAGCGGCGCCGGGACCACCGCTGCCAACACGAGGAGCGGGAAAGAAGTGGGAGAACACAAAATCCCTGCCAAACCCGGGAAAACTGTGTGGTCAACACCATTCCTTGGCACTCCTTCCCTGCTCCCCTCCCCACAAATGTGCTGGAGAGGAAAAGCACATCCAGAGAGGCGGCTCCAGGCTCCGGAGCCATGCAAATCGCTGGGGAGAGGTTCCCTCCACATGCAACTGCTGGGATAGGACAGAATGCTGGCTCTGCTCACCTCCCAGGAATGATCCTAAGGAATTGAAAGCAGTGACTATTTCCCTCCCTCCTGGCACTAAGGGGGAAATAGGGACACATGTGGAATTCCAGGGCCTCCGGCT
Source organism: Lichenostomus cassidix (assembly GCF_008360975.1). Lineage (NCBI taxonomy): Eukaryota > Metazoa > Chordata > Aves > Passeriformes > Meliphagidae > Lichenostomus > Lichenostomus cassidix. The sequence continues at coordinate 63,475,631 of NC_139486.1, forward strand.
TCTTACTCCACTTCCTGCTCACCAGCATTCCCAAATTGTGCTCTTTTTCTGCATCACAACCCACCACAACTTATGCCAGGAGTCTTCTTCTTCCCACATTCCTTGGCTAAGCAGTTAGACAGGTGCATGTCCAGCTGCAAGTCAAAAATGCTGAGAATCAGAGCTATCTGGGAAGTTTTTTTTTGGAATCTAAACCCAAATGCATCTTGTTCTCAACGTAATTTGTCTTCATTAAACAGGAATCCTGGATCTGTGACACTTCCAGGCTCAAAAACATTGGGAATGGCTTCAAACAGTCCATACCTGACCTGGACATGATCTATTTCCATTTTCCTGGTGCTGCCTGTTTATTTCCCTCATTGCATCCCTGCTTCTTTACTTTGGCCAAGGACATGCCTGTATCCCACATTCCTAGAAATCAGCCTGGAAAGATGAGGTTACGGTGGTCATACTTCCCAAAGTTTAAGGGAAACTCCTAGTGGAAGCCACTGACAGGATATATGAGGACCTGATCCTGTGGGAGTTTGTCCAAGAGGAAATAATCCCAAATGCTGTGATTTCTCTGAAAATGCCATGTCTGTGTTTCACCTATTCCTGTTAATTCCCAAACCTTCCCAGATTCCCACTTTGCAGTATCTTGGAATGCATCAACCTTACACCTTATTAAGCAGAATCTCTTTCTTGGCCCCAACTCCAGATATTTCCCAACCTCCAGTGAAAATCAATCCAACATCAGGATATCCTGGGATCAGTTATTTTTGCAAGCTCATTTGATAAACTGCAACCTAAAGGAATATTTAGGGACAAAAAAACAACCCCAAATCCGTGTTTTTCCAGGAAGATCCTGTGAACTCTAATGACCCAACTTCCAGAGGATTGAGAAAGGCTTTTCTCCACACTGAATCCAGGAGCATATCAGCTTTCACTTCCATGTTTACCCTGAAAGCAAGGATCAAACACCAATGTCCTGTCTAGGAAAGGGCCAGGACAGGAACACCTGCACAGGTGGGAGTTTTAAATGTACAACAGCAGAGAACTGGGAATTTCATCCTGGAAATGTCCTTGGCTTAGATACAGACATAGATAGCATGCTCTTTCCCTTTTTCCTAAGCTCAAAGGGAACACTTCAAGCCTAACTCTGGTTTTCCAGCTGCAACATCCCAAGAAATGTATTTCTGCCCTGTCCATCCTGTGGCTTCCACCTCAGTGCAGGGGAACAGCCCTAGAAGTAAAGCAAATTATCAGGCAGAAGAATCCTGCTTTATTCCCACCTGGAGAACAGTCTTCTAAACGAAGCTGCCAGCTCTGCCCCAGCTCCCGCAATGCTGCTGATTGCAATGCAAATCCAGAGAAAGCAGGAGCAGGGAAAGAGAGAGGGAATGAGGGAGGGAGAGGCAGATTCCACGTCTCGAGCTCACCCAAATGACAGCTTGGGAAAACTTTTCCTACCTCAGTCGTTGCTCCTAGAAATAAATCCCCCCTTCCAGTGCTGCAGGAGCCCAAAATTCCAGCCCTCATGGAGCAGCCTCGGAGGAGCAGCCTCCCTCCTTCCACACTCCAACACAACTCCCCTCTCATCCAATCCCAGAAAGGCCAATTGGCCATTAGGAACCTGGAAATCAGTGCGGAAGAGCACAGGGAAAATCACCAACAATCCAGCACATGAAGCTCCAACTCTCTCCCAGTTTAGGGAATCAAGTCCCAGATTCCCACCCAGTAGAAATCAAATCCTGGGACTTACCAGCCTGCTTTTCCTCCAGCTGGTGCTTGGGATAAAGATGTTGGAATCACACCCAGGGAAGGAAACAGTACTGGTCCCACACCTCTCCAAACCACCAGGACCAACAGACCAAATGCTTCCTCCGCCTTCTCCTAGAAATTCTCACCCATCCAGCACTTCCCTGATGACACAGCAACCTAGAACTGGAATTCTGGGCTGAATCCTGCCAAGCTGAAGTCTCCAGACTCTTCCTGAATCTCAGATTTGTGATGGAAGGCAGAAATCCTCTTTTCCTTTTGCTTATGTAAACAAGGATGAATCAAGCCCAGGCTTCCCTGATCCCGTGTCATGTTTAAGCCTTAAATATATTTATTTTTCCGTATTCCCTTCTCCTTGTACACTCCAGGAGCTGCATTTCCAAAGCCCAGCACACACATCCCTCCTCCTCACCACCCACAGCCTGCACGTGGAGCTGATCTACAATTTCTCCCGGCCCTTGGGATCCGTGCTCTCCTGGCAGCCACAACACCTATCCCTACCCAGCAGGGATCCAGCCCTTCCCACTGCTCCCCAGGGAGAGTGAAGAGATAGGGATTCAGTTTCAAGCTCAGGAATTATTTCATTCCATAAGGCAGTTTTACATTCTCCTCCTTAAGTTCCTCAGTCCTCTGGTTTTCCAGCTCTGACTCCTGGAATTGCTCAGACATATTTACTCCAACTTTTTCCTACTGACACAGATTCCTTATGCCTGTTTCTCTCCGTGGATTCCTCACTACAGATCCTGGAGTTGGAAATGCTAATTCCCTTTTCTGCTCAGCAAATATCTGGCAAACTCGGTGCCACACATTCCTTGCCGCAGCCATGGCACCAGGAATCTCCTCCTGTTTCCATGCTTATTCCCTAATTTACACTCTTTCATTTTCTCCAGGTATCTCTTACTACACTGACCTTGCTTAGCCTGGAGAAGGGAAGGCTCCAAGGAGACCTTGGAGCTCCTTCCAGGGCCTAACATGGATCCAACGGAGCTGGAGAGGGACTTTGAATAAAGGCACAGAGTGACAGGACAATGAGAATGTTTCCCACTGCCAGAGTGCAGAGTTAGATGGGATATTGGGAAGAAATTCTTCCTTGTGAGGGTGGTGAGGCCATGGAATGAATTTCCCAGAGAAGCTGTGGTTGCCCCATCCCTGGAAGTGTTCCAGGCCAGGTTGGACGGGGCTTGGAGCAACCTGGGATAGCGGAAGGTGTCCCTGCCCTTTGCAGGGGGATGGAAGTGGATCACCATTTCAGATCCCTTCCAACCCAAACCATTCTGGGATTTTTCTCCCTGTTGTCATCACTCTCCATGTTTCCATACCCTCCTTGCTTTCCCTCGTTAGGAAAAGGCCCTCAGCAGAGGTTGGAAAGCTCTCACTGCAGGGACACTGTCCCTGCCCTCTCGGCCACCAGCTCCAGAGCCAGAACTCATCTGGAAAAGCAGGATAAGAGAGAGGTGAAAGGAGGTGAGGCAGAAGCAGAGACCCCATGTGACAAGAGCAGAGCTGCAGCCGAAGAAATCCCCTGGAAAAGCATTCCTTGGCTCCAAGCAGCTGTGCAGGCACAAATTGAAAGGCACAGATCAGAACTGACTGTTCCTAACAGCTGGTTATACCACAGAAAACCAGGAACAATCCCTCCCAAGCTAACAGGGAGCAGGAAAGATGAACTAGCCACATGTGGGAATGCACCAGCTCCAGAGCTGGGGAATGCAGGACCATGACAGAAGATACCAAAGGCAGCAGGATATGATCCAGAAGCTAAATCAACCATCTGATTCCTAAAATATAGAATCAGGAGATTTCAGGAGAATCCTGAAAACGAGATGAATGTGCTCCTCCTAAAAGTATCTCTGAATCCCACATGGTTTGGGTGGGAAGGGACCTTAAAATCATCCCTTTCCAGCCCCTGCCACAGCTAAGGACACCTCCCACTATCCCACTTGGACACTTCCAGGGATGGGGCAGACAGAGCTGCTCTGGGAAATCCATTCCAAGGCCTCACTACTCTCACAGGAAGAATTTCTTCCCAATATCCCATCTAACCCTGTCCTCTGGCAGTGGGAAGCCATTTCCCCTTGTCCTGTCTCTCCATCCCTTGTCCCAAGTCCCTCTCCAGCTCTCCTAGATCCCCTTTAGGCACCAGAAGAGGCTCTAATGTCCAGGCTGAACATTCGCAGCAATCCCAGCCTGACCTCAGTCCATGTCTGAATTGGACAGGAGAAACACCACTTTTCCTGCAGCAAATCCCAGCAGGATCGTCCTCAGGGCTGTACCTGGACTTGGCACCTGGTTGCTGGACATTCTGGATCATGGCCAGGTGATCCCAACCCCTCGCTACTGAACTCACTTCCATTGGGAAATTGGGGCATCAATAACTCCACAGCATTCATAAAGCAAGGGAAAGCAATTCCATTTTCCCAAAGATGAAGAACTTGACCTCAAATCTTGTCCAGGGAAGTTGGTAACCCTTGGAAAACAGGAAGGAGCCCTGCTCTAACAGCACAGGGATACATTTTGAAATTGATTTCTCCGAGAGGAGCCACCTTTCCCCTCATCTAGCAGATACAAATTCCAAACAAATTTCACACTTGAATTTATAACCCAAACAGGATTATAAGGAAAAAAGCTGTTTATTGGGATCTACTCCAGGACAAGCCCGTGGCTTCGAGCCCAACCAGTTTGAGGCTGTTGGAAAAGAAAGTCCTTTTTCCTCTCACTCCCAAGGCAATGCATGGCCATCCCAGTAAATGAACGGAGTGCCTTTACAGCGATTCCTTCGGCAGGATTTGTCCACGTGTGGATTTTCTCCCCTTCCCTTTAATTATCTTATAATTAACCATGAAGTATCCAATCATCCAGAGCTTTTTTAATTAGGCTTCAAAAGGAAATGCCTGGAAGAGCTCTTGGTGGGAATGTTCTAATCAGCCGGGAAGAGATCACAGGCACCAGAGTTGGGGTTTGGTGACTCGTTCCATTATTGCCGGGGCAAGCGAACTTCCAAAGTCAGAAAAAATTCCTTTATTCCACCTTTTTCAGTTCAGCTCCTCATCCCTGATAAGAGCTCAGAGGCCTGGGAGCAATATTATATCGTAATTAACACAGCTAATTAAGGAATAATCAAGCTCCGAAGGATCAGGAATTATCTCAGCCCAGATCCGGCTCTCTCCATCCCAATCCTCTGCCTTTTTCCCTCAGTTTCTTCCCTCAGCGTTAAATTCTGAGCACAGGCACAAGGTGAGATCTCCTACAGTTCTCTTCTGGGCAATAAGGGAAAATATTCCAGGTCCTTTTGATAAGGAACGACAGGAATTTTGCCTGCATCCTTGCAGACAACTCACAGCAACAGCAAATTATCCTCAAATCCCAGGTTGAGACCCTCTGTGTGTCCAACAGCAAGGACAAATGGATTGTTAAGGCTGGAAAAGCCCTCCAAGATCATTCAGACCAACATTCCCCCGGCACCTCCAGGGCCACATGTCTCCAGCTGCCATATCCACATGCATTTAAATCCCAGGGATGGGGAATATGCCACTGGAGCCTGTTCAAACGCTTTACAACCCTTTCCATGCAGGAATTTTCCTTAATATCCAACCTAAAACTCACCCTGGCAAAAGTCAAGTCCCACTTGTCACCTGGTTTGTCAGATGGTTTTGATATTTTTCCAAAATACCACAAGAATTCCAAAGGTCTTTTTGAGAAGGGATCTCCTCATCACTCCCAACAGCTCCCAGAATTCCAGGGAGTTTCTCACATACATTCCCAGCCATGTTCCTGACAGTCTTTCCCGCATTCCACAGACAACACACCTTTTCCAGTGGGGAAAAAAGAAATCAATCTACGTCTCCAACTGCTGACATTCCCATTTTTGCAACTTCAAGATCCCACAGATTTTTAAGAATTTTAGTTTCATTGCAAAGAGGTAAAGAGCCGAGCAGACAGACCCGAGGAACATCCAGCTCCAGCATCCAGCTTGGAATTGTCCAGCACAGGATGAACCCAAGCATTCCTTAAGCTGGAAAAAATGAATGTCCACAGGTTTCTTCCCCCTTCCACTGTATTCTTTCCTCTCAGGTGGGATCAGTGCCCAGCAGAGGAGCTCAAATGATCTCTCTGGAGTAAGGGAATAAGATTATGGACTGACACTAGGAGTAATTCCCCCTCAGTGACATGATTTCCTCGCTGGAATTTCAACGGTGTTTCAGCTGCCAGCCTGAAGTGAAGCTGAAAAAGGTAAAAAGGACACCGGGATGACCCTGTCCCTTTCCACGAGGAGGTTTTCAATTCCAGCACCAGCAACCCACACACCCCTTCTTCCCTCTCTCCCTCCTCCTCTCCCTAATAAGCCAGGGAGGAGACAACGCAACAAAATGGGAAAATTCTGTTTCCACCAGGAAAACAGAAGCAGGGGGAACACTCTAGGCCCCAAAACCTACACCCTCATCCAACTCTTCCCAAGTCCACCACAGGATTTAACATTACCAGGATGTAAGCCAAAGAATCCAGAGGTAAACATCCAAGAGAAAACAAGAAGAGAAGGGGTTGGAATCACTGAAGAGGCCAGCAGGAGCTGCCTCTTTAACATCTCTCCCTCAGTTGCCAGCACCCAGGAATCCCATTCCTGCTCCAGGCTGCCAGCAAGGAGTGACCTCTGGAGAACACGGAGCCGTCCAGCAGCACACAACTTACTCCCTTTTCCTTCCTACCACTTTCCAACACCCCCATTGTAGGGAAATCTGAGCCACAATTCCATGATTTTCTCCAGGGAAGAACAGAAGCTCCAAATCCCCCACGTTTCTGGGGTGGGCTTTTCCCCCGCTCCAGGAGGAAGATGAAATCATGTTCCCAAAATAGTTCCCAGGAAAAAGGCTCCAAGGAAGGCAGAGCTCCCCTTTAACCAGAGGGGAGCTGAAACTTCCCTTCACTCCAAAGGGATGGATGAATTCAAATTCCATTCTACAGCATTGGAAACATGGAAAATTGAAGTAGTAAGGTACCTAGTCATAATTAGTAACAGCCACTAATTAACTGAAAACCCAAATTTGGGGGGAAAAAAAGACAATTAAACTCCCCATAATAAGGGATGACAACCTTCAGGCAGAAGTCCCAGATCCCAGATTCATGATAAATGAAGGGATTGTATCCCTCAGGCAGGAGTCCCGGATGCACTGAACACAACCCAGCCAGAGTGCAGTGGCAGAAGAGGCCTTGGGAAGATCCCACAGGAAAAAAGCTCCACAGCTTCAGTCAGGATCCCAACACATCAAAATCCAGGCCCCATCTCACGGCAGGTGCCTGTTTTCCATTTGATTTGGCTGGAAACTTGTTTTAAAAAACCACAATTCTTCCTAAATTGACCTCTTGCCTTTTTGCCATTTCAATTTTCCAAGTGAACTTTGGGACTGCAATTCCTCTTTCCTCACACAAGGCAGCTGCCTTCCCGAATTTTTCCCCCATCCCAACCTTTATGAACACATGTGGGGTGATATTCTCCGGAAGAGGCACACAGACAGGACTGGACAAAGTCCCATATTCCTTGGGAGCTACTTAAACAACAGCTGGAGCTCGATGCACTGGAAAAAAAACCCCGTATTTGTCTGTCCTGAACATCTTATCTACTTCAAAGGAGGTGGGAAAAGCAGATTCAGGAACAGCTTAGTCTGGAAAGTCCATTCCAAGGGAGTTCTGAACCTTGCTCCACAAGCATCCAGAATCCAGGGTGGCCTTTTTGCTGCCCCTCTCCCTAAAAAAAAGGAGCACTGGTCTGCTGAGTCAACAAAACAACAGCAGGGCGGATTCAGGCATCTCCTTATCCAACTTGTAATTAACTCCGAGGCCACGGAGCAGCCTGGAATGGGAAAACTCAGAGTCAAGAGCCAACTGGGAGAGAAGGAATCTTGCTTTCCCACTCGAGTCAGAAATTAAATCCCTTTCCCACCTTTCTTGAAAAATCTCCTGATAGATGAGAACTCCAAGCCTTGCAACTCCCTGTTCCCATAGGAACATAAGAACTTCCAAGCTCATCTCCTTTTCCAAGAGCAGCAATGCCTAATGAAGCCTCAGCAGCACGAATACTATAAATATTAGGTAAGGTAAAAGAACACTTCCCTCAGTTCTCCTACAAAAAGGGAGCAGCAGCCACAGTCCTGAGGGCCACCAAGTCTCGGGCAATCCTAAATTCCTCCCTTTTCCTCTCTCCTGATTGGCATTTGTCACTTGTACGCTCAAAAAAATCCATAGGTTAAACAAAAACTCCAATGAAATGAAAATGCAAAACTCCAGTGAAATGCAAATCCCTGGAAAACTCCTGCACTCAGGTGGAAGGAGCTGAGCAAACACCAGGATAGTCGTCTAAAGTACAGGGAAACAAATGGTCACATTGGCTGGGAACAGGATCTCCCGCTTCTCCAGGCCTGGACAAACACGAATTCCAGTATCCCACCCTCTGGCACATCACCCTGCCCCTCGGGATGCCGAGGCAGAAGATCCATCTGCATTCATCCCGTCCATACAAAACCTCCAAGCCCTGACACTGGAATGGTGAAAGCATTCCAGAAGGAAAAGGGGATTTTCTCCCACTCTCCACCCAACACACTTCCCTAAATATTAAGATTGAATCAAACAGCACCTGCTGGAAGAATGGAAAGGCCAACTCACTGTTTCTCGGGAACGTTGAGCCTCGTGCTCCAGAGCAGAGGCTCCAGGGCTGTGTTTTCCATGCCAGGCAGGAGGGAGTGTTTTGGCCCAGCCCCAGGGAACTCAGAGCTGACCGGTTCACCAAACAAATCCATGTTAACATTGGGATTTTGGTGTCATAAATCAGGTGCTTTCAGGTGAAAAGGTTCCGGATTGCTCCGACCACACCCTTCCATGCTTTTTGCACTCCAAAGGGCGGCATTTCCCCGACTCCAGCACACAAAAGGCAAAATCCTGCAGCTACAGGAGCAGGAACCAGGATGAGTTCTTCCCATTCCATCTGGTTTTCCAAAACCTCCCTGCCTAGGCCTTCCTCGAATGAGAAGCCTCATTCCTCAAGCAGTGGGAAGTGCCTCTTGCTCTCCTAAATCTGTATCTTGCTTCCAAGTGTTGATCACTTGGGAGTTAACAAGGAAACAAAAATGAGGAGAGCAGCTGGAAAATGACAGGATAAATACAATGGCAGCTGGGAACACCAAGGTCAACAGGAGGTGGAGTTCAATGACCCCTGTAGGTCCCTTCCAACTCGGGATATTCTATCATTGACTTGTCCATTGCACAACATCCCAAGGTTTTAAGAGGATAATTGGCTGAGGACAGTCCAGGATACCCCGTGTTGGAGAGATTCCTACGTTCCCTTAGGCAGCTCCGCCTTTTGCTCAGCCTGCCCAGGTGACACCTCCCCAGCACCTCGTCCACCCGGTCAGAGCTGCCACGGAACGCTGAGCTAATCCGAGCCTTGGGACGAACATCCAGTGAACAAACACAGCACATTCCCTTCCGCTCGCCTGAGCCAGAAGGATTTGGGTGAGCCCGGAGTCATTAAAAGCCACCTCAGATCAGTTCTGCCGCCTGAACCCCCTGAGTGTATCCCGAAAATCCAGAACGACAAGCCCTTATTGGGCTTATGGATCATATCATTCCAAAAGTTCACTTGCCTGTCTTGTTGTCCCCCAAGGGGATGGAAAATCTGGCAGGATCATTCCCCTGAGCACCAAACTAAACGTCGTGTATCCCAAGGAATAAAAGCTAAATATGCCAGACCTTGGAGTTCCTACCCAGAAATTACTGGAAAACAGGGTTCCAAGCCATTCCAGGGAACAAATATCCAAGGAGTCAGCAAATCCATGGACACAAAACATGGGTTTTGTTATGAAGGCCATGGGAAGAGTTGCTGGTTTTTCCAAGGAACATCAAACTCACTAGGAACACCTGGCCCCTGCACATGGAGAATCATGGAATTGTTAAGACTTTCAGGATCAACCCAAGTGCCACATTCACATGGGTTTTAAATCCCTCCATAAATGAGGACTCCGCCACTGCCTTGGGCAGTCTCTTCCACTGCTGTACAAACCCTTCCATGAAGGAATTTTCTCAACATCCAACCTAAACCTCCCCTGGTGCAACTTGAGGCTGCTTCCCCCTGTCTTGTCCTTTGTTCCCCGGGAGAAGGGCCCCATCCCACCCGGCTCCCACATCCAGCCATGGACTTGCAGGGAATCAGAAGGTCCCCCCAATCCTCCTTTTCTCCAGGATTCAACACACCCTGAAAACTTGCATGTTAGATAACAGAGAAACTTCCAACATTGCCATATTCCTGATTTCCCTCCCCAAATTCCTGCTCCCCACCTCACAGGGGAATTTCATCAACTCTGCCAATATTCCCAGGAGGCTACACACTTACTCAGCCGCCCATTCCTGAGCATTTTCTGCAGCTACCCACATGCTTCCCACCTCCCAACCCTCCTCTCCTCATTCCTCCGCCCTCATCCAAGGGGAACACAAAGTCAGAGCAAGGCCCTGGAGAATCCCAAAATTCTCTTTGCCAGCTGGGATTCCATAAGGCAAAGAGTTATATGCAACAAAGCTCTTTATCTCTGGCTCTTCCAGGCTTTGGAATAACCAAGGATAACCCTGGATTTGGGGATGTGCCCATTTCCTACTGACTTAAATTCCATTACAGCACCGGAGGTGTTCAAAAGGGCTTGGGAAGAAAAAACTATCCCCCCTTTTTTTTTTTAAGGGCTAAAAGACTCTTTTCCAAAAGCAACACACTGATCCAGAAATAGCCATGAAATTTAGACAGAAAAAGACAAACCAGTCCATGGCTTCCTGCAGAAGTTTTAACACCACAATTCCACCAAAGGAAAGGGAATTTTGTTACTGGATTTGTCAGTGAATTTTGAGGAACACTCTGATTCTTCCAGTTTTGGGACATGCATGTCTCTTTCTCCACTAGAAAATAAGGGGAAACTGACAAAGGTAGAGGGAAGAGCAATCCCACAGAGCAGAGAAGCTCTCCAGGAAATTTGCCCTTGCTCCCTACTCTATCCAGGGAAGAAAATGAGCACTGCAAATCACAAATTCCTGCTTTTCCTTGTGGTTTTAAAGGATGTCACTTCTCTGCCTTTCAGCAGAGCAAAGGGGAAGTTTTTCTCTTTCCTCTGACAGGGCATATGTTTCTCCAAGGAAAAAACCAATTCATCCCTGAATGCTCTCATTTAGGGAAGTGCTGGTTGTCATTAGCGGATGCTCCAGTGCCATGGAGATGGTGACAAACAACTGAATCAGCCACAAAAAGGGGAACGTGCTTCCAAAGGTTAAACGTGGCCCAGAGGTAAATGAAGAACATTTATGGGAACTGGGTATCACCAAGAAAAAGGATGCCATGGGAAGCTATGGATGCCTGGAAGTGTTCCGAGCCAGGCTGGACAGGGCTTGGAGCAACCCAGGATAGTGGATGAGCTTTAAGGTGCCTTCCAACCCAAATCACTTCAGGATTCTATAATTCTAATCATAGGATCCAAGGAGAGTAGGATCCACTTTTTTCAGGACAATCCCTGGCTGGCTGAGATGCTAGAAATTCCCAAGCAGCACCTGCCTTGCTCTGATTTTCTGGGAGGTGAAACAGTTCAATTCCCATGGGAGAAAACAGCACTAATTTGCAGGATCATTTAGCAGATCCACTGGGAAAAGCCAAACCTCCAGAGGCTCCCAGTTTGGAGCTGAAATCCATATTCCAAAAATACATCAAGGCTGCGTCAACACCAGGGATCTGGGCTGCAAAGACAAGCCATGACCAGATATTAAATTTCATCCCAAAGGATGCAGAGCTGTGGAAATTCCAACTTCCAACAGCCATGGAGCAGCAGGACACACCCAAACGGTAACCTTCCAGGGAAGAAAAGTACCTTTCAGGGAAGAAAGGGCTGAATTCCACCCCAACCTCCCCATTTCTGTTTACTGCACTGAACTATAATAGGAATGTCCTGAATTTCCCTTTTCTTCTCTTTATCCAGTTCAGATGTTTTAAGGCAGCCTGATTGGTCCAGCATTTTATTCCAAAAGAATAAGGATAAGGATTCTGTCCTGCAGCCTGCCTGGATCTAAACTCAGGTTCACTCAGGTCTGTAATGATAATGATACCTCCAGGCCAAGAAATCCCAAGGAAACATGTTCCAGAGGAAGAAATCCATTAAAAAATGCTCATTTAAGGTGGCATTCCCATATTCACTTATGGCTTCAAGTGAGTTGCACTGGGATTTTTACCACTGACTCCTGATGAAATGGCAAGGGAAGAACACCAGGAAAACTTGGAATTGAAAGCTCCAAATTGCATCTTGTATCCTGTTTTCAGGGAAAAATTCCTATTGAGCTCAAGGTCATCCCTGAAGAACCCACTTGTTTTAATTCCACACCAAGGGAACACGCAAGAACCAAAATCTCAGCTGGAAGGGAATGAAAGGCCAGGAATTTTCATGCAATTCTGCAGATATCTGAAGAGCTCTGAAGGCTCCTCAAAGAGAGGAGAAATGCCAATGGGTGGGGTAAGAGGAGGATTTTCAGAGATCTGCAGGAGCACAAGGGCGGTTAAGGAAGGATTTGAGCTAAAGAAGAAACTCCTGGATTAAGAGCCTGGGACAGAATTCCTGACAGTCTCTGCCTGCCATGCAGATTTCCAGCTCCTGCTGGAAGGAAGAAGAAAATAATCCAAAGCTTTCTCATTTCATCTTTTTCCTTGACATCTTTTCAAAGAGATCCAGAGGTAACGGATCCATGTGCCTTCCACTGGAAGGAGGGAGGAAGGGATAAAAATGAGGAAGGAGAAGAAGGAATGCCTGAAGGTACAGGGCACATTTTTCCTAAAGCTCTGTAGGAATTACATTCTTTCTCAAAAATCCCACACAAGGTCCAGCAGCACTTTTGTCCATATTTTAAGGAAGGATATTCTTAAGCAGGGCAAAATTCCCCATTTCTTATCAAAACCACTTCAATTTCTTCCATTTTCAAAGTTCCAAGCTGGGAAGGTGCCACACCTGGCAAAATTTCCAGGTATTCTTTTCCCTGATTTCTCCTCAAAAACCCACAAAATAAGGTATAGGAACACACCCAAATGAACAATATCATGTGCAGAATAATGAAAGTATCAGCTCCAACTGGCCTGGAATGAAGGGCCTGATTGACTCCCATCTATCCCAGCACTCTCCGCAGATCCCACACAAGTCCGTCTGTCACGCTCTCCATGGCACAAAGGCGACTTTCATCCACTCCCAGCTTCCAAAAAACTCCAGCCGTGCAGCTCCAAGAGCGGAATAAAATGGTTTTCACTCACCCCATCTCAACTGCTGTGTCTTTAACTGGAAATTCCTCAAACTCCAGGGCTGAATCCAGCTCGGGATGTTCTTATTCATCAGCTGGATCACTGTCGGGAGCAGAGGTGGAACCAAGGGTTATTCATTTGGGAAAAATGGAATGGGAGGGAGAGGAAAAGCAGGGTGCAGGCTCCGCAAAATAAAGCTGCGTCTCCTAGGGGAGATATAAAGGTTTAATTCAAAAAAAAAGTCTTCAGACAGGACAGGGATGTCTGGGACAGAAGAGAATCCCTGCTGGTTTAGTCCAAGGAAGTTCAATAAATGACAGCCAGGCCTGGGAATGACTGGAAGCTTTTCCAAACTCTTCTCCGTCCAAAGCTGAGCATCATCCCGAGCTTTACAACCTCAAATTTTAACACTTTTCCTCCCTACATCTTTCCAGCTGCCTGGAAAAGACCCCCAAAAACCAGGATTATGCCGCTTTAAGAAAAATTTTCTAAGGCACAAAAGCCTTAAATCCTGATTTTGCAAATCCATACAGTGATACGGCAGCTCCGAAATCCAAGTGACCTCGTTTGGAGCAGCCAGCTCCCAGTTAATTAACTTCCAAGGGGAGGGAGAGCACAAGGAACAGGACTGAGATTCTCACACAAAGTCTGAAAAAAAAAAAAAAACAAGCAGGGGTTTGTTGGGTTTTTTTTGGTCGCTCTAATTGTTTGTTCAGGGAATTTTAACAAAGTTTCCAAAAAGTAGGATTTTTTTTCACACATTTTTGATAATTGGGAGGAGCATTTTCACCCTTCCCACTTTTCCTCCTGGCACAGCACTTTCCTCAAACCCCAGCATTGCACAAGTGCTCCTTCCCAGCCCTCTGGAAAGGGAATGGGTGGACATGGCCCAGAGAAGTTTCCCTTTCTCACCACCCTTTTTCCAGCAACCATGGAGCTGCCAGGGATTTACAGCATTCCCTGTCTCCGGGATTCAGACCTGCCTGGGCAGGTAGTGGGCAGAAAGTGCCCAGTGCCTTCATTTAAACTGGAATTCAGGTCAAATCTGGATTTTTTAGGTCAGCATTGACAAAATCAGCACCTGGAGTCCATAGCTCATATCCTTAAATCTCTGATTTTGACCATCCCAGATTAAAATTTTGGAAAGCAGAGCCACCAACTCCCAAATTTCTGATTTAAATTTCCATTTAAAGGGGGACTTTTATCCTGCTCCTTGCTGAAGGGTTTTGGCTGCAGAAATTCCAGGTTATTTGCATCATTTCTCACGTAATAGGTGCTTTTCCAAGTTTCTTGTCCCTGTTGGCCATTCCCGACCCCCTCAGCCATTCCTCATCCAAGCTGGCACTGCTGGAATTTCACCAGCAGCTTTAAGACCCCCATGCAACCTTTATGACCCTGAAAACCAACACCTGGCACAACAAACACCTTCCCCCAGCTCAGGTTTCCCACTCGGAAAGCATTTTCCAGCAGTGCCCATGGGATACACATTTCAGCCAGGACAATGCCAGAAGCACGGAGAGTCCGAAGCTTTCCAAGAGCCACTTCCCACAATTTCATTATCTCCCATTTAAAAACACACAGACTGACCACAAAAACTTGGACGCTTCTCCCTGTCCAGCCAGGAGGATGCAGCAACTCATCCCCACTAAGTTTTATACAGGTGGGAGATGAGTATTCCCACCTTGGAATATTCCTTTCCTTTAAAACCATCTCCCAGAGTTTTGCTGCTTTCATACCCTGGGGTTATCTATCCCATCTTTGGGAATCACTGGGTGATTTCCCACCGGGCGCTGGCTCTAAGGACCATCGCGGGCACCAGGCTCGGCAATCCCCATTCCCATATTCCCAGTGCCAACTGAAGCCCGTCCCAAACACACCAGCAGGTACTAATTCCCAGAATTGGGCACAGCGGGAATTCTGGCTGAGCAGCAGCCTGGCCAGCATCCCAGCTCCAAGACCTCGGAGCGACATTTCCCTTACTTTTATAAGGATATATCACTTCTGCAGCTCCCTAAGATCCTAGATTAGGGATTTTTATGGCCACGGCTCAGCATCCGCCCGCGTTGCTCAAGTCAGGTACCATTCCCTGCGGGACGTAATAAAAGCTGGAAGCAAGAATCCCTGTGTCACACCCACACCCACACCGCAGCTTCTCCTCCCTGGACATCCAGCAGGACCGCTCCGGTCCCCTACTGCGGGATCCTGAATCCCAAACGACGGGATCACCTTCACGCCTCGCACCTGCCCGGGGCAGGATGGCGGCTTTCCAGGGGCGCAGGTGGAAGCCCACCGCTTCCCACGGGCCGCAGGCCATACGGCGAGTAGCCCTCCCGGCGGGAACGCCGCGCATCCAGCGGGATCCAGACCCCTCGGCCGGCATGGGCCTGCACCCGAGCGGGGCGGGGGGCGGCGGCGGGAGCACCCCCGGCCCTCCCGGCTCCCCCGCACCTGCCGCAGCGCCGGCCCCCGCTGCCGCGCCGTTCCCGGCGCCGTCCCTCACCTCGATACCGCTGCCGCTGCCGCTGCCGCTGCCGCCGCCTCGGGAGCGCCGCGGCCGCCGCCGCCTCCTCCATGCCGGGGGCCCTGCGGCCCCCGATTCTCCAACGCCGCCTCCGCCCTGCCGGGGCCACCCCCGCCTCGCCGGGGCCGCCCACTGCGCCAACTGCGTAAGGGCCGCTACGCAACCTGCGGTCGCCACGGCAACTAGGGGTGCGGGGCGCGGCGGCGCCGCCTGGTGGCGCCCGGCGGCATTGCCACGGGGCGGGGCAATCCCGGCGGATTCCTGTGGGGAATTCTCACTGGGATCCAGGGAAACCTCACCTGCTGCGAGCAGAGGCCTCCGCTGGGCTGGTGGTCATCCGCACTGCCCACGTTATCGTGGAAAGATCGCGCAAGAATCACGGAAGGATCCTACAAGATCGATTCCCTTTGAAAAGACCTCCAGGACCATCGAGTCCAGCCTTGACAATCCCCACCTTGTCACCAGCCCAGAGCACTGAGTGCCACGTCCAGTCATTCCTTAAACATCTCCAGGGATGGGGACTCCACCATCTCCCTGGGCAGCCCCTTCCAATGCCTGACACCACTTTCCAGGAAAAAATTCCTCCTGGTGTCCAACCTGAACCTCCCCTGGCACAACTTCAGGCCATTCCCTCTATTCCTGTCTGTTGTTCCCCGGGAGAAGAGCCTGACCCCCATCTACCTCTTCCCCCAGTCAGGGAATTGAGGGAGCAATAAAGCCTCCACTCAGCAACACCTGGGGCTCTCCCAATCCCCCTTCCCTGTGGAAAACTACCCAACACAGCATGGAAGTGTCCCTGATGGAGAGGGCTTGGCACACCACTTTCAATGCCCAGCATGGAAAAGCAATGCTTTCCTATCGGGAAATGTTCGCAAGAAAGATGGAGAGAGACTATTCACAGGGGCCTGGAGTGACAGGAAAACAGAGAATGGCTTCCCACTGACAGAGAGTGAAAGAGCAGCATTAGATGGGATATTTGCAAGAAATTCTTCCTTGAAGAACCAGGGCCTGGAATGGATTTCCCAGGGAAACTGTGGCTGCCTTATCCCTGGAAGTGTCTCAGGCCAGCTTGGAAAGGGCTTGGAGCACCCTGGGATTGTGGGAGGTGTCTCTGCCCATGGCAGGAGTGGAACTGGATGGGCTTTAAGGTCCTTTCCAACCAATCGCCCTCTTCCCAAAAAAACACCTCGTAAGGATGGACACACCACAACAGCCATCCCGTCTGGGAGGAAAGACAGCGATTCCATCTGG
Source organism: Lichenostomus cassidix (assembly GCF_008360975.1). Lineage (NCBI taxonomy): Eukaryota > Metazoa > Chordata > Aves > Passeriformes > Meliphagidae > Lichenostomus > Lichenostomus cassidix. Next base: position 63,492,454 of record NC_139486.1, read on the forward strand.
ACACAGCAGCAGCCATCATCCAAGGACACAACTTAGATGCTCCTACTGCAAAAAACAAGCCTAGAAAAATGGCCAAAAAAAGAAATATCCCTGTCCCAGAAAAGCTGATCCAGCAGGGAATAGCAGCACATCCTCGCCTGCCCATTCCTCCTTAAAGCAAGTGGAGCAGCCTTCAAATGGTCTGCTGGGTGATATCACTGTACCTGGGAAATAAAACAGCCTGACAGGGGCGGAAAAACATTCAGGAAAGGCTTTGAAGCTCCAGAATTCATTTGTGCCGAGGCCTTTGTATCCTGTTCAGGCAGAAAAATCCCACTCACGCTCATTCCAAGTCCCTTTATCTTCCCAGACAGGTGCAAAGTGGCTCCGGTTTGGATGAAAAGCTGCTGCCAAATATAGCATTTCGACAAATCGTTTTATCCAGCCTGTGGCACTTCCAAGGTCTCCCTTCAGCACGATCCACTCCGAGACAGGCAGACACCCCTGGAGGCCCTGAAACCTGGAGCAGACAGAGGGAAGAAGATCAGGAAAACTAGAAATTACTCTTTTATTCAGGGAAATACATTTGGGAGCTGTCTGAGGCTTTCCAAGGGGTGGGATAGAGCACATCCCAGCCCAGATCCTGCCAATTAATGGACACAAGGTAATTAATCCGATACAGCTCAGGATTTGTGCATTCCAGCAGCTCCAGCTGCCTGTCTCCAGCCTGGTTCCACTGGATTGCAAGGACCAGACTGCTTTTACAGCCCAGCTCCAGTGTCGAGATTCATCCCAGTGATCCTCGGGGCTCCACTCCCTGACTCCTGTATGGCAGTGACACCATGTACAGGCAATGTCAGAATGTTTTGGATAAACTGGATGCCTTAATATTCCCCAAGGCATTAAGGGGAGGATTAATGCCCTCAGAAATCCCATCTTTTCTGTCTGTCATGACATGGAGGGCGGGTGGCGAAGCATTTAAGGGAATTAAGGAATTAATTTGAGCCTGTCACAAAAGACAGGATGTTCGCATGAATCCATTCCCCACCTCCAACCTCCAGAGCAAATCCATTCATTTCAAAGTTTCCAAACCTGTGGGAAAGGGTTGAGTCTGGGTTTAAATGCTCGGGGCAATGGCATGGAGATGTACACACATTCCTGGGAATCCCACACCTTCTGAGGGATGTAAAGGAGACTTAGGGCATCCCAGACACCCATCAGCTGGGTCATCCCTGTGGATAACTCGGAATCAGCCTCTCCATCAGGGCATCACCACCCATTCCACAAGGAAACCTCGGGAGGCAACAGTGGCTTAATGAATTGCTGTTCCTTACCTCTGGATGGATCTGTACTGTTTGAGCAGGAATGACCTGGGAATATGAGGGTGAGGGAATTCTATGGTGTTCTTCCAGCTGGAGCATCATTCCTCAACTACATGGATATGACATGGGGCTGTTCCCCACCATAGCCTTTGGAATTCTCCATATCAGCTCCCAGGAAAAGCCTGGACCACTGTAGGCAGCCTTGGAGCTCTGAAGATCCTGAAATGTGCCAGGAAGGACTCAATCAACAAAGGGCCCATCCAGCTCTACTGATCCCAGTGTCCTGAAAATAGCCAACAGATTCCAGGGTTAAGGATTCTCCTAAACCTAAAAGCAAACCAGCCCCCTCCTCCAGAGAGTTTGGACAAGGAACAAGGCTCCAGGAATAGCTGGGAACATGGGAAGCTTTTTATTTTTATTATTATTCAGTTTGTTGTCATTGCCACCGCCCCCAGGCTCAGCACATCCAGTCCTGCTGCTCCGAAATCCTGCTCCTGTTGGGCTCCCTGTCGGAGCCAGACACTCCGTTACTCCCAGGGTAATGAGCCCCTCTCCTCCTCCCTCCCAACCTTGCCAGCTCCCCTCAGCTGCTCCATTAGGATTACAATAAATCACAGGGAAATGGTGTGAATGAGGCTGGGAGCGCAACAGCCTCCCTGGTGCAGGGATTCCAACATCGACATTATCCGAACCATCTCCTTTCTCCTCAATCCCTGCCAAACACCAGGCTGGGCTCCATCATCCCTGGAGCAGCCACAGGCTGTTCCACCTGGCTGAATTCCAAGGGGTGACAGCAACAAGTGTCTTGGAAAGGCATTTTTGTCATTCTCAGAGGGGACAGGCTGCCAGGAAAAGGTGGACAGAAGCATTATCCAGACATTCCCTCCAGGGGGAAATATTCCAGCACCTCCCTCACCATCTCTCACTCTCTAGGGAATATCAGTTATTGAAGAATTGAGGCTGGAAAAGCCCTCCACGATCACGGAGTCCAACTGTTTCAAGGCCACCACTAACCCATATCCCGAAGTGCCACATCCACATGGATTTTAAATCCCTCCAGTGATGGGGACTCCACCCCTGCAGCCTATTCCAGTGTCTGACAACCCTTTCCATGAAGAAGTTTTCCTCCATATCCAATCTAAACCTCCACGGCACAACCTGAGGCTTCTCCCTCTTGTATTTCCCTGCAAAATTCCCACCAAACCACACAGCTTCCAAACAGATTTTGGGAAGCGCTTCTAAAAACCACAGCAACAGGCATCCCTGTCCCCCATTCCTGTGCTACCAAGTGGGAAGCGCCTGTGTTTGCTTCCATCCCCATGCTGCCTGTGCCTTCCCAGCCCTCCCTCCCTCCCTCCCTCCCTTTCAGCATGATTCCCGCCTGCGAGTCTCCATAGCCATCAGCCTCCATCACCTCCTACCAAAGCACTGCTAATCCAGTGCCTCCAGACTGCTCCTGCTCCTCAAATCCTTCATTTTCCACAGCAGATTCCCCAGAAACCTGCTCTTCCTGGATGCTGCCCTGGTGCCGCCAGCACCTCCTGGCCCAAGCCTCCACATAATTCCTGCCTGTCCCAGCCCCTGGGAAGCTCCCAAGACAGGGATGAGCGGCCAGCAGTGTCCCCCCAGCAGGAGCAGCTGCTGCAGCTCTGCACAGAAACAGCATCACTCAAACCTTCACTAAAAATCATTCCCTAACAGAGAGGCTTCTCCCACTCTCCGGATGCTCGGAAAAATCTCCTTCTCCAGCTGCCTTGGCTTTCCGTGGTTTCTCCAGCACCTGGAGGGGATCTGGGGGGCCTACGCTGATGTCCCACCCCTGAGCCTGAATCCCTAAAAATCAGAGGTAAGACCTCCCAGTCTGATCCAAACCTGGGGAGAGCTGATGCAGGGATAAACTGGAAGCCCAAATTCAGGCTCAGGCTGGCACACTGGAGGCTGAAATGCCACCCAAAGGCAGGGCAGTAATTGGGAAACCTCTGCCAGGCACCTGAAGGGATCAGACATGGAATTCTGGAATGGGTTGGGTTGGAAAGGGCCTTAAAGATCATCTAGTTCCACCCCCTCCCATGGGTGGGGACACATCCCACTATGCCAGGTTGCTCCAAGCTCTGTCCAACCTGGCCTTAGGCACTTCCAGGGATCCAGGGGCAGCCATGGCTTCCTATAGCATCCATTCCAGGGTCTCCCCGCCCTCACAGGGAAGAATTTCTTCCATAAATTCCCAAGATGTGGGCAGCACCAGGTCCCATTGCAGGTGAGAAGGGCAGAGCAAGGCTGGCACATTCGCAGCTCCATCCCTCAGGCGCAGCTCTTCCCATTCCCCACCTGTCCAGGCTGGTGACCTGGCCCTTCCTCAGGGACCCCCCCTTCCCAGCCAGAAATCTGCTTTGCTAGCAAGATTCCTCCCTTTTCCAAGGGGTTCCCACGCCGTGGGCTCACTCTTGGCATGTAGTAAACATGGCTGTGTGCACACGGATGGATTTGACTCCACGGAAAAAGCCTGGAAAGGATTTCTCCTGCAGGTTGCATCCCGGAATTCGGCACAGCCCTCACTGCTCACGATTCCAAGCACAAACTCCTCTTTCCAGCTGCTTTGCTAAATTGGTGCCAGATCTAACTCTGGAAGCCAAGCCTTCAAGACTTGCTATCAATCCCGCCAGCACTTCCCCCTCCCGAGGACATTATCCAGCATTATCCAAGCTGTGACTCCTCAGCCCAGAAATTTCTCCCTGGGAAGGACCATTAAATAACAGCTCACTGGGATTTCTCAGCAAAGCTCAGGGCATCTCCCTGCCCAGCAGCTCCAGGTGGCTTTTCCTTTGGGAAAAATGAGCAGATAAAACAGTGCTCCAGGCACTCGGGATATTTACCAGCATCCTCCATGCTCTCCCTTGGACAAACCCCTCTTTCCGAAGCTTTTTCAACTCAGGTTGTAAAAGCCTCGTGGGTTTGCAGGGAATTAGAAACAAAAACAGTGTGGAAGCTAATCCTAAAGGCTCAGAGGGGAGGAAAACGCAAAGCCCCGAGTTCCTTTGAGTCACAGGGCTGTGTTTGCAGCGCTGGCAGACAGTGGAATTCCCGGCTCCATCCCAGCCCTGCCTAATCCAGGTGTAATAACAACGTGTCATTTGCCTTATCTGCTTCACCCCCGCCAAAATTCCTGTGTGTTATTCCTCCTCCCCACCCACCTTTTGAATGCCCTTGGCTCCATCCTCCTGGCTCCATCCTCATTCAGGAGGAGAGCTCCAGCCCAGGAATGAATCAGGATTTTAGCAGGAGTCTTAGGGATGTGGGATGCCTTCACCCCCACAAACAGGAGTGCTGGCCTTTCCCCAGGGCTCCACAGCATGAACACAACTTCCCCCGCTGAGATGCCAAACCACCGGAATTTACCCCGAGGATGAGCTGCTTCCCGATTTCCAGGAGCCTGCTCACCTCCCGTGATGGGAATGGCTGCAACAGGATGGGGAAATTTACGGATCAGCTGTGTTGTTCCTGTCAGTGCTCCAGGGAATCGGTGCCGGAGAGCTCTCCCTCACCAGGCAGCACCTGCAGCCTCCCAGGCTCTCCAGGAAGCCTGGAATGCTGCTGTGGGATGTAGGCGCAGCACGGAGGATGTGGATGCTCCGGGGAGGATTCGATCCCTCCCTGCTGGCCACTTTTCTGGACATCAGTCGGATGCGACTGGAGAGCAGCAGCTGGATCCAGGGCACTTGGGTAATTTCATTAGGTCAAATCCCTCCCTCTTCTGCTTCCTCAGGATCCTGCTCCTGCTTCTGCTTCTGGAGGCAGCTGTACTGAACCAGGAGGTTTCCCATTAAGGATTCTGCCTGACTCCACTCCTGGCTCCTTTTCCACTCCTCACACCAGGCTCCAGAGCCATTCCCCACTTCTCCCGGACCTCAAAGCCTTGTCTAACCCACTTGGCTTCATCCCAGCTCCGAACTGCCAGAGGGGGAAGCTCAGTTCTCACCAGGAGACATCGCTGCCCGTTGAGATCCCAAATCCTAAATTGCAGCACAGCTCCTCCACAAAGTCCTGGCAGAGGCCTTGGGATCACCGTTCAGCAGGCACATGGGAGAGGGACCTCAGAGCAAAGCAGAGGTTGGAGACCAATAACTGGGAATAATTATCCTGAGAAGTTCCCAGCTCCCTTCTCTACAACTCCATGAAATATAGCAGGGAATTCTATCTTAACCTGGAGAAAGGAGGCTCAGGGGGACCTTCTCTCTCTCCATGACTCCCTGATAGGAGGGTGGAGCCTGGTGGGGGTCAAGCTCTGCTCCCTGGGAACAAGGGACAAGCCTCAGGTTGCCTCAGGGGAATTTCACTTTGCCATTGGATATTAGGGAAAGTGCCATCATGGAAAGGGTTGGAACAGGCTGCCCAGGGCAGTGGTGGAGTCCCCATTCCTGCAGGGATTTAAAAGCCAAGTGGATGTGGCATTTGGGTACATGTATTAGTGGTGGCCATGGCAGAGCTGGGTTACAGGCTGAACTCAGTCTTGGACGTCTTTTCCAGCCTGAACAATTCCTTGAAGGAGAGGAACTGGAAAAGATCAGGCTGGAAAGAAAAAGGCAGCAGGAAGGAATGTGAGTAAACAGCCCCTGTCCAAGAATTCCTGGGAGAGGAGTATGCTCCACTGTCAGGATTCTGCCACGGTGACAGGAGATGGGAATGATCCAGAGAGGCAAAAAGGGAAGTGAGAGAGAGGGGCTGCCAGGCGGGATCAGCCTCAGACGCTTCATGAAGGAGAAAAGGATGGATGGTTGCTAAGGGAAATGGGACAGATGGCTGCCATCAGGAACTTGCTGACTCTCGGAGACTCTAAACTCAGTTTTTGGGAAGTGGCAGGGCCAAGCAGTCGAACGCAGAGTGGCCAAACCCCAGTGACCATTCCCCCTTCCCCCCAGCTCCGAGTGTCAGGGCAGATCACATCGGAGTGGAAAAGGTCACGGAGGCAGCGGGAGCCAAGATGCATTTGCGCTTCTGCTCATCACCCGCCAGCCCTCCGTCCTCCCCTTCTCCAGAAGCCACCGGCACCATCCCACGGGCAAATCCCAGCAGGCCCCGGGACAGTGACCAGGCACGGCCACGGCTCCCAGAGAGGGAAAACCATGGGATGCTGGCTCTGGAGCTGCTGTCTGTGAAATCCCATGGCTCCTGGACATGCTGTCTCCCAGATCCGTTTACATCTCTCCCTGACATTTAAAACCATCTGAGCCTCTTGGCTTCTGCTGCTGTCATCCCTGTGCCAGGGCTCTTCTGGCTCTAAAAAAAGGCTGGAAGTTGATTTCCCGGCAAACTCAGCCCTCTCAACAGGTCTCCAACCACGGTGGCAGGGCACAGGAAAAAGGGGAGAGGGTGGGAATTGCTGCTGCCATGCTGTTTGCCAGGGGTGGGAGACATGCCAAGAGTCTGTCAAATCCTGACGGCCACAAACAAGGCTCTGAAAGCGGGAACTGGGAAGAAAAGAGGGGAAAAACATCCTTTGGCAGCACAGGCAGTGGAGCTCAGAAGCTGAGGCATGCAGCACTGGGTGGCTTCAGGCTGGGATTTGAGGGATCCAACAGGAAGAGCTGGGAGTTTGAGGAAGCTGTGCCCACCTCCGGCTGGTCCCAGGCACCACATCCATGGGCATAAAACAGAAGAACTTGTGAAGGAAGCACTTAAAGGCTCCAAGAGAGCTGGAGAGTGACTTTAGACAGGAGATGGAGTGAGAGGACAATGGGAATGGCTTCCCACTGTCAGAGTGCAGGATTAGATAGGATATTGGAAAGAAATTCCTCCCTGTGAAGGTGATGAGGCACTGGAATAGATTTCCCGGAAAAGCTATGGCTGCCCCATCCCTGGAAGTGTCCAAGGCCAGGCTGGACAAAGTATGGAGCAACTTGGGATAGTGGGAGTTGTCCCTGCCCATGGATGCCCAAACTGTTCTGGGATTTCATTAAGGGATCCCTCTGGAAGCAGCAATTCTGACTCCCCCATCCCAACTAATCACAGGCACCCCTTGGATTGAAATCACCCCAACAAGTCCACCAGGAGCTGCAGATCCCAAAATTCAGTGACCAAGAGCCCACAAGGAGCCTTCACTAGGCTCTCATTCCCAGCAATCCCACATCCCACACAAACTGGGGGAAGTCCTAAGCAGCACGGGCCGGATCATCCTCTCCACAGGATTGCTCCGCTCCTGCTGCCAAGCGGAGGAGGAGAAATTTGCTCCGGCTGCCTCAGCACCGCACAGCTCCATCCACAGAGCACCTCCGCATCCCTGCCAGGAGCAGCCAGTGGTACGGAAAACATGGAAATCGCTGGGTCCTACAGAATCCTGGAATCCCAGAATAGTTTGGGTTGGAAGGGACCCTAAAGATGATTGAATTGCAACTCCCTGCCATGGGCAGGGAAACCTTCCATAGATCAGGTTTCCCCAAGCCCTGTCCAGCCTGCACACTTCCAAGAAATGGAGCATCCACAGCTTCTCTGGGAAGCATTACAAGACAGCTGGTGCTCTACAAAAGAATGGAAGGACACTGGACATGCCACCATCACCCTCTGGATTTGCTTTGGGCCACCAGAGATTCCCAGCGAGGGAAGAAGATGAGGAGAGGTGCCAGTGCCAGCTGGGAGTTGCTCTTCCAGCCCATTCTGCTGGCTGTGTGGGCAGCTCCATCTTGGAGCCACATTCCAAGGAGCTGCTTGGAGAAGCAGCAGCTGGCTTCCATGCCAAGCTGCCACTGGCTGCTGTTGAGATAAACCCACACAAACAAACAGATGCCTGGAGATACCAGGAAGATTTGGAATCCAGCAGCATAGATGGGCTGGCCCCAGGCTGGCCGCTTTCCAGCTTGTCCATCCCGGTGATCCCAGTGCTTGGAGATGCTACCAAACATAGCTTGTCCCCATCCCTCAGAGCAGCAGGGAGTTTTCCAGGGGATCACACTCTTATCTCTTTGTCAGCAGCTCCAATTCCCACAGAGTGGGAATGCCCAGGGATTGGGTGGTAGAGGTTGGAGAGGAGCATCCACCTCCAGATGAAGAGGATTACAGCTCTCCCACAGCCCTGGAGCCAAGGGAACAAGCCCCATGGATACATCCATGTCCCATCCGCACCTGGCTGGTGGATGGGGGATGGGATTTGGGGGAGCAAGGCCAGACGGATTTGTGTCACCCAGGTCACTTCCAAGCAGGACACAAAGCTGAAGTCCCTCATCCTGGGACACTGACACAGAACCTCTCCCACGAACAAAACTGCCTTAAAATTTACAAGAAGTGTTCCAGGAGAGCCTGGATGATCCCATACATGTGTCCAAGCACAGAATGACTCCTGTATTTTGAATAATTCCTCTCCTTACCCTACAACCACCAGGATCCCACAGACATGGACAAAACAGAAAGAACAGACCCTAAAAAACCAAGGATACTATCCCAAAACTTTTAAACCTGTTGCTTTCCTCTGCATCCACAAGGAATTCTGTGTCCTCTGTCCCTCCTTCCATGAGCTAATGAGGGTTCCCCTCAGGCAGAAAATCCTCCTTTTCTGGGGAAGAGGGCCAAGGATTTGTGCTGTGTCCACCCCTGGCAGGCACAGAGCCAGGGACACACTGGCATTCCAGATGTCCAGCTGCTGGCACAGCAACTCTGGCTGAGCCAGGGTTGTCCTGCAAATGAGCCCGGCAAGACACAAAGAGCCTGATTTCCCAAATTAAGCCGCTGGAATTACTCATCCCAAAATCAGTGGCATCAGCTGCTCACAGTGACACCAATTACACGCAGTCACTGCCCGGTGCTGCTTCCCACTCATCCCAGCACATCTCTACTACAGGCATTCCCAAGGCATGGAGCAGTGGAAGGTCAAGGGGGAATTGTCACCCAAAAAAAAAGGTGAATTTGGATGAGATATTGGGAAGAAATCCTGCCCTGTGAGGGTGGGAAGGTCCTGGCGCAGGATGTCCAGAGAAGAGGTGGCTGCCCCTGGATCCCTGGAAGTGTCCAAGGCGAGGTTGGGTGGGCTTGGAACAACCTGGGCCAGTGGAAGGTGTCCCTGCCCATGGTAGGGGGTGGAAGGAGATGATCTTTAAGGTCTTTTCCAACTCAACTCATTCCAGGATTCTTCCAGCAAAAGTGCCACCAGCTTGGGACATAGAATAGGCATGAGGTGACAGGAGAAGTTGGGAGAGCTCCATCTCTCTCCGCTGCTGGACATGGTGAGGACAGACCTTGGAGCCCCCTGGAGCAGTCATGGATCAGGGGGAGGCGGGGCCGGAGCAGGCAGCTCCAGGGAATCACGTCACCAACGCAGAGCGGAGCTTTGCTGGAGTCTCTCCTTGAAATGTTTTTTGCTGGATCACCAGCCTGGTTTTCAGGGACACTGACTCATCCTCAGGAGTGCTCTTGCTGCCGGTTGCACTCCGGATCAGGCAGCAATTCCTGCCACACCTCCCAGCTCTGGGGGAGCATCCCTGAATCTGCCAGCTGGATTCTTCTCCTTGGCAGAGGCCAACTGGGATACTCAGAGTCATGGAATCCTGGAATGGCTTGGGTTGAAACAGACCTGAAAGCCCATCCAGTGCCACCCCTTGCCCTGGGCAGGGACACCTTCCACTATCCCAGGTTGCTCCAAACCCTGTCCAACCTGGCCTTGGACTCTATGGTCTCCCTGGAGTTGTCCCTTCTCCAAGCTGGACACCTCCAGATCTCCCAGCCTATGTACACCCTCGGGCATCTCCATGGCTTCCTCTGGCCTCACTCCAGCAGCTCCACGTCCTTCTTGCACTGAGGACCCCAGAGCTGGACACAGCATTCCACGTGAGATCCCACCAGAGCAGAATAGAGGGGGAAAATTCCCTCCCTCAACCTGCTGGCCATGCCAGGGAAAAATGTGCTTGGGAGGAAAGTGGAGGAAAAATCCTGGTGCATCCCCAGGGCTCCCAAGTGCTCTAGACATGATCCGGGAAGTAACTCACCTTTTCCCAATGCACTTCCAGCAACTCCTGAGCCCCAGCCTGCATCCATCCCACCAGCAAGGAGCCCACCAGGACTTCCAAAGCAGGGGGGACACCCCTCATTATTCCCCTTTTATCCCATCAGTCCTTTGTTCCAGGCGTGAGGCTGATGGGCACCTAGGATGAGTGGGGAGGGAAAACAGGAAAAGCTTTTACCAAGGGTAGAACCCCAAAATCTCATGAATTAAAGGCGTTTTGGGAGCCTCCCACTGTTCCTGGCCTGTCCATCCAAACTTGACAATGTCATCCCTTTCACCTCCTCAGCTTCCTTGGGATAATAGGCCCATCCGTCTTTCCCTCCCACTCAGGGGTGTCCAAATCCCCTTCCTGATTTCCGTGCCCCAGCCCCACGTAGGTGTAGATCCAGAGGCTCTAATGAGGAAGCTCATTTACCATGACCTAAATATTCCCTGTGCTCTGCTCCTCTGCCTCAGCATCTCTGTAATCCATGGAATACAAGTGGGATTTCTGCAGGGGAAGAAGGTCAGCACCTCCCCATCCCAGGGTTTTTCCTGCCATGCCTCTCCCTGCTTCCTGCATGAGCTCCCTGTCCGGGTGGGGCAGCACCATGTTCTCCTTCTTCCCACATCCCTTTTTCCCTCTGGGAAGCAATCCCAAGGAAAGAGGGGCTGAGGCTGCTGGCAGACACCCCATCCCACCGCCCAGCCATGCTCTGGGACAATGCCATCAGGGGGTTTCCTCCCAGTGGAAACCACAGCCAGCAAGGAACAGTGGATGGGGTGGCTGTGGTAGAATATTCCAGCACAACCAAGCTCCCTTCCTGCTTTTTCAAGGCTGTTTCCCTCGGGAATTCACAGCTAATTTAGCCAGAGGTCAGGCTCCCTGAGCCGGGGCTGAGGGAGGATGCAAATGGGACAGGTTGCTATAAAAACCACTGGCAGCTGCTTTTTTTGGAAGTCAGGTATTGATTTTTCCTTATGGAGCTCTGACTGGAGGGCACAGCATGGAGGGAGGGGGGGAACCCTTTCCCAGATAACAGAGCTGGGAGTGATCCCAATGGCGGCACATCCCACTTGGATCAGGTGGGAAGGGTGATGAGCGAAGCACAACCCTACCACTGGCTCCCAAAACGACCCCAATCCCGCTCCTGCTCCCTCCTTCCCAGACATCTCTGCGACACTGCCAGGCCCTGATCCCTGAGAGGGATTCCTGGATGTTCCCACCGCTTTAGGGACATTTTCCATGGAGGAGCAGCAAGCTACTGGGCTGGGCACACCGTGCAATCCATCTGAGCATCCATGGAAAGCACTCTGGAAGCGCAGCTGCAGCTGCCCTGAGGGTCCTGGATGTTCCCATTCCTCCTCTCTCCCTCTCATTCTCAATACCTTTGCCAGCAAAAGGAAAAATAAAGGAATTGCTGCTGGCAGCAGAAGTGATTTTCCACTCCCGCCTCTCTCCCACACTTGGATCAGCCAGGACCGTGGCCTGAAATCACATTCCATGCGTTAACATCAAGCCTTCCCAGAACCCCCCCATCCCGGTGGCGCTCCGGGTTTTTCCGGGGTGGTTGGTGGCTCTGTGCGGACAGAGGTCCCCGCTGGCCTTCCCATGGGAAGTGAGGCGGGATGCGGTCCCAGGGGGTTGAGGGAACAAGGAGAGCCTCCTTCCATCCCGGAATTCCCGTCGCCCCGTGTTTGCCGGGATGCTGGGATGCTCCTCGGCGCCTCGGCCCGGCCCGTGCCCCTGGGCTCTCCGGGGTATCCCGGGCCTCTCCCGGTAGTTCTCCCCGGGAGCCACGAGGAGGAGCTTTCAGACCGCACCGCCGCATCCCGGGGCTCCCGGCGCATCCCGCTCCATCCCGCTCCATCCCGCTCCATCCCAGTGCTCCCTCTGTTCCCAGACATCCCAGTGCTCCCGGAGCATCCATGTACCCCCAGGGATCCTGATGCTTCCAGCATCCCGATCATCCCAGTGCTTCCTCTGTTCTCAGGGTTCCCGGCATTCCTGGAGCATCCCTGCACCTTGAAGGTACCCAGTTCCAGTGCATCCCAATGCTCCCAGTGCATTCCAGTGTTCCTTCTGTTCCTAAGACTCCCAGAGCTCCTGGAGCATCATCCTTCTCATGGATCCTCAAGCTCCCCGTGCATCCCAGTGCTCCCAGTAAATCCCTCTGTTCCCGGGGTTTTCAGTGTTCCTGGTGCATCCCAATGCTCCTGGTGCATTCCGGTGCTGCCCCTATTCCCAGTGCTCCCAGTGCATCCTGGTGCTCTTCTCAGGGATCCTGATGTTTCCAGTGCATCCTGATACTCCTGTTTCTCCCAGTGCATCCTGGAATTCCTCATGCTCCCATCCCAGTGCTCCTGGTGCCCTTGATTCCCCTTGGCCCTTCACACCCATTCCCAAGGCTGCATTCCAGGGATTTCATTCCCCAGCCCCACTCTCCCACCTCAGGACCCACATCTCATCCCTGTGGAAAACCACCCAGGAAGGGCTGGATTCAGGAGGGGATTTTACCAGAGTCCTCTGGAAGCTGCTCCAGCTCCTGCCTCGTGCCACAGCCATAGAGCTCCCACCTGGATGGCTCCTGTGTGCCGGGATAGTGCCATTCTTTCCCACTCCTTCTCATCCCGTCTCATCCTTTCCCATCCTTTCCCTTCCCATCCCATCCCACATCCCATCCCATCGGTGCTGAGAGTGTTGGCATGAGGAACGTGGGAATATCTCCAAGATGGGCGCCCACATTCCCACTCCCGTCCAGCCCCACCCATCACAGCCCTCCATGGGATTTGCACTTCCATCTCCTCCAGCATGGATCCGCATCCCATTCCCGCCGGCAGCCGGGGGTGTCGGATCCTCCCTGGCACCGCCGGTGAAGCCGTTCTAAATCCGGCACCTGGGATTGGGGTGGGAGGATTTGCGTCAGCCGGTGACACTCGGCTGAGGAGGGGGATCCCGGCGGGATGAGTCACGCGGGGAGGAGTTCCCCGGAGCGGGACGGGGCCCAGGAGGGGCGGGACACTCTGGATGAGGATGGCAAGAAGGGGGAGAGGAGCCTTTCCTGGAGGAAAGCCAGGCTGGGATTGTGGGATGTGCCACCCTCCTGCCTCCTGCCCCCCTCCTACACCCCCCTAGGATGGGGAGACTCTCTGGAGCCCAGCAGGGCTGAGCTTGGCATCAGTGCTCCCCTCCGCACATCCCAGTGGGAATAACCTGCCCTTGGTGTGTTCCTGCTGGACACAAGGGAGCAGTAGCTCATCCACACTTGGAACCCCAAAACATCAGCAATGGATGGGGAAGCCCTGCTTGGGCCTCCTCAGAGGGGCACTCAGACATCCTATCCCATTGCATTGCATTGCATTGCATTGCATTCCATTCCATTGCATTCCATTCCATTCCATGCCGTTCCATTCCATTCCATCCCATTCTTTTCTCATCCTATCCCATGCCATTCTTTCCTACTGCTCCTCATGCCTTCTCATTCCATCTCATCCCATCCTATACCATCCCATCCCATCCCATCCCACTCCTTCCCACTCATTCTCATCCCTCCCCATCCCATCTCACCCATTTCCACCTGCTCCTAGCCTATTGCACCTTATTCCTGCCCCACACTCCATCCCTTATCCCATCCCATCCCTCTCCCACTCCCCTAGGAAAGATTCCCTCCAAGTGGCCGCTAACAAGAGCAAGACCCAGTGGAGCCCAGTTAAGTGGTTGCACTCTCCCAGCTCATCCCATCCAAGCCCAGAGTGCCTCCATGCATAGAAAATTTCCTGGGGGAAAACAGGGAATAACAAATTCTCCCACTGGTCTAATCCACTGCCAATCCAATTCCTGTCTCCACTTCCCAATAAAGCCCCTATCAGCCATCACGGACACACCCCAGCCACAGGGATGGCTCTGGACCCTCTGGGATATCAAGATCTCCCTCTCCTTCCCAGGTCTTGGAGAGGAACCAGGAAGAGCCACAAGCACTGCTGGAGCGCTGCAAGTCCTCATCCAGGCAATGAAATGGCCCATTCCCAAAATACCCTCAAGGATCACACATCCAGGGAAGGCAGCAGGTGCTCGGCAATGCTGGCAGGATCCTGCTGCCTTCCAGATCCGTTTTGGGAATGCAGACAGCCTCCTGCACCATGGAATGGCTCCATATCCATGTGGGAATAAGGGGTGGGGGCAGGAGAGCGGGTTCATCATCCCGGTGCTCCCTGCTGCGGTGGGAATTGCTTTCTCGCGCTGCGCTGGAGCATCGGGAAGCCCATCTGGCACTCTCCGTGCCGGGGAGCTGGGAATTTGTGGAGCATGCCGGAGGTGGCCAGTGCCGGACATCTGCTCCCGGCCTCAGGGAGCACGGGAGCGGGAGGGAACCAGCAGGGGTGCGTGACTCCGGAGCCGCGGGCTGCTGGAAGCATGCAGGGAGCTGATAGTCCCAGCATCTGTCAGCAGCTGGCACGGAGCCGGAGCCAGAGCTGGAGTCAGAGCTCTCCCTATCCAACACACAGCATTCCTGGGATGGCTGCTGCGTTTGGATGAAGGCTGAGCGCTGGGAAGTGGGTATGGAGCAGAACCAGCCTGTCCCGGGGAGCCTTTTCCAGTGTCCCCTTTCCCACTGCAGGATGCAAATTCTTCTATTCCACAAAATCAGGTGCCAGAGGCTCCAGTGATGGTGTTGGGGAGGAATCAGGTGGAATTGGGATTATTTTGTCCTGTCTCCCCGACAGAGTGGATGAGATGAAGTTTCCATTCCCTCGTAAGGTTGTGGAAAGAGCATTTCCATCTCCAAGGATGCCTCAGTCCCACTGACTCCTTGTAGTGCAGGATGTTGGATTATGCCAATTTAGATGGGATATCTAAATTATGCCAATTTAGATGGGAAGAAATCCTTCCCTGTGAGGGTGAGGGGGCCCTGGCACAGGGTGCCCAGAGAAGCTGTGGCTGCCCCTAGATCCCTGGAAGCATTTGGACAGGGCTTGAAGCACCCTAGGATAGTGGAAAGTGACATTGCCCATGCCAGGGGGTGGAATGGGATGAACTTTAAGGCCCATTCCAACCCAAACCATTCCAGGATTCCATGATCTTCAGCTGTGGTGCTTGCACTGAGAAACTGGCCCTTTCCCAAGCAGCTGAAGATCTTGGAATCCCAGAACGCCTGGGGTTGGAAGCGACCTTAAGGCTCATTTCCATCCCTGATTACATGAAAGCTGTTAGAGGGCTTTGGCACAAGCTGCTCCCAACAATCCTTGGCTATTAATTCTCTTCTCCCAACCACTAGTGCCTCCACAAGCAGCTGTTTATCTCCAGGCCGGGATGTCAGGTGAATTCCCACCTTGGTTCTTCCCGTAGCTGGCATGGGATCAGCCTTCCTTCTCCCCATTCCTCCTGCCCCTCAGATCCTGCCTTTCTGAATCCATCACAGGCAGGTGCTGGAGGCTTTTCCAGCCGGATCTGCTCCAGCACTCGCGGGGCTGTCCTGGACTTTGCTCCGGCGCCTGTGGCAGGACGGAGATGTTTGGATAACAAGCGGATGTGGCAGCATTGGCCATGGATCATCACCCCTGTGCCATCGCCTTCCCGTGCTCCTCCACCGCTGGCTTGGCACGAATTCCCGACATTCATGGCTTTCCCTGAGGCCTTTGTGCAGTCAGACAGTTTTTTGAGATATTCCAGCAGCGCTCACCCTGTCCCCCCGCCCAGTCCGAGCTGATGGGGTTCTGTGGAATTTCCTCCCAGGTGCCAGGTTTCGGTACCCACTGGATGAGACTTGGGCCCAGCTGTATCTTGGCATTACCCTGTGACTGTGGTCTTTCCAGATGGAATCTTTTCCAGAGCTTTTTCTTCTCCAGGCTACTTCTGCCCACCCTGCTGCTGACTTCAGAGGGAAAATCCAGGCCTCTCCCAAGGCTTTGGAAGGAGGGTTCACCCCAAAGCATGTCTGGAGAGGCAATGAATCTGAGGGGGCTGCACAAAGATTCCCAGATATGGGAGAAATCCATGGAGCTGCTGGTCAGGAATTTTTCTCTCCAGCCCTTTCCTGTCTGTTTTTCAGGCAGATCCTTCATTTTCTATCTCCACCCAATTTTTCCTGATCCCACTGACCTCATCTCTGCCCTCATAGCCGTGGGGAGCAAAATTGCTCACCATCCGTCCATCCATCCATCCGACACAGGAACACTTTATCCCTAATTGTACAGTGACTTGGCCTTTCCAACCTCCAAATAAAACCCCGGAGAGGCACTTTGGGAACTCCTGAGGAGCCGGAGAGCTTGGCTAATAGAGGTCACTGCTTGTTACGGAGCCGTGCTCTGCAAATTATCCGACATCAGGATGCGGAGAGCAGTGGTTTCAGATGCGCTGAGAGCTCCTGGCTCCATATTGGCAGCGCTGGAGCACTTTGGAATGGGCAGGGAAAGGGCAGTGGCTGCACTGTTCCCTCCCTGGCCAGAGTGTCCAAGGGCAGCTTCTTCCAGCTCTGCCTTTCCCAGGCATCGACCGCTGGCACTCATGAAAAAAAGATGATCCAAGGCCAGCCCTGAAGGGCTGGGAAAGCAGCGGGAGGGAGGATGGGATTCAACAGGATTTGGAGGGGGGGGGGAACCGCATCCAGGCTGTGTCCCCTGGCAGCACCTGGGATGCACAGTGGGATCATCCAGACACCCTATGTCACCATTCCCAGCCTCCCCTGGGACAGCTTTCCAGGTGTTGGGAGCACAGATCACTCCCAAACCCCTTCCCGGCTGGTTCCAGCCTTCCCAGTCAGGATCCAAAGGCATAGCGGGGACTCTGGGAGTCGAGCGCTGCTGAGTCAGGGCAGCGGGGCCGGAGCGACTCCATCGATCGAAACCTGATCCCAAATTGGCTGCGGAGAAGGACCCCGGCACGACCCGGCTTTGAGCTGCCAGGAAGGACAAACCCTCCTGTCTCCGCAAGATTTTGGGAGGCAGGATCCATGCACCCCTGGCCTAAACCCACTGCAGAGACTCCTAGTTCCATAGTGTTCTCCTGTATCCCGCGGCTGCCGCGGGCTCAGAGCCAGCAGGAAGGATCCGAGCCTCGGATCCCGTCTCACCTGCCGAGCAGCTGCTCCCAGGGGCAAAGTCCACGCCGCGACCTTCAGCCTCCACCTGCCGCCTTTCCCGGCTTTCCTTGGAGCTTTCCGGGCACCCTGGTGATGCCAGAGGGCCCGGAGCTTTCCCTCCTGTTCCAACAGCCAGGCCATCCCTGTGGAGCCAGGCACCATCCTGCTGCCTTCGGGATTGCAGAGAGCTCAGCCAGAGGGATTTATAGCCAAAATTACCCCCAAAAGACAAGGAGCATTGGGAAACTGAGGTATATAAACACCTCAGACTGGACCATGTGGCACCATGGAGCAGGGATGAGGCGGCAGGAGGACAGGGGATAGGTGACATTCTCCATGGCCACCGACCTTGACTTGTGTCTGTCCAGCCATGCCACCATCCCCAGCATTCCACATGAATGATAATCCATGTTCCTGGTTCAAATGCTTTCGTTGTTTTAATACTTTCCTGCCTGGGAGAGGAGCAGCAATGAATTTTTTTGATGGAGAGCACAGCTCCAGTGCTGCATGGGTGATATCCCAGCTCGGTGCCAGGGCATCCCAAGCTCACCACCCAGATCCCTGGTGGCTTCAGGCTCTAATTGGAAGACCCTAAAATTCCTAACATGCCTTTTTTGGGAGCCACCACACCCTGACCCCACCTTGGCCCCACGCTGGCGTGTCCCGGGCATGGAAAACTCCAGCAGCTCCAAAGGGCTGGAGCCACGCAGAGCAAACAGGGAGGATGTGCCGAGGACAAACAGCGCCGACCACGATGGGAATGTCCCTTGGAGCCGCTGGCAAATGTGGCGCCGAGCAGCGGTGCCACAGGACGGATGCTCCCTCCCTAATTAAAATATCCAGAGGATACTCAGTCTCCACTGGGATAATTATTCCCGTCCAGTGAGGGAGGCCTGGCTGGGGTTCTGCTGCATTCCCCGCTTTCCCACTGCCCTCAGGGATGGGCTTCCAGCCTTCCTTGCGGATCCACCGCCCGCGGATCCGCTGCGCTGCTCATCCACGAGCCAGCGAGCTTGTCCGTCATTTATCCACTCTTGGAATAACACGCGGGAAGATGAGCATCCCTCCCGGAGCCAATCTCCGGCTCTCGCCTTCCCGTGCTTCCCCGGGGCCTCTCCCGGGATGCGCACCGGGACCCGCCCGGGCGAGCTCGCCGGATCCCACCCCGCCGCCGGACCGGTTCTGCCCCGCGCTGTGTTTGCGCAGAGAAGGCAAACACAGCCCCGCTTCCGCACCGCCAGGAGCGGCGGAGCGGGGATAGGGAGGGATGGGAACAATGGGAGCAGCAGCCGGGTGCCGCTGCCGGCTCATTAACATCTTTATTAGCTGTGACAAGCGCCGGGTCATCGCCCGCTCATGTCCGACTTGAGCAATAGCTCGCTTCCTAACCCCCTGTAATTGCTCCCGTCAGGCTCCGAAAATTTCCACGTTTTCCATGGAATTACCCCCGGCTTGGCCTCGGCCCGGAGATTAATTTGGATAAACAGCTCCAGCGAGCGGTAATAAATACAAAGAAAAAGATTCTCCCCGTTGGGTGGGGAGGGAGAACAGGAAATATCCATTTTCTCCCCAAAATAAGAGGGGAAATGAGGAGAAATGAGCGGAATGACTCTTTCTGGAGCAGCCAAGCAGCAGAATGTGCCTCTTCCAGGGAGTCCTGAGCGGGTATTTGGGAGACACCCCAGAGACACGGCAGCATCATCCTGCCCAGTGGACAGCACAGGAGGGACAAGCTGGTCTGGGACTTGGGGTGCCCAGGGATTTAGGATCGCAGGGGCTTCAGGCATCCAGCGCTTTAAGATGGTAGGGATTCAGATATCCAGGGATTTGGGAGTGCAGGGGTCCAGTTGCCCAAGGATTTGGAGCAAGCACCAAGAGGTTGGAATGGCAGCGCGTTGGGCATCCAGGGTTTGGGGGCACCCAGGAATTCGGGACGGCAGCGACTCAAGTCGCCCAGTGGCTCAGGGCACCAGGGATTCACGGGGCCCTATTTTGGGCCAGCTTTCTCCTTCCACACTGGCCCGAGAGGCAGGAAAATCTCCGGGCAGGTGCCGGGGAGCGGCGGGCGTCGGAGGCTCACGCGTGGCCCTAGCCGAGGCGCCGGGCCTGTGACTCAGCAGCGTTTTCCACCCACTTGGCCCCGCTGGAAGTGACGGCAGGAGCGGCTGAGTGGGAGCGGGAGGTTACGGAGCTGCCGGGCTGTCTGTGCGTGCGGGGATGGGGATTTCAGAGCTCGCTGGAGTGTGTGGGAAGCGAGCGGAGAGGAGCGGAGTGAAAGCCAGGGCCGCTGCCCTGAGAAGATTCCCACAAAAGGGGCAGAAACCGTTCCGAAATTAAAATAAAGCTCCGTGGTCACGGGAGGAGGCTCCGCCAGCCCCGGAGCACAGAGGGGCACAGGGGTGCCCTTTTCCCAGCCCATCCCGAGTGCCAGGAAGGCTGGCAGTAGGCTGGCACCACTCCTCCCTGGAAGCGGTTTGTCAGGGTGTACGTGCTGGAGTTTGCCTGGCACGCGGCTCCCAGCCGGCTTTCCAAAGTGGGATGTGGCTGGCCCAGCGTCGAGGGGCTGGGACAAGTCCCCATCCCCAGGGGAGGGCCACGGGATGGAGCCCCTGCTGTGAGTCAGGCACACGAGACCAGATCCCTCGTCCCGTTTTCCCCGGCCAGGGAATCACACGGGACTGGGGAGTCGCCGTTGCCCCGGGTTCAGCCCCATCCCTCAATCCAGTGCCTGCCAGTTCAGGATTTTTATAAGGAGATATTTCCTGCTTCATTCCCTGCTCCAAGCCCAGCCTAGGAGCAAGGGAAGTCCCCTTTTAGTCCCCCGAAGAGCTTCCAAACCGTGGTGGCAGAGGGTTCCTGCCTTTTCCCAGCCCAGTACGGCTCCAGAGAGATTCCAACTGATACCCAACGGTTTGGGTAGGAAGGAACCTTTAAAGGTCATGTGGTCCAAGTTCCATTCCACAAGGCCAGGTTGGGCTCTGCCTCTGGAGGTTCCCAGTAGTCCTGGGCCAGACAGGATTGTCCCAGCCCCATTGCCCCATTCTGGGATGGGTCTCTGACCCCATCACGGCATCCTGGGATGGATGTCTGGTCCTCTCACCCCCGCAAAAAGTGGGAGCAGTCGCAGTTCCCAATTCCAGGGGCAAAACCCCCGGGCTCCATCACTTTTCCCGCTTCTGTCTCCTCCATCCCGCATCAATGCGGTCTCCTCCTTGGTCGCGCTCCCTCGCACCCCGGGAACCCGCAGGCCAGCACCCTGGGAGCACGACTGGAGCGGCAGGAATTCGCCAGGAATTGCTTTCGAGTGCTGAGGAGAGGACGGGAGGGAGCTCCGGGGAATCCGCTCCGTGTTTTCCGGCGCCCGGAGCGCCCGCCGCGCCCGCAGTGCCTCGGCAGCTCCCGCCGAGCCCCGGCTCCGCCAGAACCCGGCCTGGATCACGCCGGAGCGCGGCACACGGAGCCTGCGGGGACTGAGAGGGGCCCCACGCGTGTGCGCGGGGACCCAGGGCGGGCTCGGCCATCCCAGGGAGCGCCAGCTCCGGCACACGCGTGAGCGACCCTCCGTGCCACCCCTGTGCCGGGCCGCCTGTCCCCGCGAGGTGCCACGCGTGTTCCCTTCCCCACGCGGATGCGGAGTGTGGATCGTGGGGGAGACCGCGGTCCCGCGCCCGCGTTATCGGCACCCCCGCGTGCGGGCCCGCGGGGGGGTCACCGCGGGTCGTGTCACCACCCCACATGTGTCCCACTCCCTCCGTGCGCATCCCCGACCCCCTCCTCCCCTTCCCGCTCCGCTCCCTCCTCCCTTCCCGGCGGCTGCAGTTTCCAATCCCGCCAGCAGCGAGCAGCAAGTGGATGCAGGATCGCGCCGCACACGCACCCGCACACACCCGCACACGCACCCGCACACGCGCGCACCCCGCAGCAGCGGGCGGCCAGCACGGGCTCCGCGGGGCTCCCGGCCCCCCGCCGCCGCATGCGGGCCCCCGCCGCCCCGCCGCCGCCCCCCGCCCCGCCGCCCTCTCCCGCCGCCGCCTCCGCCGCCGTCTGATGAGCCGCGGCCCCGCCGCACCGGGCAGCCACCGCCCCGTCGCCCCGCCGCGCCTCGCCGCCGCCCGCCACCATGTACCTGCACCCGGAGGCTGCGAGCGCAGGTGAGCCCCGGGCCGCCGGGGAGTGGGGGGACGGGGACACGCACCGGAGGTAGCTGGCCGCTTGCCGCCCCCCCGGGGATCCGCCGTGGCTGCTGCCCGCTTGCCCCCGCACCTCCCCGGGAGTTACGGTAGTTTGGGGAGAAAGTCACCGCCGCCGCTGTCACCGCGCTGCGGAGCTGCCGGAGACGCCGACATCCCCCGCCCGGCGACACCCCAGCCCCCGCGGGCAGCATCCTGCTCCCCAGCCCCCCAAAAAATATACTGGGCGAGCCCCAAATCCTGCTGGGTGCTGATACCCAGACGAGCATCCAGTACATCCCTCCTCTCCTCACCCTGCGGAGCTCCTGGACCCCGGTTCCCCCCAGGGACACCCCCAGCCCCGGCGGCAGCATCCCGCTCCCCAGACCCCCAGCAAACCCCCAGACTCCCAGGGGAGCCCCAAATCCCGGCATCCAGCGGTCAGCACATCCCTGCTCCTTACCTCCCGCCCCCTCCGTTCTTCTGGGGGTCCCCCAGCCCCGTCCTGCTGCACCTCCGGAATGGCACCAGGACACGCGGGGATGGGCGGCTGGGGAAGGGGCTTCCTCCGGTGCGGATTTGCTGAGCTCATGCTCGCAAGGCAGCAGTCGGCCCCGCAGCAGGGAATCTGGGACGCTGGCGGGGACGTTTTGGGGGTGCCCGAGCCGGTGCAGAGACACAGGGATGCTGCCTGAGCGATGCGGATCAGCGGGGCCTGGAAGCTGTCCCCGGCCGTGTCCCGGGGCCCGGGGAGAGGGCAGAAGGACAGCGTGTCCTGCGGTGGCGTGGGGACGTGCCGGCGGGGACGCGGGGACAGCGGGCGCCGCCGGGGAGAGCTGCAGGTGCCAGGCCTGCGGGATCCGGCAGGTTGGGGAGCGCCGGGCACCGCCACGCGCTGTCACCCACGGCAGGTGACAGCGTCACCTCTGCCCGGGAGTTGGCAGCTCCGGCCGAGCTGCCTTCGAGGGCAACTTTCCGCCTGCCCGCAGGCTGAGCGCTCCCACCGGGAGAGGCACCATCCCGTGCCACCGCGACCCCGCAGGGATGCCCTGAGCGCGGCACGGCGCTGCTTGGCCCAAGGTCACCCGGCGGGTGGGTGGCAGAGGGGGGACGCCAGCCTGTCCCCGCCGGCAGCAGAGTGGCAGGGCTACCCGAGATTTGCCCGAGATTTGCTCCTGCGTTATTCCCCCACCAAACTTTGCACCTGCCCCCAGTTTGTCCCCCTTGTCCCTGCCAGATGTCCCCGTCGGCGGCCTGTGGGCCACCGACGGCTGCTTGTGCCATCGCCAACGCTGTTTGGCAGGCTGGATGCTCCCAAGGCAGAGTTCAAGCTGCCGGATTTGGGGGGACAGACCCCCTCTCCCCACTTCCCAAACCCCGTGCTCCCCGGCTGCTGGGGCTCCCGTCACGTGGGAGTTTTCCCACGTCACCGGCGGCGGCTGTGCCGTGGCGCCTGGAGCCGTGGGGTGCTGGGGGTGCACATACCTGTGCCAGCACCCTGGCACTGCCTGCTTCCCTGGATGCTCCCCCCTTTCCCGGATTTTCTGGCCGCGGTGCTGAGGGGGTGCTGGGTCTGTCGCCCACCCTGATGGAGGCTGAGGGACTGCTGGCGGCTCACACCCCCGCAGGATTTGGGAAGAGCCAGCCACGCCACATCCCGGGGTGCAGCAGTGCTTGTTGTCCCCCCAAATCCCTGCCCGAGGTGGCACCAGCCTCGTCCTCCTCGTCCCCTGCTCATCACCGTGAGAGAACAGTGGCTGTGGCCCCCAGCACTGGCTGCCTTCCATGGGGGGAGAAGATGCTGTGTGGGGAAATTCGGGAAACTTTGCTGCCCAGGAAAAGGGAGATCTGGGGGCCGGGGTAACGAGGAGCCAGGAGGTTGTGCTGGGGATATCGGATTCTGGGGCCGGAGACGCCCGGGGGAGTCTGGTCTTGGCTGGCAAGGGGTGTTGGGAATTGGGATCAAGCTGAGGCGCTTCCCTAAGCGGCTCCCGCCAGCTGGAGGCTTTTTTTGGGGAGCTGCAGGGGGCTGTGCTGCCGGGAGACCATCAATGATGTGTCAGGAGAGCCGCGTCCGAGCGCGAAGCAGAGCTTGGGGCTGGCCACAAAAGTGCCCTCTGTGCCACAGGGACAACGTCCCCCTTGCTTTGGGAACATCGGACAGCTCCTTTCCTCCTGCCAGACCCCCCTCCATCCCTGTCCCCGCTGCTGGCACTAGCTGTCCCCTTTGGGGCGACGTTGGCATCCCCACAGCTCCATCTTAGCGCAGCGAGCAGGTGCCGGGGGGCCCTGCTCCCCACGTCCCCATCTTTCCCGGCTGGAAGCGTTCCGAGCAGAGCCGCGCGGCGGCTGGAGGTGGTGAATCAATAACCAGGCAGCAGCTGCCTGTTTTCCCCCCGCACCGCCTCGGAGCGGGCGATGGAGCGCCCTGGTGCTGGTGCTGCCATGGGAGCAGCTCCCCTGGGCTTGGGAGAAAAGCCGGGCTTCCAAAGGAGCCCGAGGAGCGAGGCGGGGGCCTGCGGAGGGGCTGGGAGCGGGATGAAGGAGCGTGACGGGCGGGAAGGCAGACAAAGAACGCAGGGATGGCAGCGCACGGGCCTCGCCGGGAGGCAGGCACCTGCTGCAGCCTCGCGTCCCGTGCGGCACAGACGCGGAGCGGGAGCTCCAGACCCCCCCGGGCTCCCCATCCAGCCCGGATCTGGGGTCCCCCTCCCTGCCAGCCCCTCTCCTCCAGCCAGAGGGATGCTCCTGCCAGCGTCTCGGAGCATCCCCAGCTGCCTCACCCTGTCCCTTTTTCCCCCACAGCGGCTCCATCCCATTTCTATGGCGGTGGGGGGTTCACGGGGATGCTGAGCCCCCCAAGGTGGGGGTTCCTTGTTCCCAGCAGTCCCCACCAATTCCAAGCCTTTCGGCCTATCCACGCCCCCACTGCCGTGTCCCAAGACCCCCTTATGCACGGCTGGGGCACAGCAAGGACAAGGACTGGGCGCCTCCCAGCCGGGTGGGGGGTCTGACAGGGAGGTCTTGCTGATCCCCCCTGACTCCAAGGAGTAGGAGAGGAGCTGGAGGCGGCTTTTCCAGCGCCTGATCTCGCGGCTTTTCCGCCTGCCGAGGAAGGGGGGGGGAGCG
This sequence comes from Lichenostomus cassidix, assembly GCF_008360975.1. NCBI lineage: Eukaryota > Metazoa > Chordata > Aves > Passeriformes > Meliphagidae > Lichenostomus > Lichenostomus cassidix. The sequence goes on from NC_139486.1 coordinate 63,517,094, forward strand.
GGGAATGAAGACAGATGCAGATAATATCGCTGCCACCCCCCGGCCCCCGGGGGCTCAGCTACAATATCCATTATGGATGGATCCGGCAAGGGAACGGCTCCCGAAGAGCCGCCGGAGCGCGGGGATGATGGGCAGAGCCGCAGCGTCGAGCAGGGGGACAGACCCCCCTGGCTGTGGCTGGGGCCCTGGGGGATGTGTGTGGGCCCAACTGGGAGTGGGGAGCGGAGGGTTGGGATGTGCCAAGCGGAGTATCCCGCATCCTTGTGGGTGCCAGCGTGGCCGTGGCACGGGATGCTCCGCGCCCGCCTGCCAGCTGCGGGTGCCCCCCCAGCGCCCCGTCCCTTCCTGGTGTCCCCGGGCCTGGCTGCAGGAGGGAGAGGGTCACCTTGGGGGGAGTTAATGAGGTTTGAAGGGAAGCGGTCGCGCCGGCGGGGACGGAGCCGGCGCGGCGTCTGAGGGACAGCGCGACACAGCAGCCCCGCTCCCGGCCCTCCGAGGCGGCCATAGCCCTGGGATGCACCCGGGGGGCTCCGGGTGTCGAGGGAAGGAGGGGTAACTGGCTCTCCCCTGCGGATGGGGCTGTGGAACACTGGTGGCTGCAGGGGTCCAATGGGTCCTGTCCCTGCTGCACCATGGATGACCATCCCTGCTGCCCCACGGATGACCCTACCTGTGTGTCCCTGGAGGATGTAGCCCCGGGATCAGGCTCTGCTGGAAGATTTCCACCACCCCGCCTACCCCGGGCACCTTCCCACACCTGAGTCCCCAGTCCTCCCTCTGGGGCCTTCCTCGGTCCTTCATTTCTCCCCTCTGCCTCCTCCCTCATGGCTGTATTTCTCCATCTTTCCATGCGTCTCCCTCCCAGCCTCCTCTTCCTATCCCAGCACCTCCAGCCTCCAGATTTGGGGGCTGTGACGGACCTTGAGCATCACCCCATCCCTGAACTCTCTGCCGGAATCCTGTCCCCATGGTGGCCTTCCTGTCACTATACATAGATCCCGGGCGACGTGGCTGGGGGGCACTGCCCGGGGGGGACCAGGGAGCTGGGGAAGCAAGCAGGGGGCTCGTGGAGCCGGGATGGGCGGCACGGAGCCTGCCCGCCCCTGTTCCCTGGGAGCCGCTGGCTCTCTGCCTTCCCTCTCTCCTGCTGTCACCCGAAGGGCTCGGGAATGATGGAGAGCCCTGGGGCGAGAGGCTAAGTGGCGACGGCGCGAGAGCTGGCAGTGCCACTCGGGATGAGAGCCCAGCCCTCTCCTCCGTGTCCGCTGCCGGAGCCAGGAGAGGATTCTGCGCCAGGGGAAGGAGAGCTGGGGCGACTCCAGGGTGGGGAACGATGCCCAAGGGCTCCTTTTGGAGCAGGGATGACATGGAGCGCCAGCCGGGCCGGGGGATGAGCAGCGTCCTCTCGGGAGCCGGTGTTGGAATGGGGATGGTGATGGATGCTGACCAGGGGAGCACAGGGGGCTCCGGGCTTCTGGGTGCTCCTTAGGAAGAGAGACGCGGTGGGGACCACGAGGCAGAGAAACCACACGGCTCTCCGGAAATCCTCGGCCAAAAATAGCCCGGCACCAGCGAAGGAGCGCCTTCCCTTGCCAAATTCTCCTTCCATCCCCAGATCCTGCTTGCCGTGGCCATGGAGCAGGGACGGGTGGCACCAGGGCTGGAGTGACACAGGAGGGATGCATCCAGGCATGGCAGTGGATGGGGATAGGGAATGTCTGGGAGCATCCAGCCAGAGCTGTGCGGTGTTTTGGGAGGGTGTCCACCTCCCCCAGACTCCCCTGGTGGGGCCGGTGTTGGTGGGCTCTGCCACCCGAAGCTCCCCAGGACCGGCAGCTCAGCAAGGGGGAGTCAGAGCCGGCAGGATTGACAGGTCCCGGGGATGGACAGATGTCTGGATGGAGAGGCAGATGTGTACGAGGGATGGATGGATGGATGGATGAATGGATGGAAAGATTGATGGATGTTTTGGAGAGGGGGACGCATGGATAGACAGACAGATGGAGAGCAAATGTCCGTTCCCGCCTGGAGCACGCCCAGGGCGCTGAGCTGTGGCACCACTCCTCTCTCCTGAGGCTCATCCCAGGATCCTGCAGGGCAGCGGGATGGCCGTGGGGCTTCCAATGATCCCTCAGTTCTACCGAGCCCCCGGGAGCACGTGGGCAGGTGGCACCGCCAGACGCAGCTGACCCAGCCCTCCAGCTCTTCCACATGACGCGCCGAGCCTGGCTCACAGCATTCCCAAAATGCCCACTGGGCTGTTACCAGGGATGGCAGCAAAGCCTCGTCCCCCTCCGTGCCCATCCCTTCTCCGTCTCTCTGTGCCAAGGGCTTGGATTAGACGTTCCTGCTCTGCCTGCCGGAGTCCTGCCCCGCTCCCCCCCATCCCCCTCGCCCGGGATCCTGCACAGGAGCAAAAGCTGCAAATTCACAGCTTTTCAGCTGCATCCTAAAAATAAGAGGTTTGGGAAATATTGAGCAAATGAGTGGGAGGATGAGAAGGGGGGGAATGAATGGCCTGGCGCCAGGCAGGCAGCATCTGGGAAGCCCCGGCATGACAACGTGGCCACCTCGCTTGGCGCCGCGTGGCCCTCCACCCCAGCAGCACGAGGGGCTGCTCCGACACCACATTGCTACCCCATCCCTTCCCATCCTGCATCGCCTCCCCAGCACCACCATCCCATCCAGGGGATGGGCATCACATCCCACCCCATGTTGTCTGCTCTGCTCACAACAACAGCAGAATGTTGAGGGAGGGGACACACCGCTGGCTGGGCACGTTCTCCCACTGCCCTTTTCCCGGGAATGCACGCATTTCCGCTGCCGGTTTGGCGGCTTGGCACATGGAGCCGTTTCTCTGTGTGGAGTTGTGGATGTCGGCTTTGATTGCCACTTCCAGGGAGCCCAGCGGGAGCTTGGCCTGGGGGGGGTCCCCACAGCTTTGATTTTCCCCCCAGGGTACTTGGCACCCATGGATCTCGCCGCTGGAACAGGGTGAGTGGGAGGATGCTCCAGAAGATGGGGCTGCGATACTGAGCAGCTGCCAGGGAGACATCGTGTCCGCAAAAGCTGGGAATTTCAGGGTCTGGATCCAAAAATACGGCCCTGAGAGCCTGGACAGGGTCATCCTCGCTGGGACACCTGCAGAGAGGTTGGTTCCAGCTGTGGTGTCACAGGTGTGAAGCTCATTCCAAAGCCTTTGCTCATCCAAAGCCTCTGTTACTCCATGGAGATTTCCAGCCTCTCCACCCTGTGCAGGAGCTGTCGCTTGGGAGAGGAGCTGGAACCATCCCTGGATGCCTCAGGAGGGGGCTTTGCCCTCCCAGCATTGTTCCAGGGCTGTGGGCTTTGGTTGGAGGTGATGGCAGATCCAGCAGATGGGTCTGAATTCTGGGGTGGGCACAGGAAAACAGGGAATTAGGGGGGAAATGGGTGGAAGCTGCCCTTGAGCCTGAGGGCTCACTGTGCTGGGCTCAAGCCATGCCTGTGCTGGAGCTGAGTGTGCACAGGGCCACCAGCATCACAAAGCTACCAAGGTGTCCAAGGCCACTGGGATGCACAGGGACACTGGGACGTGCAGGGTCACCAGGATGCACAAGGCCACAAAGATGCACAAGGCCACCAGGATGCACAGGGCCACAAGGATGGACAGGGACGCTGGGATGCACAGAGACACTGGGATGCACAGGGATGCTGTGATGTGCAGGGTCACCAGGATGCACAAGGCCACCAAGATGCAGAGGAGCACTGGGATGCCCAGGGCTACCAGGATGCACAGAAATGCTGGGATGTGCAGACGTACTGGGATGCACAAGGCTACCAAGATGCCCAAGGCCACAAGGATGCACAGGGACACTGGGAGGCACAAGGCCACCAAGATGTTCAGAGACACTGGGATGCCCAGGGCCACCAAGGTGTTCAGAGACACTGGGATGCCCAGGGCCACCAGGATGCTCAAAGCCACCAAGTCAATGACAAAGGCCAGGGAGGAGTTGCTGGGAGCAGGCTGGGACACCTCCAGGTGTCCCACATCCACCATTCCTGCACATGCCAGAGCTGAGCTGCATGTCAGATCCATTGGCATCGGCAGCTCTTCCCTCCTTCGGGCAGATCTTGCTGGATCTCCGGATCACACACCGCTGGAGAGGACTGATCCCTCTTCAATCTCTGTGCCTCTGCTTGTGCCAGGGCCGAGTTTGAAGTGTTTCCTCACATCCACAAAGGCCGGAGCTCGCTCGTGCTCTGGAGGCAGCTAATCCCGAGCCCGTAGGAGCAACGGATAAAGGAGGACTGGCACGTGACAACATCCCTGTCCCCCTAACATTCCCCATCTCCCACTCCGAGGTAGGGACTGTGAGGGCTGAGGGGGGTTCCCTGCTTGTCTGACTTCTGCCTCCATGGCAGAATCCAGAACTGAATCTGGATTCAGATCTGAATCTGGATTCAGCAGAATCTGAATCCAGAACTCTCCACTGGCACAGAGACCCTCTCCCTGCATCCAGAGCCCTGTCCCCCCGGAACAGGAACCCTCTTCCCTGGCTCCTGCTCGTACAGCACCACAAATCCCACGCCTGAAGACCTGCGGTGCTAAGGAGGCAGGTAATCCCCTCATCAACAACGGCCTGGAAAAGTGGAATTATGTCCCGTCAAGTGGCATCGAATCCTGATGAAAGAGCCGCAGGGATGTTCTACCCCCTTCCCAGCCTCCGCAGCATCCCCTGCTCTGCCAGCGCGTGGGATGGGATTGGGACCTCGATCCCTCCGAGGAGCGACGTGGGTTCTCCGCCTCATGCCCCCCCTCACTGTGCCCTTGGGATGAGACAAGGCCAGCGAAGGGCCGGTGGGATTTGGGATATGGCCGCAGGGACCCCAAGGCCGTGGACCCTTAAGTCCCACCCAGCCGTCTCCCCGCTCCCGGCTGGATCCGCGCTGGCAGCCGCGGAGATTTATGGACAGCGGCGGGGAAGGAGGGCCAGAGGCGGCGTAAACAAGCATCGCGTTTTCACCTTGTCACCCGCTCCCGGGGCTGTGCCCCGGTGCCACGCAGCTCCCCGCGTCCCCCCCGGATCCACCCGCCACAGGGCATCCCACGCCGTGCATCCCAACCAGCACAGGGCTGGGGACGCGCCAGGAGCTCCGAGCGGCTCCGAGTCTTTAATTAACTGAGTGCTAATTGCCTGGAAAACGAGTCATTTAAGTCATGCTGAGGGCGGCGCAGCCCGGAGGCCTCAATCGCTCTCCCCGCCTTGGGGACACGGCGTGATCCCACCGGGAAGGGCCGGACCACCCCCACCGTGCACAGGGACACCACCTGGAGCCCCCCCAGGCAGGATCCCGAAGCTTATCCATCAGGATTATGGGGTCACGCCAGGTTTGGGGATGCGGTGGCACCTCGGCACGGGGAATTCAGCCCCGGGAACCGGCGCTCACTGATGTCCCTCTCCTGACACTGCCACGGCCGCGGTGGCTTCCACAGTGCCCACCCCTTTCCTCGCCTTTTCCTTTGATTCCCTCTCTCCAGATTAATTTGAGGATGAACTTTACCCCGCAAGGACCGAAGGATCTGTCGGAGCTCCCGGCTAAGCCAGAGGGGTCACTGTGTTCCCAAGCTGGAGCAGGGAGCACCAAGCAGGGGGGCAAGGAGAGCTCACCCCAATTCCCAGCCCGTCCAGTAAGCCCAGGCGCCACTTGAACTGGTCGGGGTCTCACCAAAGGAGGGGTGCCCGACGCTCTCCGGCCGTGCCGGCTGCCTCCCATTCCCCAGGCAGTTTATCCAGCCCGGGTTTATAAATGTTGGAAATTAAGGGCTGATCCCTAACTCCCTCCTAGGCGACAGTTGCTATGAGAGTTTTATACACAGGCTCCTCGTGATCCGGGAGCGATGGAGGAGCTGCCTTTGGATGGAGGGAGCGCGGGTGCTGCAGGGGAGACCTGTCCCCCAAACCACTCCCCCCATCTTCTCCTCAAGGAATTTTTGTTAAACTCCCCTTCATGGTCACCATCCCTTCTCCTCCTCTTCGGATTCCAACGGGGATGTGGGAGCTGTGGGTGCCTCGGCACGTGCCAGGGGCGATTCCAGAGCCCCGATCCCCCCTCCCGGTCCACTCTGACTCACCCCGGCCTCCGAGCCGCCGGGAAATTTCGTTACAATAACAAGGTCTGCGGGCGAATTAATTATTAACATTTATTGTTTAATATTTATACTGCAGCACCGCTCCCGGCGCTGCTCCGGCCTCGCTGCTTCCCGCTGCCAGCTGGGGCTCCCGCCATGGACAATCCCATCCACAGGGATGCTGTGGGGAGGGTCCTGCCTGGAGACAAGGCTGAGCTGGTTTGGGGTCCCACTGGATCCCTCCGAGCCACTTAGGCTCAGTGTTCTCCTCCCACAGTGGCCATTCCACGTGCTGGGAGCATGGACATGAGCTGACGTGCTGGATGTGGTTCAGGGGTCCTTCCCACACTTTTGGGGTCCCCAAGGATGCCCCCACGGTCAGGTTGGAGAGGAGCAGGTCTGCACTGCCGTTTGGGATGAATCCGAGTGAGATTGACTCACAAAGCAACAGCCACGGCCTTAGCCGGCCGTGCCAGCGGGGGTTAAAAAGCTTCACCCTGAACTCCCGGGAAGTGCTCGGGGCCGAATTCCCCCCAGGACACACCCCACCGGGAGCCCAGGAGCCACTGATGTGGCAACTGTGACGGGGCACTGCACAATGGGGTTGGAGCCTGTCGGACCACATTCCCTGTGTTTTCCCTCCCTGTACCCCACGCAAGACGGGAACACCCCGGGACTTACGTCTGACCCCCCCTCTGTGCTCTGCTCCCCTCAGGGACCCCTTCCCGCGACGTCCTCCTGGTCTCAGCCATCATCACCGTCAGCCTTAGCGTCACCATCGTCCTCTGCGGGATCTGCCAGTGGTGCCAGCGGAAAATGGTGAGTGTCCGGTTTCCCTCCTGCCTTCCCGGGATCCCGGTATGCCCCCCATGCCACCGAGCAGGGGGCAATTCCGTCTGCCAGGGCAGCAGCCAGGCGGAGGCAGCTCCCTGGAGCTGCCGGCTGCAGCTTTTATTTGGGCTTTTTCGGACGTGCTAATGAAATGTTTGGGCGAAACCGTTTGTGTGGCACAAATGGAAGTTTCCAAATATATGGATATATATTGGTGACGAGCCGGAACGAGCTGGCCCCTGTCCTGCTGGGCACGCTCCTGCCTGGAAAAGCCCCGTGGGAAGGCGGCCAGCCCGTCCCTGGCAGCGCCGGGCGCCGTGAGCCATCCCTGCCGTCCGCTGTGCATCCCTGCTTCCCGCCCCAGTTCCCACCGGGGCTTGGGACAGCGCTCCCTGCCGCCCTGCATCCTGCCTCCTCCTCCTGCTCCTCCTCTCCCGGGAGCAGGACGTGCTCGGCCACGTTTCCTTTGCCATCAGAATCGAATCTGGGTCAAGTGCTGCGATAGCAGCGGCGCTTCCCGCCAGGGATATGCCCACCCCAAGCCGTGGGAAGGCAGCATTCCCTTGGGAATGGGAGAGGGGGTCCATGACGATGAGGCAGCAGGAGGGCGGTGGGTGGGAACGGCCCTTCCAGGTGCCACCCAGGGGATGGGGAGAGAGCTAGCGGAGGAAAAAGCACTGGAAAGGAGGAGGGTGGAGCTGGCAGAGGAACAAACGTGTAAATTGGCAGGGAAGGCGCATCCCAACCGGCCCTTGACAGCGCCCGGAGCTGGAGCGGCTGTGTGGGAATGACGGCCAAGCCTGGCAGGCCAGCTCCGGGCTGTGCCCACCCCACCACCGCTGCCATGTCCTCATGAGCCCTGAGATGCCGTGGCCGGGGACATGGATGAGAGCAAGGTTTGGGGGTGATTCTCTCCGTGACGGCCGATGGGCATCCAGGGAGGTCAGGCATCCCAGTTTTCCTGGTGGGATTAGCCCATGGGCATCCAAGGAGGTGCAGGTGTTTCCCTACACCTCCTGGCAGCATTAGCCCCTGGGCATCCAAGGATATCCAAAACTCCTGCAGCTCCTGGCAGGGTTAGTTCCATGGACATCCAAGGATATCCAACATCCCTGTAGCTCCTGGCAGAATTAGCCCATGGGCATCCAAGGAAGTCCAGGTGTTACCCTGTGGCTCCCAGCAGCATTAGTCCACGGACATCCAAGTTCCAACATCCCTGCAGCTCCTGGCAGGATCAGCCCTTGGGCACCCAAGGATATTCAGCATTCCTGCAGATCCCAGCAGGATCCCACAGGCATTCAAGGAGATCCAGGTGTTCCTCTGCAGCTCCTGGCAAGATTAACCCATGGGCATCCAAGATTCCTTCAGATCCGAGCAGAGTTAGCCTATGGGGATCCAAGTTCCAATGTCCCTTCAACTCCCAGCAGGATTAGCCCATGGGCACCGAAAGAGATCCAGGTGCTCTCCTGCAGCCCATGGCTGCCCAAGGACACTGCACTGGGCGTCCAGGTGTCCCAGCAAGCCAAGGAGATGGCTCCATGTGGATATGAAGAGGTCGGGAAGAAGGAGAAAGGAGAGACATTCCCATTCCATGGGCAGGCTGGATGCAGGCCTGGCTCCTGAGATCCAGGACCAGTGTGATGGAAGGGTTGGTTCTCCGCCCCATCCTTCTCTGGCACCATCTTTCTCTGCTCCTATCCCACCTCATCCACCCAGCACCTGCATGGAGCATCCTCGGCTCCTAATTGTTGGATAATTGGCATTAATTGGCTCCTGCCCACCCTGGCTCAGAGCAGTGCTCGGAACCTGCCGGAGTGCCCTGATTACCAGCCTCAGTTAGGAGACAGCTCCAGCTTCATTATTCTATGGCAGTGCTTCCTTGGCTCTGGGTAAGGCGAACTCAATTAATTCGGACCCAATTAGGTCTAAAATTATCCACTCCTTCCCAGTGAGGCCATGGAAGGGGATGCTGGCAGTGGTGGCCATGCTGTCCGTGGGGTGATGCAGGGCATGAGCCCCCAAGGACTGTGGGATGGAGCTCTTGGGAATTTTGCTGCCTGGATGGGTAGGATGGAGCCTGGAGACCATAAGGGAAAGGGCAAAATCCAGGTCAAATCTTCCAAGTAATGGCAGGTCCCATCCTCTGCCAGGATACTCTGGGGGTCCTCTGCCCCCCCATGCCACCCCTCTCCTCTCTTTTCCACAGGGAAAGCGTTACAAGACTTCCCTGGAGACTGTGGGAACTCCAGATTCCAGCCGAGGCCGCAGCGAAAAGAAAACCATCAAGTAGGTGCCAGGATGGGGGGGAGAGAGGAAGGACAGAGGTGGCCATCCCTTCTCCCAGTGGGAGAGGGACTCCGGGAGACTGGGAGAGTCTCTCCAGCATCTTTGTGTATCCCACTGAGCCATGGGCACGATGGAGTCACAGGGACCTTGGCGTGGGTGTCCCCAGGGATGCTTCAGGCCTGGGTGTGCGAATTCTGAGCCCTGCCTTCCAGGGCTGGAGTGGCTCTGCATCCCACGGGCATTCCATGGAGGCAGAAGAGCAGAGCTAGGGCATCACGTGGTGCTGGGTAGGGAGTGAAGTGGAGGCTGGAAGCTGAGGGGCTTCTCCTGGGCATGCCAGATCCAGCACTGCCCCTCCACATCCTCCACAGGCCTCCAAGGAGGAGGGAGCTGGACCACCAGGAGGCAAATAGCTGCTGCCTGGAATAAGGCTATGGAAAACCTCCTGGCATGGCTGGCCTGGGTGTTATTGGGGAGCAGGAGTCTGGGGTACCCAGGGCAACCAGCTGGCTGCTCCCAGCTGGACCAGGATGAGCTGAGAATGGAGGGGGAGGTGCATCCCCTCCTGATGTCATGGTACACACGGCTTTACAAAACTCCAGAACGTTCCGTACAGCCAGGATCAACCTGGAGCTGCAGGTGGGCTTTGGTGGCTCTTCCAGTCTCCCAGTGCCAGCGGGGAGGCGCTGAGCCCCCCAGCCCCTGGCACACAGCTCCGCTGGCTTCCCGGAGCCAGGAGGTCCAGGCTCCATGCTGGCAGCAGGCCAGTTCCGTGGCAAGGGATCCGAAAGGGTCTCCAACACTCAGCAGTGCCATGGTTAACCAAGAGCTTCCAGGACCCAGCTGCTGAGCAGGCAAGGACACACGGACACACGTGCTGAGGGCGCACGGACACACATTTGGGAATGCTGTGCTGCCACCACACTCACCAACACCCCCCTAATCCCCCACATCCTTCTCTCCTTCCCAGCCAGTGGAGCCGTCCGCTCCTGTCTCTCCACAGCTCTTCCCATCCATCCATCCACCCACCCATCCTTCTGTCTGTGTCCGTATATGTGTGTGTGTGTGTCAGTGTCCGAGGGGTGGGCTCCCCAGCTCTCTCCACAGGATCCTGGTGCTCCGGGGGCAGAGGGCTGCTTTTCCTTCCCTCTCGCAGGAATTCAGCTTCTCTCTCTTGTATTTCCCTTTTCTTTCTCCCCTGGAATCCGGCCGCTGTAGCGATCTAGACAGAGACTTTTGGAATAACAATGACAACACAGTGCAGCAGAAATGGAGCTCCTACCCTCCCAAGGAATTTATCCTAAACATTTCTCCTTACGCTCCGTACGGTGATCCGCGCCTTTCCCTCAAGTGAGTCTCTCCTTACCGGGTTTGCTCCGTGTAGTGAGTATATGGGCAGCACCCACTCGCCTTCCTCCTCCTCTTCCTCCTCTTTCCCCTCCTCCTCCTCCTCCTGCTCCCGGGCTCCCCGCACGCCACCCCATGGGCCCTCCCATGGAGACGAGCAACCCCTCCTTCCCGCATTCCCGGGGCCGGCCGGGATCTCCCTCCAGGATGGGGTTGCGCGTTGGGGGCACCCCCTCGGCGCGGGGACGGGTCCCCCCGGGGCTGGGCTGCCGGCGAACGGGACCCCCCTTTCCTCACCCTTCTTCCTCTTCCCCCCTTTCTCTTGGATGTTTTGCCGAGGCCCCCGCGCACCCCGCGGCCAGGACCCCTTTTTTTTGCAGTGCTGATGTCTCTCTTTCTCTCTCTGTCTGTCTGTCCGTCTCTTGTCCGTCTGCCCCCTCCGGCTCTGTCGCCTTCCCCTCATTCCCCGACGGCTCCCCACGTTTTCCACGTCCATCCGTGTGTCCGTCCGGCTCCTTTCGTGTCTGTCTGGGGGGGTCCGGCCGCCGGCCCGGCCCAGTGGCTCTCTGTTATCAGGGGCCAAGCTGACGGCGTCGGCCGCCGCCGGGCTGTCCGGGGACCGCGACGGCCGGCCCGGGGACAAGCAGCGGCTCGGCGAGGATGGAATGAGGAGCAGCGTGTCCGCCCACAGCGAGCCCGGAGCGGGAAAGGCGGCACGGGGCCGCTGGCACACGGTGCAGAGCCACTTGGCCGCAGGGAAGCTCAGCCTGTCCAAGTGAGTGAGCACGGCACGGTCCGGCACGGCACGGCCACGGCCGGCGGGCCCGGGCGCCCGCTCCCCGCTGCGGATGCGTTTGGATGGGGGCCACCGACAGGTCCCTGGGGCCACCGACAGGTCCCCAGGACCACCGTGCCGAGGGAGATAAGGAGCTCCCCGTTCTCACAGCGGTGTTTTGGCTCAGGGGCAGCAGAGGAGGCGGCCAGGCAGGAGCAGCACCTTTGGGTGCTGTCGCCAGCGTATTTCCAGCGCTGAGGGTGCTTCCGCCCAATCCCGGTGGGAAGCTGCTCAGCATTCCCAGCTCGGCTTCTCAGGGCAGGCAGCGCTACCTTGGTGGTTTCCCAAAGGCAGGAGGCGCTGTCCAGTGTTCCCATCCCTCGGAGACAATCAGGGACAGTGTGTGGCATCTTCGCTCCGTGCGCTCCCCTGACCCCTGGCACAGACACCGGACCCGGCGCCGGCACCACCACCTGATGCCGAGAAAAACTGGGGAAAGCTCGGATTGATCAGATTTACGGAAAATCTGAGCCCTGGCAGGCTCTGCAGGGCTCCAGGCCGGGGTGGGCGTCTCGGCGAGGCCTTTCACTGCTGGCAGCGCCGTGGCTCTGCCGGGGGGTGGCGGGGGGTTTGCCGGCTGTGGGCTCCGTCCGGCGTTCCCGCTCTCTGCTCCGGCTCTCCGTGCTGGAATGTGGCAGCTGGGGAGTGGCGGCGGCAGCGCCGGCAACCCGGGAGAGCTCGGTGACACCGCCCATTCGACGTGAGGCTGATGCGCTCCAGTTGGGCACTGGGGAAGCAGGAGGGAGAGGCGAGGAAAAGCGGGAGCGGCGCAGCCTTCAGCCGCCCCCAGACCTGGTGGAGAAACAAATCCCACCGGGAATCCGGAAGACGGATGGGCTGGCTCAGGCGGCACGGGCAGGGTTAAGGGGAAGTGGCGGAGCATCCTGTTTTCCAGCATCCCTTTGGCGCAGCGCAGCCGGGAGTGGGGGTGTCCCGGGGGTCCAGGCCGGTGCCAGGGGATACACCCGGGCACGGGCAGGGCGCGGTGCCGCCTGGCAGGGCGCTGGAGGAGCTCGCGCCTCCAGCTGGCGCGGGGCCGACGGGAGCCAGATTTAGTTTCCTGTGACTGAGAGGTTGTAAATTGAACTAATTTAGGATTCGATAGGAAAACGAAAGGAGGTCGGCGGCAGCACGGGGGGGGGGACGGGGGGGGGCGCGGTGCGGCAGCGCCCGGGCAGTGCCTTCGGCCCCGGCCGTGGGGCTCCGTCCATCCCAGCTCTCCGCTCCTCTCCACATCCTTCCCTCCTCTCTCTCTTTCTCCCACCTTTCGCTCTTTCTTCACCTCTTCTTTTTTTTTTTTTTTTCTGTTTGGTTTTTTTGTTGGTTTTTTTTTTTTGTTTTGTTTTTAGAGCTGTTTATCCCTCCCCGCTCCCTCTCTGTCCCCGCTGCTGGCATTGCACGACGGCACAGCTTCGCCCCGCGGTCCCAAGCCGGCAGCGCCGGGAAGGGGACAGGGTCGGTGGCTGCTGCTTAAGGCCACTCCTCGGTGCCAGGCGGTGGAACCGTGGGGGCTTTCTCCCCCTGGCCTCGCGGCCACGAGCTTTCCAGGCTGCCGTGGGCAACCCGGTGCGGCTGCATGGGCTGTGCCCGCATGTGCTGCATGGCCAGCGCCAACCAGCGCCGCTTCCTAGGGCTCTCCCCGCTCCGCCGGCCACAAGCAGCCCGTCCACCCCGGGCTGAACTGCTCCGCTCTCCATGTTCCACCAGGGCTGCGTCCGTATCCCCGCATCCCACCATCTCCCACCCCGGTGGGAGCCTGGCTTGGCCCAGGGGACGCCTCGCTGGAATGTCACCACCACGGGGGCTCGGCTCCCGCGGCCATGCGGGATCCCCGCGTCCCGCAGCGACCCGCACCGAGGGCATGGGACGCCGAGCCCCCGCGCCGCCGCCGCTGGGTGCTGGGAGGGACTGGGACGCTGGGATGGGCTGGCCGGCAGCACGTGAGCGGCGCCACGGGATTTGCCTTCCCGCAGCAGCCTAATTATCCCGCAGAGCAGATCGGCCAGCGTGCTGGGAAGGCGCTGGCGGAGCGGCGGCCGCGGGAGCGGGTGGGAATCCGACCCTGGCGAGCCCCACGGGAGGCAGGATGGTGGCGGCCCGAGCCCCCCGTGCCGCCGGCAGGGCTGAGCCGCGGGCGAGGGGCGGAGGATCCGGCCGCTGCCTCCGCTGGCTCCCGCCGGAGCGCTCCCTACGCTGGGGCATCTTCTCTCTAACTCTCTTCTTTTCCTTCCTCCAATTTTGCCCCTTCACCTTCTTCTCCTTTCTCTCCTCTCCTCTGCCCTTCCTCTCCCTAAGTTTCGAGGACTCCACCCTGTCCACAGCCACTACCCTTGAGTATATCCCCACCTCAGCAGGCGATCCCAAATTCCAGAGGCCCCGCACGCTCGTGCGCCAGCAAAGTCTGCAGCAGCCCCTGAGCCAGCACCAGCGCGCCAACCACAGCCAGCCCACCACCAGCCAGAGCCTGGGCCACCTCCAGGCCCACAGCGGCTCCGCCGCCGCCGCCGCCGCCAACTCCCGGGGCTCCCGCGGGGGCCCGGTGCGCCAGGGCACCGCCGCTGGCTCCAAGCAACGGATGGCCGGGGGCCGGAGCCGCTCCAACCCCGGCAGCTGGGACCACGTGGTGGGGCAAATCCGCAACCGCGGCTTGGACATGAAGTCCTTCCTGTAAGTCTGCGTTTGCCATCACTGCCCTCCACATTGTCCTCTCCATCCATTCCTCTCCTTTGCTCCCTCTGCTCCATCACTCTCCATTACCCTCTCATCTGCTCCATTCCTCTGCTCCGTTGCTCTCTCCATCCCTCTCTACATCGCTGTCTTCTGCTCCTTTGCTCTCTCTGCTTTAGCCCTCTCTCCTCTCCTTTTTGGCTCTATCCCTCTCTCCATCCCCTTCTCCTCTGCTCCATCCCTCCCTCCATCTCTCTCTCCTCTGCTCCCTTCACCCTCTCCCTCCCTCTCTCCTCAGCTCCATCCTTCTGTTCTATTCTTCTCTCCATTCCTTTCACCTCTGCTCCTCTGCTCATCCCTCTCTATCCCTCTCCATCCCTCTCTCCTCTGATCCTTTACATGCCCCAGCGCGGCCACTCATCTGTCACCCCCTAGGGGACACGCTGCCCATGGCCTGTGGGAAGATCCATGCCCCCTCCGGCTCATGGAGGAAGGGTCTCATGCAGTTCCTCAATGTGCTTTGCCATCTTCCCTGGCCACTTCCCTGGCCATCCCCTTCCATTCGCAGGGATGGTCTAGCCCATGGGACAGCCACCGGCAAGGTCCCCAGGGAGTGACATTGTCCTAACTTGTCAGGGTGGGGGTGGCAGAAGCCTCTGTGCCAGGGTGACCGTGAGTTGGGCCCCGATATCATTCCCAGTTAGAGGAGCCGTGGGATCTTTAATCCGCCTTAACCCCATCTCCTCCATCGGTGCTGGATTTCCAGCATCCTAGTCCCGTGTTGTCACCAAATCTCGGCACATGACATTGTCACTCCTCAGCAGAGCTGGGCCCCCGAGCTCCATCCTCCCTGGGATTCTCCAACTCTTCCCTGGCTACTGTTTGCCCTCCAGCACCCTGGAAAAAGGGAAGCTGAGGTCCCAGCTTTGCTACCTGCAGGCTGGTGGCGCTTGGTGAAGGATGCAGGCCTGAGCCTGCCCTTCCATGGGTTGACACAGTACTTCCTGCACCAGGATTAGGTGGGAAGGACCCTGAGAGACACAAATTTGGGTGCCCATCTCGCTCCTTCCCACTCTGGAGAGAGGGTTGAACCTTTCTCCAGCCCCCTTAGGGTACACTGCCCACGATCCCCTCCCTGCTCTGCCCTGTCCCACTGAGAGGTTCCTCCCAGCTCCATTTCCCAGCTTCCCGACGTGGAGCTGCGGACCATCAACCGTCCCGAGGGTCATGTTTTCCCTGTTTACCCAGTGCCGGTGCTGGTTCCAGCCTGACTTGGCGGAGAGGGAGCAGCCGCAGAGCCCAGGCATGCCGAGTCAGCGCCGCTTCCCAGCGGAGGAGCTACCGTCACTTCCCACCGCCTCTTTGCCAATCCATCGATTTTCCTTTCACTCTTTACCCTGTTCACCCTCCCCGGCGCCGCGGCATAAATGGGGTTACGGACCCGGGGGAGGACCCGGAGAGGGCAAAGAGCCTTGGCCATGGCACCACCATCCTCTCCTTCATCAAATGACGCCGGCACCCCACTCCCGTCTCACTCTCCCTCATTGCCAGCCCCTCCAGGCATCTTTTGCCTCCCTTCATCAGGATTTTAGCATCCTCCCTGCCCGGACCGGTGGAGGAGAGGGACAGCGGGGGTATCCACGCGTGCCGGGCTCCCCGGAGCCGGCGCTTTTCTCCCCACAGCCCTGTGCGCCCATCCCAGCCATCGGCACCTCGCAGGAGCCGGCGGGGAGAGCCGAGGTCTCCTCGCCGCCGGGGGTCCGCGGGACGCTGCCGGCTCCTGCCGGTTCTCTGCCTGACGCTGTGTTCTCCTCTCTCTTTCTCTCTCTCTCCCGCTGCCGGCGGGGCCGCCCGGGCAGGGAAGGCCGGATGGTGGTGTTATCCCTGGTTTTGGGACTCTCAGAGCAAGATGACTTTGCCAATATTCCCGACCTGCAACCCGCTGGGACGCAGCCGAACCAGGCGAACGCTCAGGGGGACAAGAGGTATGAGCGAGGACGAGGCCAGTCCCGCAGGAGGAGGAGACGTGGGCATCACCCAGGGTGGAGGAGGAGGAGGAGGAGGAGGCTGGCCTCGTGGAGCGCGAAGGTTGGAGCGGCGCAGGGTGGCCCAGCGGGCACCGGGACGTCTGAGCTCTCCCCGGCACCGGCACCCGCGGTTCTGCCTCCGGAGCAGCGGCACTGAGAGGACCCCCATCCCTTCCTCCTCCCTCCTCCCTCCTTCCTCCCTCTCCTGCCCTTCCCGGCCCTGGCTGCATGCGGAGGGCGGGGGGGAACGCTCAGGGACAGGGGGACATGGAGGGTACACGCATGGGCTGAGTCGCGTCCCATCCCGACACACTGCTGCCGCCTCCATCGCGGCGGGATGGGCAGCTCCCCTGGGGATACGGAAACACCACTGCGGTGCCAGGGGGGCAGTGTGAGCACCACAGGCAGGGGGAGACGCCGTACCCCCCGTTCTCCAGCACGGCACAGCCCCTCGCCTCCGGCTGCTCCCCGCATTCCCGGCGTGCCGCAGGCTCGGCAGCGCATCCAGCCCCGGCCCTGGCGCCCGGCCGCGGCCGCCGGTGCTGGCTGGCAGAGGCAGAGTGTCCGTGCGCCGCCGAGAGCGGGTGTTCATCCCCTCCGGAGCGGGGAGGAGGTGTGAAGCCGGCGGGCGCTGCCTCCCCGTGTGCTCGGCATGCGGGTGAACTGGCACCGTTCTCGCTCGCCGGCTATTTTTACCCTGCTCCTCTTGGTTTCGCTCCATCTTTTAGCACTTCCCTCCCCAGCGTCGCGCTGTGCAGCCGGTCCCCGCCGGGAGCACCGGCAGCCCGTGCCGGCCGCCGGCTGCCCCTGGCTGAGGGGACGGGGAGGAGGGACACGGCGGGTGGGTGGCTGTGCCGCAAGACCCTGCTCCCCGCTTCCCGCAGCTCCCTGCTCCAAAATCCCATCCCAGCACATGCATGGCATTCCCCACCTCCATCCCTCCCGCTCCTCGTTCCCTGGGCTCCGCAGGACGTGGGGGAATCGGCCGGCGGAGGGGACGCACTCCGGCAGCCTCGGCTCTATCCCGCCCACCGACGCTGCCAACCACCCGCTCTTCTTCCTCAAAACATCTCCTCCATCCCTGTTTCGTAGCTTCTTCCTTCCAGCCTGTCCCCAGCGGCACCAGCCCGGCGCCTCGGCGTGTCTCCTGTCCTGGCGACTCCGTCTGTTCCTCCATCCGCCCCGCTCCTCTCTCCCATTCCCTCCCAGCAGGCCAGCGCTGGACGACACTGCTCCTCCTTTCTCTTGCTCTCTCCCGCTCTCTCTCCCGCTATCCGTGACCTCCGCCGGCACTCCCGGCCTCCGCCGGCATCTCCTCACTCAGAGGCCCCGTCACCGGCTCCTCCGCCTTCATTTTCCCTAGTTTTAACTTAATTTTGCCTCCCCAGCTGCCTCGGCCTCTCCAGTCCTTCCCGGGTGCCATCCTGTGTGTGCGTGTGGGTGTACCCATTGCCCCTTATGTCCCCTCTCCGTGTGTCTGTGTGTGCTTGGCGTGGTGGCGCGTGTCCGTGGCATGTTGTGGCTTCCTGTGTACCCCTGCGCCTCTCGGTCCGTCTGGTGGTTTGTCACCGTGTCCCAGCTCGGGCAGGAAACGGGGCGGGGGGGTGGGAGCATCCCGGGCTCCCTGTCCCCTCCGCCACGTGCCCGTGTCCCGTTGTCCCTTGTGCCTCGTGGCAGCGTGGCCTCGGCACATCCCCGCCCGTCTCCATCGCTGCTCTGTCAGTCTGCCTCCCGCCACTCCCGGCTGCGCACCCTGCCCGGCCCTGCGCCTGGGAGCCACCGTGTGCGGAGACTAGCCAGGATAGTGATCCCAGGGGTGTCTCAGCTACAGGAAAGGGGGACAGGGGGCAGTGAGCCCACACGCAGCACCCGTGGGTGCCCGGAGCCCACCGGGACAAGGGGCCGTGGTGTGTGAGTAGCAGCCGGAGCCGTGGGAGTTGTGGGGACCGGGCTGTCCCTGCCATCGCCGTGGGACGTGGCCAGGGTGACCTGCTGCCGTGCCCTGAAGGTGCCAGGGCACCGCTGGCTCTGGAAGCAGGGCCGGGATGCTGGTGGGCTGCAGCCAGCGCGTGTCCCGGCAGCGTCCCTCAGGCACTGGCACAGCACAGGCTCAGTGTCCGCTGAGAGAGGGTGCCCGGGGAGCCCCTCGCTGTCTCGCCCTTGGCTCCCGGTCCCTCTCTTCCAAAGCCTCTCTTCCCGCAGGTTGCCGACCGGTGGGAAGGCTGGGAATGCCGCACCGGCGCCGGGGCAGCCGCCTCACGATGAGTCCGACCGCAAGACGGAGCCTCATTCCTCCGTCTCCGACCTGGTCAACTCCCTGACCAGCGAGATGCTTATGGTGGGTGGGTGGGGCGCACCGCGTTTGGGGGTCTCCCTGGTTGGTATCACACCCTCCCGGCCCTTCCCTGCGCCACCCACGGGCGCTCCGGCACATCCCTGCCCACTGTTCCAAGCCCCCGTCGGCCGACGCGCCGCGCAACGGACCTGTCCCCAGGGCTGGCAGGAGGGAGGGAGCGGTGCCGGACACGTGAGGGATGCGCTGTCAGGAGGAATTTGGCTAATTGGAGCTCCCGTTCTGCGGGACGAGTGGCACCAAGCCAAGAGCCGTCGGAAGTGGTGGGGGTGGCAGGGAGCTGGGGACAGGCTGATGTCCCCTGACAGCTGGCGGGGCTGGGGGCGGGGGGAAGGGGGTCGGATCTCCATTAGCCCCCCGACACTGCCCTCATCCCCCTTCTCTCCCCACCTCTTGCAGCTCTCCCCGGGCTCCGAGGATGACGAGGGCCACGAAGGTGTCAGCCGGGAGAACCTGGGCCGCATCCAGTTCAGCGTCGGCTACAACTTCCAGGAGTCCACCCTGACCGTGAAGATCATGAAGGCACAGGAACTGCCAGCCAAGGACTTCAGCGGCACCAGTGACCCCTTCGTCAAGATCTACCTGCTCCCTGACAAGAAGCACAAGCTGGAGACCAAGGTCAAGAGGAAGAACCTCAACCCGCACTGGAACGAGACTTTCCTCTTTGAAGGTATGGATTGGAATGGACTGGAGTGGGCCAGAGTGGGAGTGGAGACTCCTAGGACCCTCCTGGCTCTCAGCTCAGCTCAAGCCATCAACGTGATGGCTTTTGGTGATGCCATGGGTTGGCCACACCGCCGAGGCCAGGTTGGATGCATATTCCACAAAGGGGATGCAGGAGAGTTTGGAAGGCTCCGTGGCCCTGTGGGTGGGTGCACAGGTGGGAATTAACCTGGCAGCAGCTCCCCGTGCCGTGCTCTGCTCCCCATCCTCTGCCTGATGCCAGGGTCTTGCCACTAGGACAGGAAGGGTGGAGCGGTGCTGGAACTGCTCCTCATCTCTGGCTTTTCCATCTCTGGCACAGGGTTCCCCTACGAGAAGGTGGTGCAGAGGGTGCTGTACCTCCAGGTCCTGGACTACGACCGCTTCAGCCGCAATGATCCCATCGGAGAGGTGTCCATCCCTCTCAACAAGGTGGATCTGACCCAGATGCAGACCTTCTGGAAGGACCTGAAGCCCTGCAGTGATGGCAGTGTAAGGCTCTGGACCCCCTTCTACATCCCTGGAGAGGGGAGGTGGCCTCTGGTCCCCGTGGTGTCCCAACAGGACCACCCCTCCTCCTAACAGGGACATTTTCTGCTTCAACGTCTGACAGATTTTTCTCTTCCCAAATTTTATGTTAAGTAGCCCAAAATCTCATTTTGGGTCAAACCAAACTGTTTCAGGTAGATCTAAAGTGAAAGTTTTCTCCTTCTCCTGCCTCCAGCAAGACCAGAAAACGTCCCACCGGGGATGACCCCGTTTCCTCCTGCCCTGATTTTCCATGCAACTCCAAACCCCACCCTTAGGGCAACGGGGGGGGGGGGGGTGTCCCATCCCAGCACGCCGCTCCCACAGAGGAGCTCTGGGGGGCGTGGATGTCCACAGAGAATCCGTGTGTCCCACAGGGAAGCCGCGGGGAGCTGTTGCTGTCGCTGTGCTACAACCCCTCAGCTAATTCCATCGTGGTGAACATCATCAAGGCGCGGAACCTCAAAGCCATGGACATCGGGGGCACCTCAGGTACTGCTCTGGCTCCCCCCGATCCCAGGCGGCATTCCCTGGCTCCTATCCGGGCTGCTGAGAGCGGCTCCTCTCCCGCCAGATCCCTATGTGAAGGTGTGGCTGATGTACAAGGACAAGCGGGTGGAGAAGAAGAAGACGGTGGTGATGAAGCGGTGCCTGAACCCCGTCTTCAACGAGTCCTTCGCCTTCGACATCCCCACGGAGCGGCTGCGCGAGACCACCATCGTCATCACCGTCATGGACAAGGACAGGCTGAGCCGCAATGACGTCATCGGCAAGGTGGGTGACACGCCCGGGGGACACCCAGGTAGGAATTGGGGACAGCCAGGTCCAGAGCTGCTAGTGCCTGCTGCCATCTTCAGAGTGGAGCACTGCGGGGACCCCTCGTGCTGGGGTCCACAGCACTACACTGGGATCACTCCACAGACTGCCAGAGTATTCCCAGTAAAGCAGGGATGGGGCATGGGGAGCCACACCCGGATGGATCCCACCCCCTGGGATCACTCCCGCTGACAAGAGCGGAGGAATTATCCATGAAATCACCCAGCTCATCGTTAGCGCAACGATGGCAAACGAGCGTGATAATCTCCGCCCATGATCCCCAAACCGCACTGGGATCGGGAAAACACAGCAGTTGGGATAAATCCATTAAATAAATCCCTGGATCAGCGCCGCGGGCTGCCGGGCAGGGGCGGAGGTGGCGGCGTCCTCGATGTGGGCTCATCCAAGAGCCCGATTCCAGGGATGGACAGGCAGCGTCCATGATACCCACTCTCCGCTAAATCCCGCCATGGCCTAAGGCTCGCTAATCACTTTTGATCGCATAACTAGCGGCGAGCTCTGCTCCACCCCGCCTCTCCTGCGATGATCCGCGGAGCCGGCGCGGTGGCACCGGCTCCCCGAGGTGTCAGCAGCAGCAGTGAGAGCTGGCACACGCGCTTTTCCGCGGAGCCATATGGAAAATCGAGGGATAAAAATAGCCCGGCTCCGCACCGAGCCCGGAAAAGCGGGGCTGGAGTAGTTTGGGGGTGAAGGCGCCGGCGCAGGGCAGCGGGACGGGGATGGAGTGGCCACGGTGGCTCCATGGATGCCTTTCCCGCAGATTTACCTGTCTTGGAAGAGCGGTCCCGGCGAGGTGAAGCACTGGAAGGACATGATCGCCCGCCCGCGGCAGGCGGTGGCACAGTGGCACCAGCTGAAGGCCTGAGTGCCCCCAGAACGCGGGCTCGGGGTCCCCTTTCCCAGCTCCCAGCCCCCTCCCGCTGTGCTCCCGGCCAGGGACCAGCGGGACAGCAGCCTGGCTCGCGGGGACTCTGCGGGAGGAGGGGGACAGAGCCCTCTGACCTCCGAGTTCGCCTCTCCCTGGGGTTTGGGGGGCGCGGAGCCGCCCCCAAGCCTGGCCGAGGAGGTGCCAGAAGCGATGTCCCCCCATCCCTCTTCCCACCACCGGACAGGACTTCTGCGAGTGCTTCCAGCCCCGCTCCTGGAGCCCCTCGGCCCCTCCCCGGCCTCTTCCCCCTCCCCCCTCCTTTCAGGGGTTCAGGCTGCGGGTGCAAGAGGGACCCCCCCTCCCTCCCTCCCCTTTCAGATCAATAAAACCTCTCGGAGCCGCCAGCGGAGCCTCGGAGCCCCCCCTGCCTCGCCCTGTCCCTGCCGCCCCCCCCCCCGAGTCCCCCGGGGCGGGCGGGGGACACCGAGGGGAGGGAACAGCCCCTTTTCGTGGGATCGGAAGCCATGACACAGTTCCTTATCCAAAGCGGGCTCCTTCGTGCACTGCCTTCAGCCGGGTTCAATGCTTTACCTCTGTCTCGGGGCTCGGCGGGAGCAGGGCGTCCCTAAGCCGCCCTGGGGCCCGCCGGTCCAGCCCTCACTCCCACCCGGGGCAGGTGGGGACCCCTCGGGAGGATGTGGAGCTCCACAGCGTCCCCTTCCAGCCGGGCTGATCCGGGTGCCGGGGCTGCTCCAGGAGCCCCATGCCCACCACTGGGGATAAAGGGTGGAGCGAGCGCCGTTGTCCCCATCCCGGGCAGGTGACACTCCCTGGGCTGGTGGCATTCTCTGGGCCAGCCAGCCCTGCAGAATCAGTGCCAGCAGCACCATCCCCGTGGAATGCTGGGATGCACATGCCAGACCCCTGCCCACTCCTTGGGACCCCCCAAAACCAGGGACAGACCCACCTGGGAGCCCCACTGAGGTGGAGGGGTCAACAGGGTCGGTGGTGGCTCTCCATGGCAGACGCCGGATCATCCTCAGTCTTCCTGCTCCCCCCGTGGCACCCTTGGTTCCCAGCAGCTCCTGCAGCCCCACTGTAGACAATTTTGGACAATCTGGAGAGAAGTCATAATACTGCTATTACAGTAATAACAACGCTTTTAGGGACATTTGTATTTTTGTCATATTCTCTCTTTTTTTAACATAAAAGAAGAGACTTACATGCCTGGGGAAGGGGTGGCAGGGCCAAGGCTGTGCCAAGCTGGGTGCCCCCTGTGCCCCCTCGGGCACCCCGCTTTTCCAGGCCAGATTCCTTGTTCACGGTCGGGCTCCCCGGGGCGTTGTGTGTTCATTTTTAACTCTAGAGCTCGTAGCCGTGTGATCTTGTTCAGGTTCTCTCTTCTTCATGTGACGGTAACATCCAACTGGTGTGTAAAATACAGAAAAACAAAAGGACAAAAAAGACCAAAAAAAAAAAGAAAAAGAAAGGTAAAAAATCCAATAAAGAGCCCGGCCCAGCCCGGCTGAGGAGCGGCTGGAGCAGGGGGTGCCCAGCTGGCAATGCCAAGGATGGGGTGCACGGGTCGGGGTGTCTCCTTTGCAGAATCCTATTTTTGGGGAGCGGGGCCCCTCGTTTTCTGGAGGCAGCCCCTGCTCTCAGTAATAAAGGACAGTCAGTAACTGCCAGTGTGAGTTGTCTCTGGGATCGGGGGAATAGGAGGTGGATCCTGGGGTGAGAATGAGGGCATCACACTTGGGTGAGCATCTCCCCAATACCAAGCATCCCCCTTCCAGCTCCAATCCCATCCCAGCGTTATCCCTCCCAACATAGAGCCTACCCCCAGTATTATCCCATCCAGCACTGAGTATCCCCCAAAATTCTGGGATCCTGCCTGGATTGGTATCCCCATCGGTGACCCCCCCCCCACCTGCTTGGAGCCAGGTGAGTTCTCATCCCATCCAGGTCTGGGCCAGGATGTGCTGGATAGGGACTGGAATGTGGCTCCAAAAGGAAGGAGGAGGCAGGAAACCATATCCTGTGTCCAGGTGCCATTGCAAAGGCTCCGGTGGCTGTTAGATAATTCATGGAATGCTGGTCTTGAATAAATTAATGAAATTCCAAACGCAGGCATGGCAGGAGAGCCATCCGTGTCCTCTCTGCCCAGGATAAAATCCCTCTGGATCCACCCTTCAGGCTGTGGGATGTGGTGTTGGAGGTGGCAGCAGGGGACGAGGCTGTCCCCTGGCCACCTGCACACCAGTGGAGGGGAGGTGGCTGCTTCCTGGCCCCGCTCCAGTTCCAATTGAGCCAAACCAGGGAATTTTGCCATTCCCAAGCTGCCGATGGCATCAGTGCCACCAAACCTGACTCTGCCTGGGCTCTTACACCACCGCCAGGCTCCTTTTATGCTCCCGGATCTTTGAAAGCGCAGCGATCCTGGCGCTCCTGTTGCACAGATCCACAGCAATTCCCAATCCCATTGCTTTGTGCTGGCTGGCAGCGGGAGCAGATGGAAATAGCAGCGTGATCCCAGCTGCGGTGAGGCCACAAACTGTCGCATGCGGGGCCGGGAGAGGAGGCAGGGATATATATAGGGACAGACGTATGGATGATGCACTGCCAGGAGCGGGGAGTCGCCGGTGCCAGCGGCCCCAAAATACTCAAGCAGAGCGGGAATCTGTCAGATTCCCACTGACTGTGGCAGCTCCTGGTCTTTGTGTCGCCATGATCGTCACTGGTGACTGGATCCCGACCCAGCTTCTTGGGAAAAGCTGGGTGGCGGGTAAAGGCTGCAGGGAGGCAGAACCCCCTATTCCAGGTGTAAGAGCTCCTGGATCTGATCCCAGCCACAAGGACAGGCTGGTAGTGTCCAGAGCCACTTGCATCCAAATCCCTGCCCAGTGGATAGGCTGGCAGGCATCTGCATATAGCTGGTGGCATTGGATTTTGCTCACAGCCAGGGCTTGGAATGCTGAGGGTCTCTACCAGGGTCAGCACCCTCGGGATCATGGATAATTCCTTGCTAATTAGCAGCAGTGTCTTCCCAGATAAAGCAGCAGCAGCCTAGATTAATGGCACGAGGGGCTGCAAGATATCCATCATTCCAGGAGGGTGTTCTTGGGATGTCATGGGATCCTGGGATGCTCTGCCCCACCCAAGGGTACCTGGGTGGGAAAAGGGAAGCCCTGAATCCAAGCTTCTGCTAAGCCTGAAATCCCTGAAATTGCCCCAGAGGAGCTGGCACCCACAGCTCCTGCACATTCTGCAGACGAGGAAGCTCTACGTATCCAAAATAGCCGTGGTTCCTGCTGCGAACTAGGAAGTGGAGGGAAAAGCCGGCAGCATCCACCCTGCCAGTGCCGGAGCGGATGTGGCAGGAGCTCTGGCTGCCTCCCAGCCCCAACCCCAAATCCATGGCGATTAAATGCGGATGCGTGGTTTGAAACCTCCAGCAAGCTCCAGACCTCGGATCCCCAAGCTTCCTGCCACACCAGCGCGGCTTGGAGACAAGCAGAGGGAATCGGGATTCCTCAGATATCAGAAATAAGAGGAGCTGGTGGTCTCACACTGGGATGTGTCACTGGGTTTTAGGGGATCCCAAATAAACCCTTCCCTGAGGCTGATCCCCGTCACCCTTCTCTCACACCAGGTTTCCTTGGATTTGTGCTTTTTATTGCCTGAGTTTGTTCCAAGAGAGTTTGTTGGAAAGAGGAAGAGGGAGGATAAGGTGTCAGCCCTGGATTTGGGGCATGTT
The DNA here is from genome assembly GCF_008360975.1 of Lichenostomus cassidix. Classification (NCBI taxonomy): domain Eukaryota; kingdom Metazoa; phylum Chordata; class Aves; order Passeriformes; family Meliphagidae; genus Lichenostomus; species Lichenostomus cassidix. The sequence continues at coordinate 63,542,244 of NC_139486.1, forward strand.
TTGGGACAGCCAGTGCCAGGGATGAGCCTCCTCTTCCCATAGAAGTAAAACCCTTTCCAGGTTGGACATGCAGTGCTTACACCCAGGTGGAGTTTCCATTGGTTCCTTCCCAAACCTGACATCTAGGAGGAGCCTGGTGGAAAATCCTCTCCCCCAGCCCAATTCCAGCAGCAGCATGGGGGTCTCAGGGTCTGTGCCTTTGTTCCCAAACCTCGGAGCTCTTCAGGATGACAGGATCCCTGGAATGGATGCAACTGGCTTTGATTTTTCTTGTGCTGCCCATAGGGACAGGAGTGAGGGATTGTCAGAGGTGGTGAGGTGGGAACATCCCCATGCTCGTGGAGTGGCATCACCCCTCAGGACAGGGGGCTGTATCCCAATCCAAGGCACCCAGTGGTAGGTGGGATGCTCTCAGATGGCATCACCATTTGGATCTATAAGTCCTGAAGATCCAGGACACAACTGTGCTGTCCTGACTGGATACAGATGATTCTCAGACCATCTGTTTTCCTTTGTGGAGGCTGTGAGCTTCCTCCTGTCCCAGTCCTAGATGGTAATTCCTTGGGTGGCAGGTGGAGGCTCTGTGCCCCTCAGGGGGGACAGCAGCTCATGTTTTCTCAGGAGATCCCGTCAGGGCAGCAAATTCCTCCTCCCCATCCTCTGGCCCATCCTCGGGGGATACTGGGGTGGCCTCGGCACCTTCCTCCTCCTCCTGGCTCTGCAGGCTCTGCAGCCGCTCCTGCCGCGCTTCCATATATTCCTGCGCCCCATCCCCCACCAACTGCACTTCATCCCCGACACAGGGCGGCTGCCGGACGGGATTGTGGTCGTAAGACAGGAGGCGCAGGGAAGCGAGGCCGGTGAGGTCCGGGAAGTGGGAGATGCGGTTGCGGTCCAGGTCGAGGATGCGGATGCGATCCATGCGCAGCAGCACGGGCGGGAACTCCTGGAAGCGGTTCCCGTAGAGCCAGAGGCCTCGCAGGCCGGCCATGCGGGGCAGTGCCGCGGGCAGCCGGCACAGCCGGTTGTCCCCCAGCTGGAGGCTGCGCAGCTCCGTCAGCTGCAGGAGTGCGCGGGGGAAGCGTGCCAGGAAGTTTCCCTCGATCCAGAGGCAGCGCAGGCTCTGGAGCTGGGCGAAGGCGGGCGGCAGCTCCTGCAGCCCGTTGCGGCCCAGGTACAGGTGTGCCAGACAGGGCAGGTCGCACACGGCCTCAGGCACCTCCATCAGCTCATTGCCGTCCAGGGCGAGGGTCCGCAGGTGCTGCAGCTCCGCCAGCTCGTCCGGCACTTCCCGCAGCCCCGCGTCGCTCAGATAGAGCTTCCGCAGCCCCTGCTGAGCCCACAGCTCGGCCGGGACCTGCCGGCCGCGCACCTCCAGCCGCTGCTCGACGCCGTCGGGGCCCTCGGCGGCCGCCAGCCGGGCCCCGCCCCCCGTGGAGCCGCCACTGCCCATCGCGAAAGGGGACCTGCACCGGGACCTGCACCGGGACCTGCACCGGGACCTGCACCGGGACCCGGCGGGGCGGGCGAGGCGACGCCGTGGCCATGGCAACGCGCCGCGGCCAATGGGAGCCCTCGCTACCTGGGCGGAGGCCACGCCCACATCGCATTCGTGCCCCGCCCCGCCGTTCCCACGCCCACCCGGCCCCATTCATGCCCTATCTGTGACCCACCTGAGCCCTGCCGCCCTGTCCCCAAACCAGGCAGGACTCCCTCGCATCCCAGCATTCCCAACCCCTTTCACAGCAGCTTGGCATCAGCGTACCCATTCTGAACTGTGTGTGGGGGTCCCTGGGCTGGGCTGGGGATTTTTAATTTGGGATAGGGAGTCCCTGAGCTGGTTGGGAATCCCTAAACTGGCGGGGAGTCCCTCTATGATCCCCCACGTTCCCTGGGACCCCGCAGGGAGCTGTCCCTTGGGGCACAGACCCCCTTCCCCATGGTCAGGGAGGACACGGATGAAGCCCCTCCAAGTGTCCCCCATGCCATGGCTGCCCACCCTGCGGGGTCCTTCCTCCTCATCCTCATCCTCCTGCTTCCCACCACAGCCCTGCCTGGATTTTCCTGCCGCAAATCAGCTGTGTCATCCCAAAGGCGGCTCAGAAAGCTGGAACGCCAGGCTCATACAGCCCTCCAGCGGCAGCTGGCCAAGTGACACCCCCCGACCTCCCCAAATCCTCCTGCCAGCCTTCGGGATGCAGAAAACCCTCAAAATGAGGGGGAGGACAATGGCATCGTGGGCAGGGTCTTTATTTCTCCCACGGTGATTTGGGAAAAGCCGAGAATGGGACTCCCAGGACACGGCAGCACTTTTTGGAAGGGGGTCACATCAGGGTTTTATTGATGCACCACAGGCTGGTGGGGTGGTTGTTGGTGCTGAAGCCGCTGGGACGTGGCATCTGTATGCCCTCCATGGATCTCGGCGCCCAGGTGATTGGAGCCTGCGCCCACCAGCCTGGAAAATCCAGGAGGGATTGGTGAGGGGGGTGTCCACTCCCCCTGGGGGCTGCATTTCCCCCCAAACTCACCTGGTGCTACAGGGGCCAATGGCGAGAGGTTGGTCAGGTACTGGTTGTGGACAGTGGTGTAGGACAACGGCTCCTGAGGGATGGAGTGGGTTGGGAGTGTGGTTCCCACGGGAAAGGGAATCGGGACAGGGGACGTGGCTGCACCCACCTTCCTGGTGGCGACTCCCTTGGGTCCCACTTCGAGCTCCGGCGGGGCAAAAGGGGGAGGGTGGCCCATGACAGGCTGGGGCTGTGTGGGGACACAGGGATGAGATCCTGCACATTCCCATGCCCAGGCAGGTCCCACTGCCTCAGAGCCCACTGGGAGCACCGGACACGATGTCCCCTGCCCTTGCCACCCTCTCCTTTTGCTTACAGGGCTGCACATGGAGGGAAAGAAATCCATCCGACTGCCATTGGCCTCAAGCTGTGGGAGAGGAAAAGTGTCCCTTGGGGTGCTGAGGGGTGGGGGTGAGAGGGGACATGGAGGGGACAGGGCTCACAGGGTTCTCTGGCAGGGCGACGTCACTCTGGGCAGTCCCAGCGAAGCCCGACAGCTCCGTAGTCCTCTGTGGGACATCTGTGGGGAGCAGATGGAGCAGGGATGTCTTCTGTGACTCCAGGCCTGGCATTACCTGGGTACACCTGTCCCGCGGTGTTGGGGGTGGGTGGGGGTCTTCAACATCCCCAAAACCTCCTGAGGTCTGACTTGGCTCCAGGACCACTGACACCCCCAAATCCTTAGAGCTGGATGTGGCACTGGGACCACCAATATTCCCAAAACCTTCCTCACAATGGAGCTGGACCTGGAGCCCCCAGGAGCAGGATCTCCAGGACCCCAGAAATCTCCTGGGAATGGAGCTTTCCCTGTGATCTCAACACCCTAAACCCCTCCTGAGGATGAAGCTGTGCCTGGGATCCCAACACCCTAAACCCCTCCTGAGGATGAAGCTACACCTGGGATCCCAACACCCTAAACCCCTCCTGAGGATGAAGCTGTGCCTGGGATCCCAACACCCCAAACCCCTGCTGAGGATGAAGCCACACCTGGGATCCCAACACCCTAAAACCTTCCTACTAAGGATGGAGCTTTCCCTGGGATTCCCAACACCCCAAAACTCTGCTGGTGATGGGAACTTCCCTGGGATCCCAAGACCCCAAAACCATACCTGGCTGGGCAGGACTGGCGCAGCCACTCCAGGTGTCACATTTCCTGGATGCTTTTGGGATTCTCGCCTCCTCGAAACGGCGGCAGGAAAAGGAGAAGTCTGTGGGATACCGACAGCCCGGCTCATCCACGCTCTCAGGCAGGAGCCTTTGGTAATCGGGGTGCCCAAAGAGCTTGAAGTCCTCGGAGGTGGTGGACATGTCGATGTCCTGGCTGTGGCGGGAACGACTGTGACGGAGCAATCCCAAAATGCGCCCCCCAAACCCCTGGAGCAGGGACCTACCGCTCCACGTATGGGGAGATCAGGGACGAGACGGCCGCGTAGTTGTTGGTGACGTAGCCCGAGCCAGTGTGGACGCCGAGCAGGGGGTGCACACTGCTGTCACTGGGGGGCTCAATCCCCAAAACGCGCCCCCCCTCGTACTTTTGGGGTGACCCCGAGGGCCTCTTCCCAAAGGCCGCCTCATAGGTGGTGACATAATAGCCCATGAGGTCGGAAGGGGGGCCCCTCACCACGGGGAACCCCGTCCCCACTCCTGCAGCAGGCGAGTCCTGCGGCAGGGACGGCATCCTTCCACCAGGAATGGCCCCCTGGCGCCGGGAATTGCCCGAGGGACAGCCCTACGCCATAGCTGCACGTGCTGGGCCCTCCCAGCAGGCCCGGAGGCTGTGGAATGTGCCCGTGGAATGCAACTCTGTCTCCTGGTAACCGACAACTGGGACTTCCCGGCAGGTTGTCCCTGGAAGACATCGGGAATGTCCCGCTCCAAGCGGGACCTACAGCCCCCGCCCCGGGGTGGAGTCACCTCCTCGGGTCCTGGGAAACGGGGCACGTAGGAATTGGGGATATCGGTGGAGTGGGATGTGCCAGAGCGAGCTGGGAATGTCCCCAAGGACCCGGCCCCAAGGTCACAATGCAGGAGAGGGGCAGGGCCAGCAGCCAGGCAGGGCCGGTAGCCACGGCTTTATTCAGCATTCCACGAATGTCCAAAGACTGCTGGAAGAGAAGGAAAACCACAGGGAAGGCAGAAGCACCAGTCCAGAGCCCCACGTTCCTCTGCTCCTCCAGGGAATGCAGACAGAGGCATCCCCTCCCTCAGCGTGGTGGCTCAAACAGATATTCCAGGTCCGGCTGCCGGAGCCTCTGCTCCCTGTTCCTGTTTTTTGCAAATTCCCTCAGCATGGCCATCACGTCGGTGTCAAATTCCGGTGGTGTTGGCTTCGCTTCTGGGGGGAAAACAGGGAAAAATCGGCTGCACGCTGTCCCGAAGTGGGATCCTGGTGCCCCGGGGGCCCATCTCAGTACCCCCAATGGCCCATCCCCATGTCCCAGGGTATGGCCACACGTACCAGTGGCCCAGTAATAAATGTCCCAGTCGTTACTGGGCTCATTGATGAGGCGGTCGTAGCGGTTCAGCTGCTCCTCGCTCATGTGCGCCACGTTTTCCTTGGCAAAGAGGCTGGAGAGGGATGGATCAGGATGAGCAGGACATGAAGGAAGAGCTGGGATATGACAGCCAGCTCTACAGGATCCCAGAAAACACAGACCCTCAGCCTGATCTCCTTCACCTCAGCACGTGGGAAAACACTGGCACAGCATTCCCAGAGAAGCTGTGGAATCTCCATTCCTGGAATACCCTTATCCAAAGACTTGGAGCAACCTGGTGCTCCAAGGTGTCTCTGCCCATGGCAAAGAATAGAATTAGATGATCCTTAAGTCTCTTCCATCCCAAACCATATCAGGATTCCATGTGCTGGTTTACATGAGATATTACCTGAGGGGGTGGTGAGGCCCTGGAATGGATTTCCCAGAGAAGCTGTGGTGCCCAGTCCCTGGAAGTGTTCCAGGCCAGGTTGAATGTGGCTTGGAGCAACCTACGATAGTGGAGGGTGTCCTTAAGGTCCTTTCCCACCCAAACCATTCCAGAATTCCATGATTTCGTGATTCTAATCTCTCCTTCAATTCCAGATTCCATCTGGCCTTGCATTCACAAGTCCCAGGATTTACATACATCCTTCCCAAAAAAATTTTGTCTCAGTGGGCTCTCCCAGCTCTACTCCATCACTGGATCCTGGACCAGCCAAGCCCTTGGAGTGATTTATCCCGAGCATTTTTTACCTCAATAAACTCTTCCCTGTTAATGAAAGGAACTGGGACACTCGGAGCCAAGCCCACCTGAGCAGGATGCAGTTTTCCAGCATCCCCCTTTTCCTGCTCTCGTACAGCAGCCGGGCTCTCTTGGTGTCCAGCGGCTCATCTGGACGCTCCTGCCAGGGGGGGAGAGGAATCTCCAGCACATCCTTCCCGGAATCCGTGGGGGAATCCCCCCGGTAGCTGCGCTGTGGGATCAGCGGCCACAGGAGATGCCGGCGCAGGGAGCAGAGCTGGAGGGAACAGGGAAAGCGCAGGGATATCAGTCCTGAGAGCCTCAGCACACAGGGACCCCCCCCAGTCCTGCTGGACACGATTCTCAATCCCACCCCCTCAAACCCTGCTGTCCATATCCCACAAATCCCCAAAACCTCCCTTCTCCCCCCAAAACCCTTGTCTGCTCAAACTCTTCTCTCTTTCTCGCCTTTTCCCCAAATACCCTAATTTCCCACCATCCTGCCTTTGCCCCAAACTCACCCTTTCCCCTCCTTTTCTCCCCGTCTTCTCCCCTTTCGTCCCTTTCCCCACCTTTTTCCCTTTCCCCCTTCCCCTTTCTTTTCCCCTTTTCTCCCCTTTCCCTCCCGTTTTTACCCTTTTCCCCCCATTTTAATCTGTTTTTTCCGCTCTCCCTCCTTTCCCTCCCGCTTTCCCCCCTTTCCTTGACTTGTCCCCCCCTTCCCTTCCTTTTCTTCCCGATTTTCCCCGCTATCGCCCCTCTTCCCCCACCCTGGCCGCCGCCATCTTGCCGCGCGCCGCTCTAGCCACACCCCCGCCCGACTCTATGGTGCGGCGCGGGCAGTGCCGGAAGTGGGCGCGGCCACGCCCGGAAGTGGGCGCGGCGGCGCTGGCGGTGAGCGCGGGCGGCGCGCGCGGGGCCGGGATCGGGGGGAGAGCGGGGGCCCGGTGGGGGCGCGACCTATCGCGACATATCGTGACCTGCCGCCCCCTCCCCTCACAGCCCCCCTGCCCACAAACCCCTCAGCCCCGGCCCCGCCGCTCCGCAAGGCCGCATATGGCGGGCACGGGGCGGCGCGGAGGGGGGGGCGGTGGAGGATCATGGAGGGGCACAGGGAGCTTGGGGGAAGACGGGACTTGGAGCAGCAGAGGGATTTGGGGGGACGCGGGATTTTGAAGGAAATGGGATTTGAGGGGGCAGACGGGATTTGAGGGGGCACAGAGATTTGGGGAGTAGAGGGGACTTAGGGGAACCCAGGGATGTAGGGGGACATGGGATTTAGAGGGACACAGGGATTTGGGGGGACATAAGATTAGAGAGGCAGAGGGGATTTAGGGTGTAGAAGGGATTTAGAGGGGCACAGGGACTGGTGGGAGACAGGATTTGGAGGGAGAAGGGTTTCATGGGACATGGGATTTGGAAAGAAATGGGATTGGAGGGGCACAGAGATTTGGGGAGCAGAGGGGATTTAAGGGGATACAGGATTTTAGGGGGACATGGGATTTAGGGGGACACAGGGATTTGAGGGGGACATGAGATTAGAAAGGCAGAGGGCATTTAGTGGGTAGAAGGGATTTAGGGGAGCCCAGAGATCTGCGGGGACATGGATTTGGAGGGAAGACAGGATTTTAGAGGACAGGGATTTTGGCGGCAGAGGGGATTTGGGCGGGACACAGGGATCTTGGGGGAAGAGAGGATCTAGGGGGACAGGCACCTGGGGGGAAAACAGGATTTGGGGGACATGGGGATTTGGGGGGATACCCCCAGCGTGTCCCCAAGGCCTCACTGATCCCCTGGCCCCTCCCCGCCTTCCCAGAGCACCTTCCGTGTCCCGGCTCCGCCCGGTCCCAGCCCGGGCTCCCGCTTTTCCCGCCTCTGGAAATATGTCCGAGGGAGTGGATCTGATTGACATCTACGCCGACGAGGAGTTCACCCAGGTGAGGGGTGGGATGGGGGTGCAGAAGCCCTGCCCCTTTGTTTTTTGGAAGAGATTCCAGTGTCCTGCAGCTCATCCTGGTGGAAGATGCAACTGGTGTGTCTGGGAAAACGGAAGGCTCATTCCTGATCATTCCCACATGCTGGTGGCTGCCACCTCCAGTTGTGATTAAAGGGTTTCCCTATGTGACGTCACACGTGGCTGGTCACGGAATGTTTGGGATTTAAGGGTTTAGCTGCATCCTGGTTGGAAAAATGAGAAATCCCAGATGGAAAAGGCATTTCCAGAGAATTACACAGTGAGGACATACCAAGAGCCAAGTCCATGGGATCACCCAGGCTGGGAAGCTGTGCAGGGATTCGCTGTCCCTGTGCCGCTTGTCTCATCCCAGGAATATCTGGGATTCACAGGAGGAAATGATGAAGGAAGGGGGTGTTGGAGAAGCGGATTTTAGGGAGTTCGTGGATCTGGGAGAGCAAGTGTGAAGGCAGATGCTGGAAAATTAAAAACTGCCATGGAAAGCCCATGGAGGGAATTTGGCAAGAGGAAAAAGTCACGGAAACTGGAAGTGAAGCACCCGGAGGAAGGAATCACTGTGGAGAAAGGAATTCCTATGAGCTCCTGGAGGGATGAAGAGGAGATTTTTGCTTATTGGATGAGAATATCCCATTGAATCTCCTGGGAAGACCAAGTGGATGGAAGATTCTCAAAGCTGGAATGATGGTTCAGGCCAATGACTCCAGCATTGCGCTCCTTTTGGGATGTATGGCAGGAGGAAACCTGGAATTAAGCTATGTCAGGATCAAAGCAGTGGGGAGGTGCTGTGGTGTCCCTGTGGCACTCAGGGATGCCAGTGTAATTGCAAATCCCACAAACCCACGTGGTGATTCCCACTAACAGTGCCCGGCTTCATCCCTGTGCAACTCAACTCACCGGGCATGGATTGGGATCTGGAGAATCCCTAAAATCTCCCAAGCTGAAGCATCCCCTAAGTAGCAGAACTGAGGGATTCCAAGGGATTCCTCCTCTAGCCCCTCCTTCCTGTTTTTGGCCTTGACTTTCTGAAACTTCCAGGCGGGAATCTTGCAGCCTTGGGCTGTGTCCAAAGGCTCCTGGTGGAGGTGGGACTGTGGGAGTTGGATTAACCAAACACTAGAGCTTTTTTGGGAATGAACACAAAACTACAGCTCCCTCTTCAAATCCTTTTTTTATCAGCTCCATGGAAAGAGACAGATGCAAAAGTTCAGGAAGAGGGAAAACGATTGGATTTTTGGATTTCCATGATCCTTGGAAAGCTGTGTGCTGAGCGTCCTTTCCTGTCCCACTCCCAATAGCATGTTTGCAATTCCCTGACCCTCAGACTGTCTCCAGTAGAAAACATTGTCCAAACTGGCTGGAATTCAAAATTTGGGAGCAGAACCTCTGATTTTTATGGCACACCAGCTCCCTTGGGACAGATCCTCACGGAGCAATTTTGTGGGATGAAACTCTTGGCACAATCCGGGCAAGGAATTGGGATCCATAGTAAACACAGCACTCACTGGACATCCCAAATTAAATGTAGCCTGGAATAGAGTGGGAATTGGGAGGCAGATCTAGGACATGCTGGAATTCCCAGCTCTGGAGCTTCCTCAGCTTCCTGTGCTGAGGGGAGGGATCCAACATGTGGGAGCTCCTACCCTTAAAAGGGCTTTTTTCCCCAGAATGAGTGAGTTTGGGGTGCTGGGCACACTTCGAGGGGGATGTGCAATTCCCAAGTTGGATTTTTGAGAAGTGTGTGTTGCTAAGGAGTGAGAGGCTCATCCCTGGAGGGTGCTTGGTTTTCCAGCACTGACCTCTTGCCTTCCAAAGTGGGAATTCCTGGTGGCTTCCCAGAAAAGCAACTGAGTCTTGTCCTGTTGTTTGGGATCCAAGTGGGCTGGTCCTTGGAATGTGCTGGAGCTAAGTGGGGGTTTAGATGGGATATTGGGAAGAATTTCTTCCCTGTGAGGACTGTAAGGCACTGGAATGGATTTCCCAGGGACACTGTGGCTGCCTCATCCCTGGAAGTATTCCAGGCCAACTGGACAGGGAGCAGCCTGGGACAGTGAAAGGTGTCCCTGCCAATGGCAGGGTGTGGGGTGGGATGATCCTTGAGGTCCTTATTCCAACCCAAACCATTCCATGATGCCATGAAAGCAGGGCCTGTCACCCTGTTTATAGAGATTGCCCAGGCGAAGAGTGGTTTTAATTCCCAACTATGCACAGACATAAACCAAGTCATTTGGGCCTTCAACCTTTGGAGTCAGCTTGGAAATTCCGCTTGGGAGTTGGAACAGCACATTTGGAAATGGCAAAGGAAGCTTCCCAAGCCCTTCCCAAACCTCACGGCATTTTCCCTGCAGGACCCGGAGTTCAGTAATGCTGACCAGATGGATCTGTACGACGACGTGTTAGCAGCCAGCTCCCAGCCTCAGGAAAAGCGTTCCAGCAGCTCGGAAGCACCTCCGGAGATCCGTCAGGAGCCGTCTCCCAAGCCCAACAACAAACCCCCAGCCATCCTGTACACCTACAGTGGGCTCCGGAACAAGAGGGCTGCCGTCTATGTCGGGAGCTTCTCTTGGGTGAGTTCACCTTCCCAGGAAATTTGGGATTCCTGGGAAACCCCCAAGGGGCTGCCAGGCTCTTCTCAGGGAGTTGCAGGGGTTTTGAGGGGGTTGCTCCTTCTCAATCCACATTGTCTTAATGTTCTGAGCTGGATTGTGAGCCAGGCTTGGCCTTGTGATCCTCAGGGAAAAGGGATTTGTATGCCTGAGGAGCTACTGGGCTGGGGTATCCATTGGTGCCCCTTCTGAAGTGTGACTTCGGGGGCTCCTCCTGAGTCACCTTTTCATGTTCATGTTCATGTTCAGGAACAGTTTTGGCAAGGCTTCATCGTGTCCAGAGAGCAGGGAGACCTTTAATATCCATTCCCAAGGATTTTAAGCTCCCTGAGGGAGTCTGGGGGTGACATTTCTCGGGTGGGTGGAGGACACTGGGGACAGACTTGGACACCAGCCTGTTCCCTGTCCCCTCAGTGGACGACTGACCAGCAGCTGATCCAGACCATCCGCTCTGTCGGAGTCTATGACGTGGTGGAACTGAAATTCGCGGAGAACCGAGCCAATGGCCAATCCAAGGGGTGAGAGCTATCAGGATTTGGGGTGGGAATGGCAGGAGCCAGGCCCTCACTGCCACATCCGTTGTTTTGCGGGCGGTGAAGGAGCAGCTGGTGCTTTCCCTGCCTGGCACAGGGGATGCATGGAGAGCATGGAGAATCCCAAAGAGCATGGAAAAGTGAAGAGGGGCTGTGGAATACCGGGATGGGATCAGGAGGAGGGTCCTGTAGGGTCTCTGCAGTGGGTTCAGGGCTGAACCTCCCTCTCTTCCACACAGGTATGCGGAGGTGGTGGTCGCCTCTGAGAACTCAGTCCATAAACTCCTGGAGCTGCTTCCCGGGAAGATCCTGAATGGAGACAAGGTGGAGGTGAGGCTGGCAACCCGGCAGAACCTGTCACAGTTCGAGGCTCAGGCTCGCAAACGTGAGTGTGGCACTGGCACGACGCGGGCGGGGGGTTCCACCTCACACACATCCCAAATCCCCCCAGATCAGCTGCCAGGCCCAGCCCAGTGAGCCCTTGGGATGGGGGGAGACCCCACCAGGAGCGTCTGGGGGTTGTTTTTCCCATTCCTGAGCCGGATTAGCTCCTGACCCGAGTCTTTATGATCCCCTTTTAGGTGCTCCCACACTGCGAAGATCCCTCGTAGCCTCCTCCTCCTCCTCTCCAAACTGAATGGGCTTAAGCTCTTCAGGCTCTCAGCATAGCTAAGACCCTCCATATCTATTAGTAGCTCCTCTCTGGATCTGCTCCAGAATTTTTCCATCCCTGCGGAGGTAAGGTGCCCAACACTGGAGGAATATTCCAGCTGGGGCCTGGCCGTGGGCATTCCTCAATGGTGATAGGTGGTCCTGGCCTCACTCCGCAGTGATGCGACGGGATCCGCAGGAATTGTCCTGGCAGGAGCGTGTCCGAGGAGGTCTTGGCCAGCTCTGGTCACTGTAGATCCCTTGGCATGTTTTGTGCAAGGAAAACCCACCTTCCCAGCAGAGTTGCTTCGCTCCCTTCCTTTGGCTCCGGTGCCCAAGGGGATCAGCTGCTTGGTGCTTAGGCTGTGTCCCGACTTGCTCTGGAGTTTTGGTGGAGCAGGGAGTGTTCCCTGGGCCGAGTTCTGGCTGCTCCCAGGGCACAGCAGAGCTCCCGTGCACCCTTTGGCATCGCTGGGAGCCATGGCTCCTGTCACACCCCTCCTGTCTCACCCTTGAAGCCTCCTTGGATAGAGCAAGGCTTCTTGTCCCTCTTGGAATGCTGAGTTTTCCTTCCTCTGGCAGCAGCCACACTGCTGTCAGCACTTGGGTTCTGTCCCCTCATGTTCCTCCATGCTTGGGCCTTTCCAAATCCTTACGTGGATTTCAGACTCTCTGGGTCTTTGGATGCCTTTGGGGATCTCTTACCACTCCTTGTGGCTTCTGGCTCCTGTCCCTGTGATCTATCTGTCCCCAGGGCACCGTGTGGGGTCTTGCTGGAGAGCTGGGCCCCTCTTGGAAAAACACATGGAAGCGGAGGCTACGTGTGGCCAGCTGGATCTTTCTCTGGGCACCTCCAGTCCTCCGGGGGTGGGCGGAAGAGGAGGAGCAGGAGGTCTCAGAGACCTGGACACCCTCCAGCTGCACCTCACGACTCTTTCCTCATGTCAATTGCAGGTGTGCCACCACGGGCCCACTCCCGGGATTCTGTGGATGCGGTGGACGGCCGGGCGACGCCAACGGAGAACGCGCTGCCCCCCGCCCGCATGGAGAAGCCCCCCTCGGTCCTGCCCTTCTTCAGCCGCCCCCCCGCGCTGCCTCTCATGGGCCTGCCCCCCCCTCCCATGCCCCCCCCACCTCCCCTCTCCTCCGCTTTCGGAGTCCCTCCGCCTCCTCCTGGAATTCCCTACCAGCACCTGCTGCCACCACCGCCCCGGCTGCCCCCGCCTCTGGCTGTGCCCCCCCCGGGGGCCGTGCCCCCTGCCCTGCACCTCAATCCCGCCTTCTTCCCACCGCCCACCGCCGCCCTGGGACCTCCTCCGGATACCTATGGCAAGGCCATGGCTCCCTACAACCACAGCAGGTGAGCCGGGCAGGAATGGGGGATGGGATGCTCGGGAGGATCTCACTGACCCATCATTTCTGCCATACCGACAGCCGGGAGCTGGGCCCACCGATCCCAGCCGTGAGCGAAGGGGAGTTTGAGGAGATCATGAACCGCAACCGCGCCATTTCCAGCAGCGCCATTTCCAAGGCGGTGTCCGGCGCCAGCGCAGGTACTTCCCACATCCCTCCACGTCCCCTATCCCGGGGTGGATTCCCGCTCCTGACACCCTGCTCCACTCCCCCAGGGGATTACAGCAATGCCATCGAGACGCTGCTCACGGCCATCGCCGTCATCAAGCAGTCGCGTGTGGCCAGCGACGAGCGGTGCCGTGTCCTCCTCTCTTCCCTCAAGGATTGCCTGCATGGAATCGAGGCCAAATCCTACAGCAGCAGCTCCAGCAGCAGCTCCAGGTACCCCCCCTGGATCCAGAGAATGGGATCTTCCCCACAGGTGAGTGACTAAAAGGTCACTCTTTGGGTTTTGTCTCCTCTTTTCCCAAAGGAAAAGACATCGATCCCGGGAGCGTTCTCCCAGCCGGTCCCGCGAGAGCAGCCGGCGGCACCGGGATCTGCTCCATAGTGATGATCGGCACGAGGATTATTTCCAGGAGCGGAGCCGGGAGCACGAGCGGCATCGGGACAGGGACAGAGACAGGGACCGGCACCACTGAGACAGGTGGGAGGCTCAAGAATCCCCTGGAGGCATGAGGGATGAGGGAAGGGTGCTCTGACCGTTGGTCTCCTGTCTCCCAGCAGGAATTTGGCAGGAAGTGATTTTTAATGGACTCGTATCTCCTCACCTCGACCAGGACGCCGTGCCCAAGGCCGCTCTGCCCCATCCCAGCCCCTTCCCTGCCACCCTCAGCCCTCTCCGGGCGGGACCCTCACCCACACCTCGTGGCCTTGGGAATCCCCCCCACCGCTGCTGCTGCTTCCCGGGGCCACCCTGCTCCGCCCTGTGGACACTCGGACCCAAAGAGAAATGGTGCTTTTATTCCATGGAGGGAGGTTTGTGAGCCCTTCCCAGTCTCAGAGGGGAATGGAGGGGACAGAGCCCTCCCTGTGCAGCTTGGGGGCTTGGAGGTGCACAGCTTCTGATCCCAGGATGAGGAGCCTTGTGCCATCCTCTGGATTGCCTGGGGACACTCCTGTCCCCATTGCCCCAGCGGGACACTGTGCCACACTCCTCCTTTGCCCTCCCCTCACCCTCCAGGAGCTGGGACAAAGGGGCTGGAGCTGGGCCGGGGGTTGCCCTCTCCTCTATCCCAACATTCCCCACAGCAGCATTCCCACCCAAAGGACAGCTCTGGCCTCTCCCGCAGAGCCTTCCTTGTTTTAGAGGAAGCGGAAGAGGCAGGGCAGGCTGTGATCCCCTCATGTCCCCTCATGTGCCCTTGGGATCCCGAGCAGGAGGGGGAGAGCCCAGGAGGGTCAGGATGAGCCGGGACACACCGGGTGACTTCCAGGGCTGGAATCACCGCCGGGTGGGAAAATCCAAGCCCTGGGCGTCTTTTTAAGTTGAAATAACCCAAATTCAGGAAAAACCATCCCAATTTTCCCAAGCCCCATGAGGTGGGAGCACTCAGCGGGAGAGCTCCGGTCTTTTTTTACTTACCGCCACAGATTTTTAGTTTCTTTCCAAATAGTGGAAGGGGGAAAAAATTCCCCCCAAATTGCAGAACAAATCCCTGGAAGCCCCGGCGAGGCGCCACCGCCCCTCCTGCTCGCAGTGATTAGATTTGTCTTTGGATAGGTTGGAATTGTGTAATAAACTCAGATGACGTTGTCGGTCTTTTATACAGCACTCCTGTTGCCTTCCTATGGTGGGATTTGGGATAATAAGGGAATGGGAGGGGTTTGGGGGTGTCTCTGTGCCTGCTGTCCCTCACCCTAATCCTCCTCCAATGGGCTCCTGTGCTTCCCAAACCAGCTCTGAGGTGTTGGAAGCACCTGAGCATTCCCAGGAGGACCCACATTGCTGGGCACCAGGTAAAAATAAATATTTATTGGAAAATAGTGAATCATTCTGGAAGGACATAGAAAAAAATAAGGATTCTTCGTACCTTGAGCTGGCTCAAGCTCTGAGGAGTGAGTCCAGGTGGAGTGGAAAGTGGGAAAGGTGGATGTGTCCAGGTGGGAGTAGGTGAAGTGGAAAGTGGGAAAAGTGAGGGATGAGTCTGTGTGGCAGCAGGTCCCTGGTGAGGTGGGAAGCAGAAAAGTGGGAGGGATGTATCCACTTAGAAGTGACAAACGTGGGAGGGATGTGTCCAGGTGGCAGCAGGTGAGAAGCAGATTGGGAAAGGTGGGATCCTCCCCATTCCCAGGGCTGGGAAGTGGAGATGGCATGGGTGACACTTCCCTGTGTCCCTGTGCTGTGTCCTCAGTAGGGATCCGTGCTGTGGAAAAGGACAGAGACAGGGATGTGTGGGTGCCAACCAACCTGGCAGCTTCTGCGCCAGGTCCCCCAGCTCCTGGGATACAGCACCTGGAGAAGGAGAGCAGTGCCAGGAAGCTCAGGAGCAGCTCCAGGCCGTAGAACAGGAGCAGGATGGCGCTCAGGAACGCTTCCAGGCGCAGGGAATATGTCTGGAGCAACAGGTAGTACACAGCCAGCACGGCCGCTGGCACCATAAGCACCAGGCTGAGGGACAGCGGCACCTTCCGCTGGCACAGGTTCCCCTTGGAGCCTGTGGAACACAGGGTTTGGATCAGATTATGGAAATCATAGAGGGTTTTGGGTGGGGAGGGAAATTAAAAGTCCCATTCCCATGGGTAGGGACGCCTTCCACTAGCCCTGGTTGCTCCAAGACCCATCCAACCTGAACATCCAGGGATGGACTCTGGGGGTGTCCCAGGATTCTGCACTCCCTGTGCAGCCTCTGAAATTCGGGGGGGCTTACCAAAGAAGATGCGTGTGGCCTCAATGCCGAGGTAGAGGAGGAGCAGCACCACATCCAGCACCAAGTTGGAGACGGGATAGGGCAGGAGCAGCACTGCAGGAGAAGCACCACCCTTAGCACCACATCCCTGCCCATCCCGGCGGGATCGGGGAGAGCTCTGGAGCGAAGGACTCACCTTTGTACACAAACACAAACGCTTCCAGAAGAAAATACGTGGCGCTGTACCAGCCGTTGAGGAAGAGCAGCACTTGCAGCGGAGCCGAGGAGCGATGGCGGCCTGAAGGGACACGGGGCGGCCTTAAGGGGGGGCACGGGGAAGGCATGGTAGCGCGGCTCCCCGAGCCCTGCAGCGCCGTGGCCGCCCCCCAACCCCGTTCCCAGCACCGCTCCCATCCCGGGTTCCTCCCGGTACCCTCCGGCATCCCCCGTTTCCCCCCCGGTCCCGTTCCCACCCCTGGGCGCCATCTTCCATCTCCATGGGAACTGCCGCCGCTGCGCTCGTCCGCGCGGGGGCGCTGAGGGCGAGGGCGCTCAGCGCGTGGACGGAGCCACTCTATCACCAGCGATGGTTCGGCGGCGCGTGCGCTCCGCCGCTCTACCCGCACCTCTCTGTGGTTGGAGGACTGATAGCCGACTCCAGGGTTCGAGTCCCTATCTTCCATATCCACGCCCCCTCCATTCCATTGTGGTAAGAATCCCACACTGAAAAATGGGAATATCTCCGTTTTGCGGCTGCAAGCGCAGCGCTGAGCTGGGTTACAGTGTAAGGCTGTTGGGAGTGCAGCCGTGACAGTGGGTGGGCACAAACACCCGGCAGCCTCTGGAAAACACGTCCGATTTATTCCTTTAGGGTTTACAAAAACATTCCAGTCCCAACCACGGCTCTGGTGCTGAAATGCAGGGATGCCCCACAAGCCTCCCACTGACTCCCAAAATCCCAAGGGCTGGTGCCCAGAAAAAGAATGAGCCGGAGCCAACCCCAACAGAGCCTGTAGGCTGTGAGGAGACACCAGAGGATTCCAGAGATTCATCAGCCACGGAAGTGGGCAAATTCCTTGCGGAGCCAGAGCGAATCCTGGTAGAAGAGGGGGTCTCCCAGGTGCACAGCTGTCCGCTTGTAGAAGTAGCAGTAGAGCACGGCCGCTGCAGGGAATTTTGGGATGAGAAAGGACCCCCTGCAGCCCAAAAGGGTGCTGGATCCCACCCTGATCCCAGGAGTCCTTACCCAGCCTCTGGAAAACAAACAGGGTCTGGAGGCCTTCGGTCCAGATGAAGCGGCTGGAGTCACGCCAGCGCAGGTTCTGAGGGGGTTGGAAAGCTAGGAATAACCCCTGGAGCAGTTTTGGGGAGCACCCCAGACCCCTCATCCCATTCCAAAGGGTCTGAGTAGGATGGAGAGACATCAAGCCAGAAATAACACCTGGAGAAGTTTGGGAAGCCCCCTATCCCAAAGATTAAGCAGCTCAGGGGATTTAGGCATTGAGCTGGGACCTATTCTGGCTTCAGACCGCAGATCCCTGCAAATCCCTGCAAATCCCCTTCCCGGACAGCGTGGACAGCACCGGAGCAGCCCTGCTGGCTCTCGGTCCCCAAAACATTCCCTGTGCTCCAGGGCAGCAGGATGGGGGGAACTTCAGGAGATGTACCGGGGATGGGGAACTGCTCCACGGTGAAAGGACCAGGAAGCAGTTTATTAGGGAAAGAAAAGGGGAAGGTGCTGCAAGGACAGATCAGGAGCCTGGACAGCCCTCGGAGCTGTGAGAAGGGAGGGGCCTGATGCCAGGTATAGGGACTAATCCCAGAAAAACCAGGAGCTGCTAGCACAGGTTTTCTCTGGGGAAAGAGGATTTTCTGATGGGTCACAGCCCTTAGGAAACGAGCTGGGATGGGGCTGGGATTGGGCAGGATCCTTCCAGCCCAATGCCAACCACGGAGTCACGGAATGGGACACTTTCCACGGGACACCTTTGGGTACAAGATGGTGAGAAAGGACTGTGAGAAGCTGAGGGTCATGGAAAAAATAAATCCCGTGGGAGAATCCAGCAACTGTGCCCACCCCATCCTACCATAATCCAGACGTGGAAGGAGATGCTGAGCGCCAGGTAGGCTGCAGAGAGCAGGATGGTTCCCTTGAATTTATGGAAAAGGAGGTTGACCAATCCCGCCTGGAAAACGTAGGTGTTGAAGAACATGAGGAAGACAATGATGACATTGAAGACAATGGCGATGTCCTGGATGCTGCCAAAAAAACAGAGGGACAGTGGGACCCTGGATCTCCTGGAGCTGCTGCCCCACCACCCTGGCACTCACATGAAGAGCACAAGCTGCACAGCTGGAGCTGTGCGGAGCAGCTCCGAGAAGGAATTCACAAAGAGGTCGTAGGAGAGCAGAAGGAACTGCAGGAACAGCACCAGGCTGTAGTTGCTGGGCTGGAGCATCCTCCTTCCCAGGGCTTGGAGCCCTCAGTCCCGGCATTCCCAACGGATCATTAGCAAGGTCTCTTCCAACATCCTGGACCTGGAAAGGGGGTACAGGGATTGGGATGGATCCCAGAAACCAGGACAAGCTGTGTCCTCCCTCTCCTCCCCAATTCAGTCTCTAATTTCCTTTCAAATCCACCCCAATTCCCACGTGAAGAAATCCAGGGATGAGGGAGACATGCAGTCCCAAGGAGCAGTGTCCAAGCAGGTTATTTTTGGCTGTTCTCAGTTCTATGGGCAGTTCTGAGCAGGTTTGAGCATGTCCCGCTCCAGGCACGGGGAGTGAGGAGACAGACGGCAATTTTTGGACACGGGAGCAGGTACAGTCCACGGGAACAGCACCCCCCGCCCGGGGTCATCCTGACTGGAGAAGGGAGGGAGGGGACAGGGATCCCCCATGTCCTGGCAGGAGAACGGCTGTGCTGGGGGCTGAATTCCCTGAGGGAGAGACATGGAAATGGGTGGGAGGAAATGGGCTGGAAAAGGACGGAAAGTGGCTGGAAATGGGAGAAAAGGGGCTGAATATGGAGGGGAAGAACTGAACGGGGAGCGGGGGAGAAGAGTTGATCATGGAGGAAAAGGCTGGATATGAGGATTAAGACATCAATTCTTTCCCGCCCCAGACCCCGCGTCACTCCCCGCCTTCCCATTGTCCCAAGCCACCACTGCGGAGCCCCCGAGTCCCCGCCCATTCCCCTTCCCCCAGCACCCACCCCGCTCCCGAGGTCGTCCCCTCGGTATCCCCAAAGCCCCTGGGTGCCGGGGGTTCCGGTCCCGCGGGTGCCGGTGGCTCCCCGCCGCGTCCCCCGCCCCGGGCGCTCACCCGCCGCCGCCATCTTGGTCCCCATGGCAACTGCCGCCGGGGCCGGAAGTGATGGCGGAAGTGGAGGCTGGGGGACGCGCGGGGGCCGCTCTGGCCGTCTCTCCCTTCGGTGGCAGCGCATTAGGGAGGGCGGGAAAAACCATAGAGAGGAGCAGGCAGAGCGGCAGCCGCCAAGATGGCGGCGGTCAATGACGAGGAGGGGGCGGTGGGGCCCAGGTACGGCCCCGGGGCTAGGGGCGCCAGGGGACGGCTTCGGGATCGGGGTGGGGCGAGGGACCTCGTGGTCTGGGTTTTGGGTAGCGTCGGGATCGGGCACTGTGTCCGCAGGTCCAGGGGAAGCCCAAGTTTTAGGGGGCCTGTGAAGCCATGTATTCCCAGATTTCGGGGAGCCATGGCACCCAGTATCCCAGACTTGGGAGATCCATGAGTCTCTGTATCCCAGATTTTGGGGAACCGTAGAGCCCTGTGTCTCCACCCGTTTCCTGTCTCTGTGTCCCGTGGGGCAGTTGATTTAAGGGTGTCAGGACGTCCCCCGCCCCCGGAGGGGACAGAAATACCCATTTCTGGCGGCACATGCAAATCACATGCAAATCACGTGCAAATGAGCGCGGCCGGGCTCCTGGCAAGGGGACAGTGACAGATGACACCGGGAGTCCTTCACTGCCATTCCCTGGGAAATTGTGCCCGGGAATTAAGCTCTGTATGTCCTGTTCCACCCCTGATCTCCCCAGTGCAGGGCACAACTGGACTCTGGTCATCCCCTCGGGGTTCCCACTTCCCCTTTCCGTGGTTCCTCCTGGAGATGTTGGAGAGCCCCAACAGGCGCCTCAGTCATCCCCAGGTGCCACCATCCTGGATCCATCCCTGCCACCATTCCCAAGCTGGAAAGCAGCTGGGCGACCATCCCTGGTTGGGAAGCAGCTCAATCCATGCCACCTTTCCCGTCCAGGGAGCAGCTGGTCCCCCACCACCCTGTTGAGGCTCCCAGTTCCCCTTTCCGTGGCTCCTCCCCGGCACCGCATCCGGAGCCTGAGCCGGCTCCTCGCTTGCCCACAGGTGCCACCACCGTGCCATGGACATGCTGGACGTGCCCTTCCTGCCCTTCTGTGCCTTCCTGGGAACGCTGGGATTGCTCTGTGTGGCCATGGTGGGCACCTGGTGCCAGCACTGGCGCGGGGGCTTTTCCCTGGATGGCAGCTCCCGGACATTCAACTGGCACCCGGTGCTGATGGTTACAGGATTGGTGGTGCTCTACGGCGCAGGTGAGCACAGGGAGCGCGGGGATCCCAGCACGGCTCCTTCCTGACGGTTTTCCCCCCCACAGCCGCCCTGGTTTACCGCATTCCCAACACCTGGAGCGGCCCCAAGCTTCCCTGGAAGGTGCTGCACGGCAGCTTGGCTTTGGGAGCGTTCGTCCTGACTGTGCTGGGGCTGGTGGCCGTGTTCAGCTTCCATAATTCCCAAGGGACACCAAACATGTACTCCCTGCACAGCTGGATGGGGCTGGCAACTGTCCTGCTCTTCTCATGCCAGGTTGGAGCCCCATCCCATCCCCTGACCCCCAAACCCTCCAGCATCCCCAGTTTTCCACCCTCACCTTCTCTTCCCGCAGTGGGTGGCGGGTTTTGGAGCGTTCCTGCTTCCCTGGGCTCCTGCCTGGCTCCGGGCGCTCTACAAACCCATCCATGTTTTCTTCGGCTCCACCATCCTCATGTTGTCCGTGGCTTCCTGTGTGTTGGGAATCAACGAGAAGCTTTTCTTCAGCCTGTGAGAGTCAGGGGGAGCTTGGAAAGATCACTCACAGGGAAAGGGGGGCTTGGGAAGAGCCCTCACAGGGATAGGGGGGCTCAGGGTGTGGATTTGGGTTGGATTTGGGAGTGACCAGCTCAGAGAAGATGGAACTGAGCACTTCCTCCCTCAGGTGTGTGGTTCCGTGCACACTTCTCTGCAGGGTTGGGGGGGTATAGGGAAAGGCTGTTTGCATCCAGCTCCTCTTCCCTGCTCCAGGAAGAATGGGACCACGGCATACAAGCTCCTGCCAGCTGAGGCCGTGTTTGCCAACACTCTGGGGCTCCTCATCCTCATTTTTGGGGTGCTGGTGGTGGGTGCCCTGGCCAGGCCCAGCTGGAAACGCCCAGATGCCAACTCCCCGGACTCCCGCCAGGTAGGGGACACGCTGGGTGGATTTGGGGAGCTGAACTGGGAAGCTGCCTCCCGGCACAGTCTGGAAGGTGGAGAAGGATTGAGGACTCATCCCTGTCTCCCACAGCCCCTCCTCTCTGCCGACCGCTGATCCTGGGGATCGCCCAGCACTCCCAAGCTGCATCCTTGTGCCTCCATGTGCCAGCTTCTACCTGGATCCTAGGCCCTGCCAAACCCCAGTACTTCCCGGTGCCATCCCTCAACACCGCAGCTGGAGCTGGCAGAACCCTGCTGGGACAAAGGAGCATCCATATCACTCCCATTGCAGAGGATCCGGCTCAGGATGGAGCCACTCAGGGACCTCATGGGCATGAAATAAAACATTGGCTTCTGCAGGGCTCCAGCACTCAAATCCCTGGGAGCTGGGATGGGAGCTTGGGAGCATGTCCTGGCCAAGCCAAGCTGTCCCTTCCAAGGGCTTGTCTTTGCTGGCTCCTTGGGGACACGGGACATCTCCCTGTGATCACCCCACGGGATTTGGGATCACACTCTGCCCCGTCCCCGCTTCTCTTTTCTGCTTTTCCCAGAATCCCTCCCAGACCCCATGCCCAGAGCCATGTGAGCCCTGTGGTTTCCCCTCCACACCCCAGGTTTCCTTCCTCCTCTAAAGTCACAGGATCCCTTTTCCCATCTCCCTTCCCAGCCTGGAGCAATGAGGGGCACCCTCACACTCCCAAATTCTACTGTCCAACTCCTCGGAGCCAGCATGGGGGACACAGAGGTTTTTTGGGATACAGATTCCTGTCACCATGGCGGGACACAGAGGATTATTGGGGGCCACGTCCAAAGGTTTATTGGAAAGCACGTCCTTGAAGGAAAACAGAGGGTTATTGGGCTACACGTGGGGGGACTCGAGGGTTTATTGGGATACGCATCTCTGTCACTACAGGGGGACACAGATTTTTTGGGATATGTGTCCCTGTCATTAGTGGTGGGTGTCCAGGGGGTCCCGGAGCCCCTCCAACACTGCTCCCAGCACTGCTGCCACCGCCACAGCCCCAGGATCAGGCTGTTCCAGCCGGGATGAGCGGATGTAGCTGGCTCTGCCTGCCCCAGCCGCCATGTGCCTGGTAGCCTCTGCTGCTGCCTCTGCGCTCTGCCAGGGAAAACAGGGTGTTTTCCAGAATAACTGCAGGGATATCCATCCTATTTTCCCACCATCCCGGCTCCCAGCTCTATACCTGGACAGCAGCGGCCAGCACCTGGAGCGGGTCGGCACCAGGACTGCGCAGGGAATGCAGAGTTTGCGCAGCTGCCCACAGTGAATCCAGCTGGGAAAAGTGGGAATTAGGCTGGGAGGCAGCGCTGAGGCCAGGTGGAAACTCCCTGGCATCCCCCTGGAAGCCTTCCTGGCTCCTGGGCTCCCCCAGCCCTCACCATTGTCCGGTCACCTGGCGCGGCTCCTCCGTACCTGTGTGGGATGCAGGGAAATTCAGGGAGGATTGGGATAATGAGGGAGAATTGGGATTCCACAGCCCCCGGCACTGACCTCTGCATGGCCTCAATCCCGGCATCCATGGCGTGAGCCCATGCTGGGGCATCGCTGCGGCCCTGCAGGCTCCGGGCGGCCGCCGTCAGGAAGAGCCCATAGAGCTTTGGGAATACCATCAGTCCCATCCTGGGAACACTGCTGGGTGTGTCCCCCCATTCCCATTCCCATTCCCATTCCCACTCACCACTCCAGAAGAGCCTCCCATCAGCTCCAGCAACACATCAGCCAGGGAGGAGAGGAGCTGGGCCGGGGCGGCTGGAGGCGGCCGGGAGCGCATCCATTCCTGGATGGCTGTGGGAACAGAAGGGAGAACAGGCTGGGGGTGGCCCTGGAGTCTCCTGTCCCTCGTGGGGACAAGCAGGGACAGCCCTCAATTCCATGGGGAAGCTGCAGCTGGATGCAAAGACATTCCAGGATACAGTTATAAGAAGGGGCATCCCAGGGTTCCTTAATCCCAAGATGGGATGTCCTGGGGAACTCCCCCCTCCTGAGAGGTGTCATTGGGGTACCATTCCCCACAATTCCCTGGATAACAGCCCCTGCACCCACCTTGGGCCGCCCGAGCGTGTGTGTGGCCGCAGTCCCCGTCACCTGCTCCCCGATCCAGCTCGTTGAGCTTATCCTGCATATCCAGCAAGGTGCTGCACACCCGCATCAGGACCCGCTGCACCCGCGCTGTGCCAGGTCCTGTGGAGAGGAGATGCATCCCTGCACATTCCCGAGGGAAACTCAGGCAGGAGAGGGGGTGACAAGGGATGGGACCTCTGTACCAGTTCCAGTCTCATCCTGCAGCTTCCTGGATCTCTCCACCGGTGCTGGCACCTCCTCTCTCCGGGTGGTTGCCGGTCCCGCAAGAATGTTGGGCCACGCCATGGCCGTGGTCTTGGCATCTGGAAGAGCCAGAGGTGTGTGGCAGCTCAGAATCCCATTGGATCCTCACTGGCACATTCAGCAGCCAGGAATTCCACTCCCAGATATCCCACTCACTGACCTTGTGTCTCGACACCCAGCATCTGGAGACCCCGTGCCCCAATCCCAGGCCACATTCCTACCAGAACTCACCGATCAGCCCCACCAGCTCCTCATCCACCAGCATGAGGGTGAGGGAGACTCCGGCCATTTCCAGTGCCGTCATGAAAGATCCCATCAAGGCCCGGGCGATGCGGACCCCTCGGCTCTCTGTGGGATCCAGGAGCAAGGTGAGGGCATTCCAGAGTGGCTGGAGACAGGGAATGGGGTCTCAAGCTCCGCCCTGCACTCACCCAGGCAGCGCACAGCAGCTCCAGCCACAATTCCCAGCTCCAGGCAGGACAATCCACCCAGGTTGTTCACCACGAGCACCACGGAGGATCCTGAGGGATGGGGGGCAGGATGAGACTGGGATCTGGGAGATTTGGGGAATCACAGGGGGTCTGGGGGGCTCACCAGGGGTCAGGGACAGGTGGGAAGCATTGGATGGATCTGTCATGTGCTGCAGCATCACCTCCACAGCCTTATCTGCTGGCAGCACCTGGAGGGGACATGGAGCAGGGGAAGAGAAAAGTGGGAATAGGCGGGATCTGGGAATGGGGAGGAAACAGCAGGATTCCCCTCTCACCTTCATCCTGCGCACTCCGGCCTCGCCGTGGATCCCTGTGGAGACACGTCATATCCCAGTCCCAGTGACACCTCCCCATGGTGGACAGGGACATTTGAACCCTCCAGGTATCCAAAGGGGAACACAGAGGGGCCAGTCCTCACCCAAGCCCAGCTCCATCTCGTCCTCAGCCAGCTGGAATGAGGGCTTGGATCCCGGGATACTGCAGGGAGACAGGCTGAGACCCAGGGTACCTGTGCAGGCAGGAACACTCTGTTAAACCTGGGGGGGATTTCGGGATTTGGGCCTGGCGGACACAGGATAGCATTCCCATGGCATAACACAACACACCCATTGCTTTGGCAGCTGCTGTCACCTTCTCCACGATTTCATCCAAGCTCGCTCCCACCTCAGCCAGAGCTCCCGCAACCTGTCCCAGGCAAAGCAGGTGAGTGACCTCACAGAACTCCCAAAATCCCCCAAAAGGGTCCCAGCAGGACCTTGTGGATGAGGATGGTGCCACAGATCCCACGGCGCCCAGCTTTTCCTGGCGTGGCAAAGGCACAGTCGTCGCCCACCACCACCATCCGCACATCGGCCCCCTCAGCCCGCGCCCGCTCCAGAGCCATGCCAAAATTCAGGCGGTCCCCAGTGTAGTTCTTCACAATCAAGAGGGTCCCGGCTGTGGGATGGATGCGGTGATAATGGGAATGACACAGCACTGGAGGGGGGAAACCCAAAATTCCATCCCGGCATGTTCCCAACCTGCTCCTGCCTGCACCACTGCTCGGATGGCCGCCAGGACACTGCCCACGGACGGGGATGCGAACACGGCTCCAGCCACCACTCCGGTCAGCATTCCCTTCCCAATGTAACCTGTGGAGCGGTAAGAGGGCTTGGCACCATGTCTGTGGGTGGAGGGTTCAGGTAGGACAGGGGGGTCTCACCTGCATGAGCGGGCTCATGGCCAGAGCCCCCTCCAGACAGCAGGGCCACACGGCCACGGATGGCTGACAGGTCACTCCGAAGGACCACCCGGTGTCCTTGGAGCAGCCGGAGCCCAGGATTGCAGGCCACCAGCCCAGCCACGGCGTCATCGGCACAGCCGGGCACTGTTGTCACCAGTTTTTTTGGGATCTGAGGGGAAAATGGAGAGTGGTGGAATAGGATAAGGAAGAACGCCAACCTCACAGGAATTCAAACACCACTGCTCCGGGCTCACCTCCATGGCAGAAGAGCGCAGCACTCGGATCCAAAGATGGAACCTGTCTGGAATGAGGGCAAGGTCCAGGCTGGAAGGGACAGCAGTCCAGAGAGGGGTTGCTGGGAAGGGGGCGGAGTGGGATGGGAGTGTCCGGTGGGAATAGGGGGCTGGCATCAAGGTTGTCCCCAAATGTCCCCAAATGTCTCCCAAGCAGGTAGCGCCTTTTGGGATAGGAAACCAGGATGGGACTACCCTCCCACAGCCGGGACCTCCTGAGATGGTGTGCCAGGATGGGTCTACGCCTAAACAGGGACCTCTTACTTGGGATGAGGGAGGACCAGGACCTCCCCGCCCCTCCCAAAAGAGGGACCCACTTTTGGGGTGGGAAATCAGGATGGTACCACCCCCAAGCAGGGGCGCCTTTTTTTGTGATTGAAAAGCCCCCACTTTCAGGGATCTCCTCTCAGCGCGGGCCCTGGATGGATCCACACGCACACCCCCCATAGTGGGGACCCCTCACCCTGGGTTTCGGGGGGCTCAGAGGTGCAGGGAGCAGGGAGGGAGCTGCAGCCTCCCAAGCGGGGCCCTCCCCTCGGCATACGGCGTGGGATCAGGGTGGGATCACCGCGGATCCCGCGGGTTTTTGGGGAGGCCCCCCGCGCATCTCCCTCCACACCTGCGCTCTCCGAGGTCCTCCAGCCGCCCCTCTCGTCTGCTTTTTACGGTCCTCCCGGCGGGCTAGAGCGGCCTCTCTCGGCTGCTCTCAACGGTCCTCCAAGTGAGCTAGAGCGGCCCCTCTCGTCTGCTCCTGCCGCCACTTCTTAGCTGGCTAGAGCGGCGCAGTACCCCACTTCCCGGAAGTGGCAGCGACGGCGGTGCAGAGGCCGCGCTCCCCGTTCCCCCCGGTTTCCCCCGCGCCCCCCCCGGGACTCCCCGGGACCTCCCGGTTCCCCCAACATGTCCTACAACTACGTGGTGACGGCGCAGAAGCCGACGGCCGTCAATGGCTGCGTCACCGGTAGCGCGGGGCGGGCTTGACGGGAACACCCGGTTTCGGGGGGCGTGGGAGGGCAGTTATGGGGTACCGGGGGGCTGAGGAGTACGAGGGACACGGGGGGATGAGGATGCTGGGGGGCGCTGGGGGTCCTGGGGGTGTTTTGGGGCACTGGGAAGGGATTGGGAGTATAGGGAGGGTTTTGGGGTAGGGCGGAGTTTGGGTGTCACGAGGGGGTTTTGGGGTATCGGAGGATTTTGGGGTACCGGGTGATTCTGGTGTAGAGGGAGGATTAAAGTGTTCCTGAGATCCATAACAGGAGGGAGAAGGAGAGGGATTTGGGGGAGCTGCGGGAGCCCCAAGAGCTCTGGGAGTGCTCGGCGTGGTGGGAAGAGACCCTAGCAATGAGGATTCCTGAGGAAAGACAGTGGGAAGAGCAGAGGAAAGAAAGAGGGAAAAACAAGGAGTGCAAGCTCAGGAAAGGTGATTGCTGAAAGTGATGGGCACTGTGGAAGGAATGCACTGGGATTTTGGGATGCAGACCAACCCCGAGGTGCCAGCTGATCCCTCTTCCGGGATTCCTTCCCGCTTTTTCCCAGGACACTTCACCTCTGCGGAGGACCTGAACCTACTGATTGCCAAGAACACCCGGCTGGAGATTTACGTTGTGACAGCCGAGGGGCTTCGGCCCGTAAAGGAAGTTGGAATGTATGGAAAAACTGCCGTCATGGAGCTCTTCCGCCCCAAGGTGGGTGCTGGAAGGGCAGGGAGGGGGCTGTGCCCACCTGGGCAGGGCAGGGGTGGGAATTCTGACCTCTGGAATTTGCATTGTCTGGGTTTTTTCGGGCAGGGGGAGAGCAAGGATTTGCTGTTCATCCTGACGGCCAAGTACAATGCATGCATCCTGGAATACAAGCAGAACGGGGATAGCATCGACATCATCACCCGTGCCCATGGAAACGTGCAGGTGAGAGGGACTGCAGCACCTGGAATGGGAATTCCCTTCTGTGGGGTGGTTTTGCCTTCCTGGTGCAGCAGGGTGTTGGATTTCTCTTGTTCTGTTGGTGATTCCTTGCTGTCCGCTGGATCTGGAACGGGTCACCTGCAGCCATGGGATGTTTCCAAAGTTAGTCTTGGTCTCTGTCAGGATCCATGGAGTTCTGGGATGGTTTGGGTTTGAAAAGAGACCTTAAAGTTGATCAAGCTGCCTTACATGGGCAGGAACACCTTCCACTGTCCCAGCTTGCTCCAAGCCCCATCCAGCCTGGCCTTGGACACTTCCAGCGGTGGGGCAGCCACAGCTTCTCTGGGAAGTCCATTCCAGGGCCTCACCAGAAGCACAGAGAAAAATTTATTCCCAATATCCCATCTAAACCAGCATGTGGAATCTTGGAACGGTGTAGGATGGAAGGAACTTATGGATCATCTCATTCCACCGCTTGCTGTGGACAAGATAGACCACAAGACCAGGATGGTACAAGCCCTGTGCCCATGGATTCAACCACACTTTTGGGAATGCTTGTGGAGTAACAAAATTAAATTTCAGGAAAATTAAAGCCTAAAACTCCTTGTAAGGTCAAATATTCCCTGGGAAATGAGTCCTCTGGAAATTTGAGGTGAAGGCATGGGGTATGGTAGCTCTGCCAGGTGTGACAGCTGGAAAGGCATCTCCTCCTTAGGCTTGGTGGATTCCCAACTGGAATTATCAAGCCTGTTGGAACTAGGCAAGGAGCCATTCCTCACCTAAGGGCTGTCAACTCGTGTCCCTGTTTTTCAGGGATATTTTCCTGGCACTAATCACCATTTTCTTTCCCCTCTGCATGGAATTCTCCCTCAGGATCGCATCGGCCGCCCCTCGGAAACTGGGATCATCGGGATCATCGATCCCGAGTGCCGGATGATCGGGCTGCGGCTCTACGATGGCCTCTTCAAGGTCATCCCCCTGGATCGGGAGAACAAGGAATTAAAGGCCTTCAACATCCGCCTGGAAGAGCTCCAGGTCATCGACGTGAAATTCCTTTACGGCTGCCAAGCTCCCACCATCTGCTTCGTCTACCAGGTGCCTGCTTATCTGTGGAGAACCCAGGTGGAGCCAAGGGCTCCCAGAGTTTTCCAAAGGCTTTTGGAAGGCAGAGTGAGGAAAGGTTCCAGCTCCTCCAGGTCCATGTTCCTCTTTGCTGCTTTGTTCCATCTCTGGGAGAGAGGAAGCAATGCTTTCCCACAGGATTCCTGGGCAGCTCTGCCTTGGATGGGAATGTTTCCTTTTTAAACCCTCAGGAGGAGCTTATGGATCATTCCAGCAAGTGAATTAGATCCAGAATCAGTTGTTTTCCATAGTGAGACTTGAGTTTTTTCCTTAAAAAAACAGGCAACGACTTGTTTGGTATTTTTGGAAGGTGATTCCAGGTGTGTGAAGAGGATCCGTAACCTCTCCCATCTCCTGGCTCCTCATGGAGGGAGCATTCCAGGCCTTCTCTGGATGCCTGTTTTGATGCAGAGAGCCTTTGCCATGCTGGCTGAGCAAAGGATTAGCTTTCCTTTGTTAAATTCCAGGCTATCCTGGGCTTAGCTGAAATCCCATGCCAGCAGTGGCTCCATTTTTCCCTGTTTGGGCACTGCTGGATCCCCCCAAACTTCCAAGGAGGAAGAATCCATTTTGTCACCACACACCTGGAGTTTGAGGGAACAGTTGGATGATATTGGGGGGCTTTCCCAGCCTCAGTGATTCCATGTCAAAACAACTTGGATCCTTGGAGCAGGAGTGGGATGTCAGTTCTGACTTCTAAAACTCTGGATTGTTTCAATTCCTGCCCTGAAACCAGGGGAAGAGAACACAGAAAGGGGAAATATGATGGAAAAGCTGAATTCCTGAACTTGGCTGGAGCTGGAGGAAGGGATGATATTCCATAGTGTCACTCATGTCTAGGTTGTCAAAGGAACACAAATCCTAGAAAACTTAGTTGTATAACAATGGAAAAATACTTTCCAGTCTGTTTGGGCACAGGGAATTCCTTAGAGGATGTTTGTATATGGAGAAGTTTGGGAGAACAGTGGCGTGTGGATGTGAGGGAGGATGAGGTGGGAAGCCTCAGCAGCTCCCTGGAATGCTGTTTTTGCAGGAGATGAGGTGGAATTTCCTTTTTTCTGGAATCTCATCCACTTGTGGCTTCTCTTCCAGGACCCCCAGGGCCGCCATGTGAAGACGTATGAGGTGTCCCTGCGGGAGAAGGAGTTCAACAAAGGCCCTTGGAAGCAGGAAAATGTGGAGGCCGAGGCCTCCATGGTCATTGCAGGTTGGGCCTTGTTTATAAAAGATTTTCCCATGTTTTTCCAGGTTGGATGGCTCTGTTTTTCCAGGCAGGTTGTCTCATGTGTTTTGCGTGTCCTGCAGTGCCGGAGCCCTTTGGAGGTGCCATCATCATCGGGCAGGAATCCATCACCTACCACAATGGGGATAAATACCTGGCTATCGCTCCTCCCATCATCAAGGTGAGTGGATCCAGGACTGCATCCTGCAAAATCCCTCCTTTCCCAGGCCTTCCAGTCAGGAATTCAAACCCTTCTTGTCCCAGGTGTGGTCTAACAGCACCACTGACTTGGACTTCAGAGGTTTGGCTTCCCGCTTGCTGTTTTTGGGGACTGAGGGGCGTCTGCAATCCCTGTGTGTCTCCACTCTCTGTAGACTTCTTGGAATTTCTTTTGGGCCCCAGGGAATGGGATTAATTAGGAATTAGTGCATGGTCTGGGCACAATTCCAGGTCAAAGCCTGGTTTCATTTCAGGCAGTGGAAAACGTGGGTGAGCCCCTTGGAGACTTGGGGAGGAGAAAAGGTTTAAGGATTTGGGGATAGCAATTGGACTTGTGAGTTTTGTGGGAATAAGTGGCCACTTCCCATGTTGAATTGGAGCAGGAAGCACCAATGGCATGACTGAGGTGCTGCTCTGGACTGAAAGAGGGCTGGAATTGCCATCCAAAGGTCCTTTTAAGCTGGAAATACAGACAGGCTAAAAATCTTGGGGAAGAAATGAGAATATTGGTGCCTGAAGATCTCAGTCCTCTCCTGGAACTCTGGGATGGGGAGTCTGGGATACTGGAGCTGGGGGCATGTCACTTGCACAGACCTTTTGGGGACCAGTTTGGGGCTGTTTCAATGGAATCCCACAATTCCCTCCTTTTCCTGCAGCAAAGCACTATCGTGTGCCACAATCGCGTGGATCCCAATGGATCCCGATATTTGCTGGGAGACATGGAAGGGCGGCTCTTCATGCTGCTCCTGGAGAAGGAGGAGCAGATGGATGGCACTGTCACCTTGAAGGACCTGCGTGTGGAGCTGCTGGGAGAGGTAGGAATCACCTGGGCCATCCCTGGCACTTGCCTGGGATTCTCCCAAGTTGGGAAAGGCTCCGTTTAGGAATGAGTGGGAATTTTGGAGCTTGGGGAGGTGATGCTTCCCATTTATCACAGCTCTGATTTGCTACTTTCTGGAAACTTCCCTCTGTGGGCACTTAAGTTTACACCTTCTTCCCATTTTTTTTCCTGGTACTTGGCACTGGGAGAAGCTTGGACCCTCTGGGATTTTTAAAGGGATTAAATCCCTTTCCCATGCCCAGGGTTTTCCTGATGGGTAACAGCTTAGTGGTGGGAGGTGTATGTGTGTGCCAGGACCTTTCTATGCCAGTGGTGGTTCACCTGCCTGTTCCCACTTCCCAGACATCCATTGCCGAGTGCCTGACCTACCTGGATAACGGAGTGGTGTTTGTGGGGTCCAGGCTTGGAGATTCCCAGCTTGTGAAGGTACGTGGCAGCTCCTGGTTGTGTGTTCCCACAGGACTTGATTACCATCAAAACCTGGAGATGTGGATGCATTTTCCTGTCTTCTCCTCTCCCGCCCTTTCCCTGTCCTACTGCTTGAAAGGCAAAAAGTGATTCCAGTGTTTATTCCCAGCTCAACGTGGACAGCAACGAGCAGGGATCCTATGTGGTGGCCATGGAGACTTTCACCAACCTTGGCCCCATCGTGGACATGTGCGTGGTGGACCTGGAGAGGCAAGGCCAAGGCCAGGTAACATTCCTGCTTTTCCCTCCTCACTGCTGGGAATTTTTGGCCAGGTGGATCCATAAAGTCATAGAATAAGTCATAGAATCCTGGCATGGTTTGGGTTGGAAGAGACCTTAAGGATCATCTCATTCCATGGGCAGAGACACCTTCCACTAGACCAGGTTGCTCTAAGCCCTGTCCAACCTGGCCTTGGTGGATCTTTCAGGTCTTTTCCAACTCAAACTATTCGAGGATTCCATGATTCTAAAAGGGGTTCCCCATTTCCCTGATCCCCAAGAGGAGTGGGAGAACTTCCCAGCCGTGGTTGGTAAAGTCCATCTGCTTTTTTCCCCAGCTGGTCACCTGTTCTGGGGCCTTCAAAGAGGGATCACTGCGAATCATCCGAAATGGCATTGGGATCCATGAGCATGCCAGCATCGATCTACCGGGAATTAAAGGTGTGGGAGGTGTTCCACAGCCTGAGAGGGGACATGATGGGCATGGCTGAGCTTGGGATGTAGAATTGTGTGAGGAATTGTGGCCTCTTTGTTGCAGGTTTGTGGCCCCTCAGGTCAGATCCTCACCGGGAGACGGACAACACCTTAGTGCTGTCCTTTGTTGGCCAGACCAGGTAAAGGTGGGATGAGCTGATCCAGGCTCTCAGCCCTGTGTCTGAGCAGGAATTAATGGGAGCTCCCTTCCCTGCTCAGGGTTCTGATGTTGAATGGAGAGGAAGTAGAAGAGACAGAGCTCACAGGATTTGTGGATGACCAGCAGACGTTCTTCTGCGGCAATGTGGCACACCAGCAGCTGATCCAGGTAATTCCAGCAGGAGGAAAAACATGGATATGGCTCTCTTGGTGCCTTATGGATTGTGGCTTATCCAGGGCAGGATTTGGAGTGCTTCCCTGAGCCAGTGGGATGAGCAAACAGAATCCTGGGTCCATGTTTCTAAGGGATTTGGAAAGAGGGAGGTTCCTGCTGTGCTCCCACCTTGGAAACACTGTTTTCTCTGATTTTTCGTGTCTCTTCCTAGATCACCTCTGCCTCTGTGCGACTGGTCAGCCAGGAGCCCAAATCCCTGGTGAGCGAGTGGAAGGAGCCCAATGGGAAGAACATCAGCGTCGCTTCCTGCAACAGCAACCAGGTGGTGGTGGCTGTGGGAAGAGCCTTGTACTACCTGGAAATCCAGCCCCACGAGCTCCGGCAGATCAGGTGAGCCCACCTTCTGAGGGCTCTTGGGATGCTGGGATTTGGGATCCAGCCGGACACCTGTCCACCCTCCTTCCTCTCAGCTGCACAGAGATGGAGCACGAGGTGGCCTGCCTGGACATCACCCCTCTGGGAGACTCCAACGGGATGTCCCCGCTCTGCGCCATCGGGCTCTGGACCGACATCTCCGCCCGTATCCTGAAGCTCCCGTCCTTCGAGCTGCTGCACAAGGAGATGCTGGGAGGAGGTAGGAGCCTCCCGAGGGTGGCAGTGGTCACTGGCCATGTCCTGAGCAACCTCATCCATCCCTTTTCCTGCTTCCCACAGAGATTATCCCTCGCTCCATCCTGATGACAACCTTTGAGAGCAGCCACTATCTCCTGTGTGCCCTGGGGGATGGAGCTCTCTTCTACTTTGGCCTCAGCCTCGAGACAGGTGACCTTTTCCCTTCCTTTCCATTTTTTTGGGAAAGATCCTCCTTGTTTTCTCAGCCTCATGCTCAGGTGGGACTGGCTGTGGGCCAGTGGATTTCTCCAGCAGACTGGAGGAATGAGATGGATTTTTAAATCCAGGATGCACTTACCCACACGCCTCCTTCCTGAGGTGTGGCAGATCCCAACATCTGTTCTCCTTGAATCCAGGCTTGCTGAGTGACAGGAAGAAGGTGACCCTGGGCACGCAGCCCACGGTGCTGAGGACATTCCGCTCCTTGTCCACCACCAACGTGTTCGCCTGCTCCGACCGCCCCACCGTCATCTACAGCAGCAACCACAAGCTGGTCTTCTCCAACGTCAACCTCAAGGAGGTCAACTACATGTGTCCCCTCAATTCTGATGGATATCCTGACAGGTGAGCCTGCCACAAGTTCCTGTTCCTAAGGGGTATGGAGGACAGGGAGGCTCTTGCTGTTTCACTCAGTGTTTGGAGGACAGGGAGGCTCTTGCTGTTTCACTCAGTGTTTTCCATCTTTTTTTTTTTTCCATGAAGTTTGGCCTTGGCCAACAACAGCACCCTGACCATCGGCACCATTGATGAGATCCAGAAGCTGCACATCCGTACTGTTCCCCTCTATGAGTCGCCCAGGTGAGGATTCCTGGGATTGGGGTGCTCCACTGCACGGGACAAGAGTTGGGGTGACTTCGCCATGCCAGGAGAAAGTAAACAGCTCTTGTTGCCTCCAGAGCTCTTGGAATGGCCTTTCCTAGCTCTCCTGCCCACACAGCCCTGTTTATCCCACAGGAAAATCTGCTACCAAGAGGTATCCCAATGTTTTGGGGTGCTCTCCAGCCGGATTGAGGTGCAGGACGCCAGCGGGGGCACCACAGCGCTCAGACCCAGTGCCAGCACCCAGGTGAGATCCCAGGCTGGGTCATCCCTCTGCTGTGGGGATCAGAATTCCTGATCCAGGTGTTCCTTGATGGTCTTCCCTTCCAAAGCTGTGAGTCCAGGCCAGTTCCTCAGCCAGGGATGAATGAGATGAGGGGATCTCTCTGAGGGGTTGGCACAGCCAGTGTTCCACCTGATGCCTTTTAGTTTTGGTTGCTGCTCCTTCCATATCCCATACAGGTTTCTGTGTGATCTCCAAAGTTTTACTTTTCCCAGGAATCCAGCTGTGGAAGCCACAACTTCATGTAAACTCATATTAACACCATCACTCAGCCCTGCAGGAGGGAATGTGTCCCTTTACTCATTCCTTGCTCTGCCTGTTCTCCCATACCTTCTCCTGCTCCCTGGCTGCCTCAGGCTATGTGGATATCCCGAGTGGCACCTGGATGTGACAGATTTTCCTGTTTCCCAGGCCTTGTCCAGCAGTGTGAGCACCAGCAAGCTGTTTTCCAGCAGCACTTCTCCGCATGAGACATCCTTTGGAGAGGAGGTGGAAGTGCACAACCTGCTCATCATAGACCAGCACACCTTTGAAGGTACCTGTCCCATCCCAACATCCAGCTTTTCACATTGTGGAGAAGCCCAGGAGAGCTTCAGCCAAAGCATGTTCCTGGAGGAATGTCAGCCAAAAGGTTCTGGGATGGCAAAAGACAGTGGGGAATAGGACAAGGAATCTCTAGGACTTGTCTTAAGCTTTCACTTGAAGGGCTTTGGGATTCCGGTTATTCCTCCCTTTCCCATTTTTTTTCCCAGTGCTCCATGCTCACCAATTCCTGCAAAATGAGTATGCCCTCAGCCTGGTCTCCTGCAAGCTGGGAAAGGATCCCAACACCTACTTCATCGTGGGCACTGCCATGGTGTATCCTGAGGAAGCAGAGCCCAAGCAGGGCCGGATTGTCGTCTTCCACTACTCCGATGGTAAGAATGAGGTGTTCTCACCTGGAAAAATCCCGCTTTTTTTTGGTGGGAGATCAGGGATGAGTTCCTCAGACCCCAGAGAGCTCATGTCCCAGGAGCAGGCAGTTTTTCCCAAGGAATCTGTTGTCGGGATCTGTAGGTACTCTGTTCCCTTTGCCCCTGTCTCCTGGAGAAGTCCAAGAATCCCTCACCAGCCCTGGATTCTGGGATTTGCTTTCAATGTCACTTGTCCCCCTCAGAGAGAGTTATTTGGGAAGTAAAATCCAGGGCAGCTCAGCTGAAGCCCCTTGACTTCCCACCCTTTGGATAAGCAACAAAGTGATGCCCAGCATTATTCCAGGGAAGCTGCAGAGCCTGGCTGAGAAGGAGGTTAAGGGCGCTGTGTATTCCATGGTGGAATTCAACGGGAAGCTGTTAGCCAGCATCAACAGCACGGTAGGCAAGAGCCTGACTTGTTTTGGTAGTGTGTTGTTGAATCTGGATGTCAGCCAGGTTGAGGAGTGCATCCCAGCTCCCAGGTGGAGTTTTCCAGTCCATGGCCCATCCCACAGGTCCGACTGTACGAGTGGACAGCGGAGAAAGAATTGCGCACGGAATGCAACCACTACAACAACATCATGGCCCTGTACCTGAAAACCAAAGGGGATTTCATCCTGGTGGGAGACCTCATGCGCTCCGTGCTGCTCCTGGCCTACAAACCCATGGAAGGGAATTTCGAGGAGGTACGGAAGCAGCGCCGGGAATCCGTTCTGACAGCTCTGGGCACGGGGAATGGTATTGGAGGGGATAAAAGGAGAAGTTTGGCTTGACGGGATAGGGTTTGACGTGGATCCCTGTGGTTTCTGGAAGGCTGGATCCCTCAGCTTCCAGGGAACTGGCTGTGGGAAGAGCAGCTGGTGCCTGGCAGGTGAGAGGTACCATCTGGGATGCATGGTGTCCACTTGGAATGGGGGTTTAAATTGCTGGAGTGGCTTTGGCACAGGCTGCTCCACGCTTTCCCATCATGTTACCCAAGTGCCACCTGGACTGGGACCATTTCCACAAGTGCCTTTCCTGCTCAGCTGCTTCCTGGAGCAGAGCGGGACAGGGTGGATCCCACCTCGCTCCTGAATTGGGTTGGGTGGGATAAGGATGCAGGATCCCAGGCCAGGCCACCTGGACACAGCGTGTCCCCTCTTGGCCCCTTCCAGATTGCCCGGGATTTCAATCCAAACTGGATGAGTGCTGTGGAAATTCTGGATGATGATAATTTCTTGGGCGCAGAGAATGCTTTCAATCTGTTCGTGTGCCAGAAGGACAGGTGAGCTGGATGGGATGGATTGGGAATGGGATGTGACAGCGTGTGCTGGGAGGGATGGGGCGATGAGATCTTCAGGAAAACTGGAGGAGCATTCCCAGCTCTTGGGTGCAAGGGAAAGCTTTGGAGTGCCCCCATCCGGGACTGAGCAGAGTGTTTGGGATTCCAGCGCGGCCACAACAGATGAGGAGCGACAGCACCTGCAGGAAGTGGGATTATCCCACCTGGGAGAGTTCGTCAATGTCTTCTGCCATGGATCCCTGGTCATGCAGAACCTGGGAGAGACTTCCACACCCACCCAAGGATCTGTGCTCTTTGGCACTGTCAATGGAATGATCGGTAAGGAGCGGGGGCTGAAGATTCCCTGCAGAATCCTGGAATGGTTTGGGTTGGAAAGCTCATCCAGCTCCACCCCTGCCATGTTCCAAGCCCTGTGTCCACTATTCCTATGCAGGCCTGGTGACATCTCTGTCGGAAAGCTGGTACAACCTGCTCCTGGACATGCAAAACAGGCTCAACAAAGTCATCAAGAGCGTGGGGAAGATTGAGCATTCCTTATATCCTTTGGCATTCCAGCCAGGAACCTGTGGCTGGTGGGGTTTATCAGCTGGAGAGGGTGGTAGCGGGTTTGCTGCTGCCCTGGGCAATCATGGAATTAAAGTTGGGAAAGCCCTCTGAGATCCCAGAGTCCAACCATTAACCCAGCACTGCCATTCCACCATTGACCACATCCAGGGCTGATGTTATTCCCTGTGGGTTTGGCTCCTTGACGCCAGCACCTGGAGATCGTTCCACACTGAACGGAAGACGGAACCAGCCACAGGATTCATCGACGGGGACCTGATCGAGAGTTTCCTGGACATCAGCAGGCCCAAGATGCAGGAAGTGGTGGCAAACTTGCAGGTGAGCTTGGGAATGTGGCCTTGGATCCTTTAAGGACCTAGCTTAGGAATCCAGGCTGAGTAAATGATGGAATCATAAGAGTTACAGAATGGTTTGGGTTGGAAGGGACTTTAAGACACCTCCCACTAGACCAGGTTGCTCCAAGTCCCATCCAACCTGGCCTGGAGCACTTCCAGGGATGGGAAGCCCCAGCTTCTCTGGGAAATCTTAAATCCACACTTTTCTGAATGATCTGGGAATGTTCTTTGGCATCTGCCAATGTCTCCAATGCCTTTTCCTCCCTGTGCAGATCGACGATGGAAGCGGGATGAAGAGGGAAGCCACCGTGGACGACCTGATAAAGATCGTGGAGGAGCTGACCCGGATCCATTAGCAGGATTCGGGATCATTCCCTATCCCTTCACTCCATGTGGAGCAAGGGAATCCTTCCCCCGCTGTGCCCAACACCAGCGGCAGCGGCCAGAGGGGGATGGAATCTCAGAGAGGGAGCAGCTTGTTAGGAATTTGGGAGGGTGTCAGTCATCTCCTCCTGGAATTCATGGATTCTGCGGACTTGGCTGTGCCCAGAACTGTCCCTTTCCTTGAGTGATCCACTGGGATCTGATGCCCTTGCCTCGATTCTCTTTTCCCTGGTGTCCTTAGATATTTTATTACTTTTTTTGGCTTTTGGTTTTGCTTTGGATCCTGGGGGTTTTTTGGGGTTTTTTTTGATTCCTTGTGGTTTTTTGGAAGAGGAATCAAAGCTGGAGGAGCAGCCGAGGCTGGAGCCGAGCGAGACAACTCTCTCCATAGGATCCATGCCTCGCTCAGGGAGGGAAGTTCAAGCTGTTGCTGATTTCGGAGTTTTACCAAATAAAGTAGTCCAAGAGGAAAGATCCGTGTCCTGAGGAATGATGATATCCCTGTCCTTGCCTCTGGCATCTTGAGGACACCTGTTTTCCAGGTGCATTTTTCTGGCTTTTCTTGGATTTGTAGGAAATTTTAGTTCCTTGCCTGCTTGCCTGTGGTGCTGTGAGCGGCTGGAGAGGCAGATTTTAATGGAAGTTTTTGGGAAACATGGATTTTTCAGCCTCTGGCTGCTCATTTATAATTCTCCTTCTGGTCTCCCACCTCTTCCACATCTCTCATGGAATTTGGGGGTTATACTGGATCTTCCCAAGCTCTCTCCAGCCTGGGTCTCTCCTGTAACTCCTACTTAAGCTTCCTCCAAGTCCCATTCTGTACGAGTTTTCCCCAAATCCTTCCCTCCCAGAGACAGATTGTGCTGGAAGCATCCCTGGCTCCCACTTCCATCCCAGATTCTCTGAGGAGGCCGCAGCGAGAAGACTATATTTGGACATCTCTTCCCAGAGCTGGGGCAGCAGGGAGTGACTTTGAACTCTGTGCTCCTGCTTTTATTACCTCAGGCTCTGTTTACCTGCCTGGAGCAGCTTGTTCCCAAAATTTGGCAGGCTCAGGGAGTGGCACAGCCCTGATCCTGGAAGTGCTCTCCTTTTCCCACTAAAACTGGGGGTGCTGATGCAATGTTGGCACCCTGCTCTTTTTGGCATAAAAGTGCCACTGGTCAGGGTTGAAGCAGAATATCCACTGCCACTGGAGCTGCAGCTGCCTCCCAGGCATCTGGGATCACATTCCCTTAGGACAGGAGCTTCCCCTGGCCACACTGGGGTTCATAAAAAAAACAGCGTGACCCCTCTGCTGTGGCTCTAATTTGGGAGGGGGCTGCCAGAGTGATCCCAACCCTTGGGCAGAATTTTGTGGGGAGAAGTCCATGCCAGATTGGGAATTTTGGAGGCAGCACCGCCCTTTGCTCCATGGGATCAATCATTTACCTGCCTCTGACCTTTGCTTCATTCCCTGCCCTGGGATGGGGGCGAGGGGCCCAGGGGGGTCTGGGGTCACCGAAGCAGGTTGTCCTGCAGCATCCCTTTCCCTCCTGGATGCATGCCACCATCCCGGCTCTGCTTGGCCCCTTTCTCCACTGCGTGGGTCCCTGTGCAGGGCTGGGAAGGCAGCCCAGTGCCTTCAGGAGAAGGAGGAGGAGGAGGGGTGGGGAGAGGCCATGCCGGAACTTTGCCAGATGTGGAAAAGGAGAGAAGGGGGGACGCCTTTCCCACTGCTTCCCAAGCCTGAAGGGGACCCCCTTCTCCAGCCCGCAGCCAGGGTGGGAATGGCCGGGATGACACCACTCTCCCCAGGTGAACGGGACAACCTCGGGATGACCCCAGACCCCCCGTGTGGATTTGGGGGGGGGTGCCGCTGGCGACACCCCCGCTCTCGCCCCCCTCCAATCCCGCATTGTTCCCGGCTCGGCGGGAGGAGGAGGAGCAGGGCCAAGGGCCAGCGGGAAGGCAGGCGGGAAGGCGGGAGCCAGGACGAGCTGGAGCCGCCTGTCATGTTGGTGGAGCTGCTCTTCCAGGCTGCCTGTGTGTCCCTGTTCCTCTCCAGCGGTCAGGGCAGGGTGTATCCCGCGAGGAAGAAGCCGGCGAGCTTTGCTGTGGAGAGGTAGCTGCATCCCCCCCTTTTCCTTCTCCCTCCTCCAGCTACACCTGGGATGGGCAGCGTGCTGAGCTCTGGCTGTCCCTACCTCCAGCTCCAGGAGGGCTGGCGAAAGGCGTCCCAGCTGGAGGGGCTGGCACCCCACAATTCCCTCCCTCTTCCCGGGTGCAGGGGAGCATGACCTTGCTCCTCTCATCCCTGTCCTTCTCCCCACATCCCTGTTCTGCTCCCCACACCCTTCTCTAGCCAGGGGACGTTTCTCCCATCACCGTGTGCTGGGATGTTCGGAATGGCTGGGAAGTGATTGTCCCCTCTCTGTCCCACCTTATCCTTCCTCTGATCCATGCCATGATCCTCTGCTTCCCGGCACATGGGCACATCCTGATTGCTCCCGCTGTCCCCATCACTGCATTCCTGGGACCTTTGCTCTGTGCAGGGGGCTCGGGACAGGGTGGCCTCAGGCTCTGGTGTCCCACAGGCGCCGTGTGGGGCCCCACGTCTGCTTCCTGAGCTCCGGCAGCGGATGTTGTCCCGGCTGGATGCTGTCCCCTGGCAGTGGGAAGTGCACCCTGCGTGAGTATGGGGACCTGGGGGGCTGATGGGAGTCCTGTTCCCATGCCCAGAGCTCCCTCCCATTCCCATTCCTACAGCGCTCTGCTCCTTCGGCTGCGGCGGTGGCTCCTGCATCGCTCCCAACCTTTGCATGTGCCCGGATGGAGAGCAGGGAATCACTTGCCCAGGTACTTCCCAGGCATGCTGGGAGAGGTGACCATGCTGGATGCCCTTCCCTCTCCATGCCATGAATTCCAAAGGATGGACATGGCCATGAACCTATGGGCACCATGCCCAACCCTCTTTCTTTCTCCATGCCACAAATCCCAGCGGATGGAGGTGACTGTGGCTCCTTGTCACCTCTCCCCGACACTGTCCACATCCCTGGGGGATCCATGGAGCAAGGTGGGAAGCAGGTGGTCCCAGTGTGGCCTGGGTGCCCTGTGGACGCCATGTCTGTGTTCCAGAGCCACCGGGAACATGTGGGGAGTACGGCTGTGACCTGTCCTGTAACCATGGTGGCTGCCAGGAGGTTGCCCGTGTGTGCCCCATTGGCTTCTCCATGGCAGAGATGGCCAATGGCGTCCGCTGCACTGGTGAGCGGGATATCCCGATGGGAGCAGGCATCTCCGTGGTGCCCACATGCCAAATCCAGTTGTTCCCTTTGTCCCCCCAGACATCGATGAGTGCCGGAGTGCAGCCTGTGAGGGGACGTGTGTGAACACGGAGGGTGGATTTGCCTGCGAGTGCGGAGTCGGCCAGGAGCTCTCCGCCGACCGCCGCAGCTGCCGGGGTGCGCAGGGGCCCGGGGAGGCAACTGGGGCTCCTGAGGGATCCTGACCCTCATCTCAACCCCCAGACATGGATGAATGCCAGGCCACGCCATGCCAGCACCGCTGCGAGAACAGTGTGGGCAGCTACCGCTGCTCCTGCCACCCCGGATACCACCTCCATGGGAATCGGCATTCCTGCGTGGGTGAGCACAATGATGGGTCTCTTCCCATCAATCCTGGGGATGGAGGTGGCCCTGAGCACTGTACCAGACCCCCTTCTCACTCCATGCTTTGAATTCCAAGGGATGGAGGTGGCCATTGAGCCCCTGCATGTGCGGGCACCATGCTTATCCCTCATTCCTCTCCATGCCGTGAATCCCAAAGGTTGGAGGTGTTTATCACCCCACATTGCTGCCACCTCATCCTCAGCCCTGTGTGGGCCATGCTGAGGGCCCATCCCAGTGCTCCAGGCTCTTCCCTGGGCCACATCCTGGGGTGCAGCACCTCGTGCCACATTCCCTTATCCCGCAGATGTGGATGAGTGCCGGCAGCTGGGCGCACGCCGCTCATGCCAGCACAGCTGCCACAACATTCCCGGCAGCTTCCGCTGCTCCTGCCACCCTGGATACCGGCTCAGCGTGGACAGGGTGTCCTGTGAAGGTATCCATGTCCTTCTCCAGGCTGGGGAGAGTAGAGTGGAATGCTCCCATCTCCCTGCCTGCCCCAAGTGATGTCTATCTCTTATTGACTTCCCTCCTAGGGTATCCCAAATCCATCCTGGCCCCATCGCCCATCCTGCAATCCCTGCAGCATCCACCCACGCTCGTCCTGCTCCCTCCCGGCTCCCACCTGCTCCCGAGGGGCTCCCCCTCTCCCCATATCCCTGTGGCAGCTCCTGGTACCCAATTCCCTTCCTCCTCTCCATCCCTATCCCCCGAGCCATCCCCACATGCCGTGGGAGCCCCTGGCACCTCCATCCCACCATCCCCTCATTGCTGGCACCGGGGGATCCCTCGGGAGCCTGGCGCACACTGGACAGAGCCAGCATGCCAGACATGCACCTGCCAGGTGAGCATCCCATCCTCCCACCCCTTCCCATGGCACCATCCCGACCTGGGATGAGCCATGGCATTTCCTGGAAGGGGGGGCAAGTCCTCTGTGATGCCGTGAGCTGCTCCATTCCCTGCTCCCACCCGCTTCCTGCTCCAGCTGGGGGGTGTTGCCCCACCTGCATGGGTGAGTCACAGCCCCCCTGACCTCCCAATTCCCGGGATGGCTCCCCCAAATTCCCAGAGGACTGCCCCTGACCCCCATGGCTCACAGGGTGCCTGCATGAGGGGGTGGCCAGGGCCGAGGGTGACGTCTTCTCCCCATCCGATGGGAATTGCACCATCTGCGTCTGCTTGGTGAGCTGGATTGGGATGGGAGATTCCCCCCTCATCCCTGGGAACTTCCCAGCCCCAGAAATCCTTATCCCTGGGGACCCTCATCACTCTACATTCTGGCTCAACCATGGATTGGGATGCTCTGGAGCACATAACACCCTCCCATCATCCCTCCATGGGGGGGATCAGGGTCCTCTTTCCCAGCCCCTGGCTCCCCTCCACAGGCCGGGAATGTCTCCTGCCTCTCCCCGGAATGCCCCCCAGGATCCTGCCCCAGCCCCTCTCTGGCTGACTGCTGCTCCTGCACTCCAGGTGATCCCGGGACCCCCAGTCTGGGAGGTGTGGGCACCTCCAGCCTGGGCTGGGGGTTTGGGAAGAGCTGTGCTTGGTACTCCAGCCCCACTGCCTCCCCTTTTCCCAGAAAAGTGCAATTTCCGGGGACGCACGTACATGCATGGAGCCCGGTTCAGCCTGGACAGGGATGACTGCACCACTTGCGTCTGCCAGGTGGGTCCTGGATGTCCCCAGGAATGAGTGTTCCCAAGGATGAGGGTCCCCAGGGATGCTCCAGCACTTCCCTGCACCTTCTGGGGGTACCCTGGCTTTGATTTGGGCTGGCAGAGGGGACAGCAGGTGACCCATTCCCATGTTCCCAGAGAGGGGAGGTGGAATGTTCCTTCACCCCCTGCCCTGTGCTGGATTGTCCCCAGCACCAGCGGCACCTGGGTCCTGGGCAGTGCTGCTCCACCTGCCGGGACCCTCCGGCCCCCGCTGGTGAGTTGGGATGAGGGACACACGGGCTGGGAATAGGCAGGGAGGGTCAGGGAGAGGGATGGTGGGGAAAAGCTGGGGGAAAGGGGAATGGCATGGCATGGGAAGAACAACTGTGGGAGAGGATGTGGGGGACACTTGGGGATGGGGGGAGGAGGATGTCGGGATAGTTGGGGATGGGATGTGGAGAAGGGCAGGGTGGGATGTGGGGGACACAATTTAGGTGGGATGTGGGGATAGTTGATATTGGGAAGGGTGGGCGATGGGGAATACCTGGGCACAAGGAGGGTGGGAACCCCTGGGGACAGGAAGGGTAGGTTTTACGGGACAGCTGGGAACAGGGATCCTACCCAGGTTGCTTCCTGGATGACAACGGCGTGGAGTTTCCTGTTGGACAGATCTGGTCTCCGGGCGATCCCTGTGAGTTATGCATCTGCCAGGTGAATGAGAACCTGCTCTGCTTCATTCCCTCTTCCCTATTCCTGCCCCGGCGCACGGCTCCTGCCCCATTCCCGCCCTCGGGATGCCCGTGGCCTGGCGAGCCCCAAATGCGGTGGGTCCGGGAATCCCGAGGTGTCTGTCAGGGTGTTCCCGCCTGCAGGCAGACGGCTCCGTGAGCTGCCAGCGCACGGATTGCGTGGAGACGTGTCCTTATCCCATCCGCATTCCCGGGCAGTGCTGCCCTGACTGCTCCGCAGGTGAGGGCGTGCCCGGAATCCCTGGATTCTGAGCCGCCCGGGGACCACCTGACCCCCTCTTCCTGCAGGCTGCACCTACATGGGGAGAATCTTTTCCAACAACGAAACCTTCCCGTCGGCGCTGGATCCCTGCCTGAGCTGCATCTGCCTGGTGAGGGCCGTGCCGGGCATTCCCAGAGGATTTGCCGCTCCCGCCCCGTGGGCTGAAGCCCGGTTTTTGGCTCCGTTGCAGGGAAAAGCTCCGGGGGCGCTCCGGGGTTCCTAACGCCCGGCCCTCGGGGGTCTCTCCCGTCTCTCGCAGCTGGGCTCGGTGGCCTGCTCGCCTCTGGAATGTGCCATCGTGTGCTCCTACCCCTTCCACCCCGAGGGCCGGTGCTGCCCTGTCTGTGAGGGTACGAGCTTGGGGAGTACCCAAAATCCCCCTGAACGCCCCAAAATCCCCGCTGAGCCCCCCACCCTGGACTTTGCTCCCCCCAGACTGCAACTACCAGGGCAGGAAGGTGGAGAATGGCCAGAGCTTCATTCCCGAGGGTCAGCCCTGTACCCGCTGCACCTGCCAAGTGAGACATTCCCATGGGATGCCCGTGTTCATGGGGTGCCCGAGCCGGTGCCATTGGATCCCAGGAAGGGCTGGCAGG
Organism: Lichenostomus cassidix; assembly: GCF_008360975.1. NCBI lineage: Eukaryota > Metazoa > Chordata > Aves > Passeriformes > Meliphagidae > Lichenostomus > Lichenostomus cassidix. The sequence continues at coordinate 63,586,913 of NC_139486.1, forward strand.
GCTGGCTGATCCCTGTTTCCCCAGCTTGGAGAGGTGAGATGTGAGGAGGGCCCGTGCCCCCGCTCCTGCTCCGACACCCCCGTGCTGCCTGTGGGCTGCTGCCCATCCTGCCCAGGTAATGGGATCCCCGGATCCATCCCCGGGCACTTGGATGTGCCCACTCCGGACTGGGGGTCCTGGGAAAGAGGTGGGTGCTGACCAAAATCCTCCCTCCATCAGCCACAGACATCCGGCTCCCGCTGCAGGGCAGTGACCTGTCCCCATCCTCACCCCCAACCTCATCCCAGTCCCCATCCTCATCCCAGTCCCCAGTCCCTGAAGATCCACCCCCTGGCATGCCTCACCCCCACCGCCACCGCCTGGCCCAGCTCCTGCTTCCCACCACACTCCCCCTCGGCACCTCTCCAGGGATTTGGGGGCCCGGGAAGCCCCCTCCAACCACTCCAAGTCCCTCCAGATCCTCCTCGGCACCCACTGCGCCCCCCGACCTCCCCTGTGAGGCCACAGCTCCCCCTGATCCCATGGGCAGCCCCGAGGCTCAGAGATTCCCCGGGAATGAGGATCCCTCTGTGGTGCCACTGGACAGCCCCAAGTTCCAGGCGCCAGGTGTGCCTGGAATGCCCTGAGGAGGAGGAGGATGAAGGAAAGGAGGAAAAGGGGGTCTGCAGGACCAGCAGGCCTGGCCCTGGAGAGGGGGCAACTGTCCCCCTGATACCAATAAAGTCACTCTGGTATTTATTCCCTGTCCCTTCATCCCTGCACCCACCAGCACATGGAGCCCCGGGGCTCGTCCTCTGGGAATTTTGGGATGAGTGGCTTCCCAGGATGATGAGGGCAGTGCTGGAGGCGTTCAGCCCCCTCACCCTGTGGGGGGTTTGGGGACAGGAGGAACATGTCCTGCCCCAGGTCCCCAAGGCTCCCCAGGAATGAGGAGGCTTCCAAGGCTGCGAGCTCTCTAGAGATGAGCAGAGCTACATCCAGGCTCCCATCCTGGGGGCACAGGGACAATCCTTCAGGGGTTCCACTGAGGGTGGCACCAGGGACCACACCACATTCCCAGGGACACAGTGCCCTTTCCCAGAGAGACATGGCACAGGGGGGCTTCTCCACACCTTTATTGTCCTCAGTGGTGGCAGGAGCGCTGGGAAAGGGACAAGCCCTGCCAGCCACCAAGTTGGGAACATCTGGGAACCCCATCCCAGCTCAGGGCAGCCGGGACAGCCCCACCTTGTTGTTGGCCCTGTCAAAGATAACATAATATTCCCGGATAAAGACGTCCCCCAGGATCCAGAGCTCGCCCTCCTCCGTAGGAACATCCATGCCTTGCAATCCCAGGCTGCAGTACCCGTTACTCTGCTCCAAGGACATGAAATGGGGTGGTCACCAGCTGTCGGATCTCTCCCTGTATCCCCACAAACCCAAACCCAGTGGGATGCTCACCCTTAACACATAGGCTCTGGGTGGCACCGGGAATTCTTTGCCGTGGATGTGGAAGATGAGGTCAGGAAGGTTGCGGACAGCTTCACAGCTGATCTGTGGGAAACACAGCAGCAACAGGGAGGTAAGTGACCATTCCAGCTGGAATAAAATCCCTAGGGAGCATCCTGAGACCTCACCTCACCACTGGAGCTGGCGCCGAGGCGGCTCAGGAGGGTCCGGAGGGCCCGGATGGGAACAGCCAACAGAGTGGTTCCTGTATCCACGATGGCCTGGCATCCCGAGGAACAGGCCACCGGAGCCCCATCAAAGGACACGCTGGGAACAGGGAGGCAGGGTGAGCCTGGACTCCCCAAAACACTGGCTGGAGGGCAGGGAATACCAGGAATACCTCTCCATGCTGATCTGCCAGTAGGTTTTGGCGGAGAGCGGGATCCAGGAGATGCCATTGGTGGTGTAGTAAGGATCGATGGCACCGAAGAGGACAAAACTGCCAGCTTGGCTGTCCCTGGAAAGGGGGATCCATCCGGGGCAGTTTCCACCCTGTCACCACCCCCATTCCCACTGGAAAACAGGGCGGGTGCAAGAGAAAAGGGAGAAATACTCAGCAGCTCTGGCTGGGATTTACCTGCTCAGGTAGACAGAGAAAAGATGCCTATCCACGAGGTTTTCCATCATCATGTTGTCAAAGACCGGGGTGGCTCCAGAGGAGGCAATGCTCGGGAATGCCAATCCCAGGATGCCATCGAAGGGGGTGTAGTAGAAGAAATCCCCTGGCTCCGTCTCAGCCAGTCCAAAAATCTGGTTGCGGACGTTAATCCCGGCGACCTGGGAGAGGGAGACAGGTGTGGATTGGGCATGATCCCATGCGATCTCATGGGATGAGGGGGCTGGAGTGCCCAGCCGTACGTTGACATTGTCGTATCCCAGCACTCCGGTCATGCTTCCTGTGCCGTAGGCGATGAACAGGGTGTCGTTGGTGCTGAGGAATGTGGAGGATTCAGCGGGATTGAAGCGGTTGTGATTCCCTGTCAGGGTGGGAAGGAGGGGGATTGCCTGATGTCCCTTGGGAAAGACTGGGCAGAGCCATCCAGGGCTCCCAAAGGACACATTACAGCCACATTCCAGACACCTACTGCAGGCCGGGCTGGAGCAGAAGATGGAGGGAACCCAGAGGTTGGAGGAGCCAGTGTCAAAGACCACGGTGAATTCCTGAGGTGGGGTCCCAATGGAGATGGTGCCGAAGTACTCATCCTGTTGGAATGGGGTTGGGAAGGGCTTAGTGGGATTGGGAAAGAGTTATTGAGATGGGGAGAGGATAAGGGGTTATTGGGATGGGTTAAGGGGTTAAAGGGATACATAATAGGATAGTGGGATGGATAATGGGCCAGTGCCCCCCTGTGCTCCCCGGTCCCAGCCCCTCACATCCATGTAGTTCTCCAGGGGCTCCACAGCAATGCCGGGGAAATACTTGGCAGCCAGGTTGTAGTGATGCTGCTCCAGGTAACTCTCCAGCAATCCCTGCTCCTGCAGCCTCTGCCGCAGGGACTTCATCCTCCTCAGTGGCACCCTGCGGACAGGGACCAGGATGCGTCACTGGGATGATTCCCAATCCCACATCCCTGTTTTGGGGACCCCCCGGGGCTCACCTGGTCTGGAAGCCCTGGGCCAGGGCCGCCAGGGCGAGGAGCAGGAGCAGCTTCATGGTGGGAGCTCACGGAAAATATGCCTCTGATCCTGGCCCTGCTCCTTATATCCTGGCTCCAGTGTTTGGCCGGAGGCCCCGATAAGCAAAGCAAACTGCTCCTGGGATGGTTATCAAAATGTCCTTAAGGAAGGCCGGGAGGGGTGAGGGAATGTCAAGCTGGGGGATCCCTATATTCCTGGGGGGAATTCAGGCTATGGGGATGATGGGATAGGCAGGAAGTGCTCCTGGTTATTCTGTGGGATCTGACGGATACGTGGGGTTGTGTTTGTCCCCTGGACTACCCCGATTCCGCTGGTGGGTTTGATCCAGACACTTCCAAGGATGGGATAGCCACAGCTTCGCGGGGAAATCCACTCCCAGGAATGCCTCACTACCCCAGCAGGGAAGAATTTCTTCCCAATATCCCATCTATCCCTGTCCTCTGGTAGTAGGGAGCCATTCCCCCTTGTCCTGTCACTCCAGGCCTTTTCAAAGTCCCTCTCCAACTCTCTTGGAGTTTGTTAAGGCACTGGAAGAGGCTTCAAGGTCTCTCCAGATCCTTCTCCTCTTGCCAAGGCTCCATGAAGGATTTTCAGGCTGTCAGGTCCAGATTTTCCATTCTGGGATTCAGCCAAGCCCTTCTCCTTCCCAGCCCCCTACAATACATCCCATTCGCCCTTCTCCCTCAGGGATAATCCAGTGTTCCATCCCTTTTCTCCCAACATCCCCCATCCAGGTTGTTCTTAATTTCATTCCCCCGACGCAACCTAGTGTCGTAACCTCGGATTCTTTTATCATTCTGAGCTGGGATGGGGCTGATTCCAAGGGAGGAATGCCAGCTCCAGCCTCCTCCAGGACAAGGTGACCGTTCCAGAAGCCACAGATCCAGCACGTGGTGCCATGACCAGAGCCAAGACGCCCAATCCCACTCCAGTGACCTTTGTCCAGAGGCATCCAGAGCTTGGCTTTCCCCCAGCTTGTCCCAGTTTTCCCCCAGTTCAGAGACTTTGCACGTGGGAATGGAGTGACAGGACAAGGGTCAAAACTGGAAAACAGGACATTTAGATGGCATATTGGGAAGAAACTCTTCCTGGTGAGGGCGGTGAGGCCCTGGTATGGATTTCCCAGAGAAGCTGTGGCTGCCCCATCCCTGAAGTGTCCAAAGCCAGGCTGGAAAAACTAACCTGAAATATGTCCCTCTAGATTTTGGAGCTACTAAGTTTCCTACCTTTTTTTGCCAAAATAGGAGAGAAAAAAAAATATTAAGTTTTCCCAGAGCTGTTTATCCATTGAATTCCCAGAACTGCCATCTCCAGGGTTCAGGATCCCTGTTTTGTCAATGGAAAAAAAAATATTTGCCCAATTATGGGAAGTTTTAGGACAAGCTCATTGTGCTGCTGGTAAATCTCAGCAAAGCAGAACAATGGATCCAACAGGGATGGATTTTTGGATGGATGATATCCACAGAGGGGAGAAGCTGTGGAATTCAGGACTGGGAAAAAATGGGAAATACTATTTAGCACTAATTAAATCCAGAATTTAATGTGGGAGGCTGGAAAAATAACCCCTTTTAGGATGTGAAATGGCTTCCTCAGAGAGAAATCCTGGATTTTCCCAACCTTGGTGGGGAAATGGAGGGATTGAGATGCTGGATCCTGGAATAATCCACACCGGTGCTGGGAGCCCATTGGATGGGAGCAGGTGGCTCTCTGCCACAGCTTTCCTCAGCACCAGAGGACACCAAAGCATGGGGATATCCCAAAACCCCCCAGCTGGAAAGATGGATCTGGAAGTTTTTCCTGAGGGTTGATGCAGCCGGTTCTGGGTGAGGATTTCTGGGCAACAACACCCCCAAATCTTGGGATTTTACTAGGAAAATGCAGATTTTAACATCATTTTGATGTGGAAACACCCCTTGGAATGAATTTAACTTCCACAGGAATCACCCTATGGATCAAACAGGAACTTTCTCAGCTTTTGGGACATCCAAACCTGTTCTAATCAAACTTCCTTAATTTTATCTGTGCAGCCTCCCCAAAAAATCCCCTTGTGGAGACAGAGCTTATCTTGGGAATGGATTAAGGAAGTCAACTTTTCCAGGCCCTGTTCCCAGTTTTTCTTGTCCCTTCCCTAAAGGCTTTTATCACCCGGGTGCTTTATCGGAGCTGTCAGATGAAAGGAGGGAAATCTGACGCTCCCGAGGTGTCAGATTTCCGGGATTGGATTAAAAATATTTAATTAACTTATCAAAGAAGCCCAGGGATGTTGGCTGATCCTTGTGGGAATGGAATTCTGCTGGAACGGGACCTCAGGGTATTCAGGTCACCTTTTCCTACCTGCCGTGGGTGATTTTGGCTGGAATTAAAATACCATACGAGGGAAAAAAACATGTGGAACCATCTTTTGTGTTAATTAAGGATATTAATAAGCAGATAATGGGAATATCCTTCCAAAAAACCCCTGTTTATCCCAAATTTATTTCTGGGTAACCCTTTTAAATGGGTATTTTCCCATTTCTTCCATGGAAATCCAAACACAACTTTCCCTCTCCTCAGTCCTTATTTTTTAATACAAAATGTTAATTAAACATTTTCCAGCTTTTCCAGGTCTGTGGAAACTGCTCCAAAAGAAGCCTGGAAAATGCATTTTTTTTCCTTTGGAAAGTCAAAGCCCTTTCCTGCCCCATAGCACTGGGGCTTCGACCTGGTTATCAGCTACTCTGGGACAAACTGTCCTTGATATATCCGGAATTATTTGGGACCACATGACTCCCATTTATTACACAACAGGTCTCAGGTGACGGGAGCAGAGGTGCCTTTCCCAGAGCTCAGCACTTCTGGAACAGCTGGGTGACCTTGCCCAGCCTTCCAGAGTCTCCTGAAGGAGCAGAAATCATGGAGCTCTTCCCCAGCATCATCCCTGCCTGCATTTTGGGAATGTGTGCGGAATTACGGGTGGAAAAGTGGAGCATTTGGAAAAGCTGGATTTATGGAGCAGGTGATGGGGCTGGAGCTTTCTCAGGAATATTCCCGTTTCATGCAAGGAGGAGCTAATCTAGGTATCCCAGAGGAATTTGCTTTGATCCCTTGGATCTAGCTGGAAAAACCCGACATTTTATGAATTTTTGCGATGTCGCCGCGGTCTGTATGTGCTTCGTAAGCCACTCCAACCTGGCCTTGGACACTTCCAGGTGTGGAGCAACCGCAGCTTCTCTAGACACCTTGCTTTGCCATCCTCACAGGGAAGGATTTATTCCCAATTTCCAAATTAAACCCGCCCTGTGTCCATGTGAAGCCGCTCCCCCTTTCCCTATCACTCCACACCCTTCTCCAAAACCCCTCTCCAGCTCTCCCGGAGACACTTGCACCCCCTAACCACGAAGGATATAATTCCTAGAGCAGCTACAGCTCGGGGAGAGCCCCGCGGGTAGCCAAAGAGCGATTATTAATTTAAAAATTCCATTAAATTGATCACAGCTCCCGCCCCCCCCAACATGGCGGCGCTGGGAGGAACCACGCCCCTCACGCCGGGAGGGGGAGCAGTCGCTCCTCCCGCCCGCGGTGGCCACGCCCACTTCCGGTTTGTATCGGAAGCAGGAAGCTGCGGCGGGCGGAGGGTCCCGGCGGCGCCGGGGTGAGTTCGGGAGAGGGCCGGCAACGGGAATAACGCGAATAACGCGAATAACGCGGATAATGCCGCTGTTCCGGCTGGTCGCGGCGTGCACGGCGCACGCTGCTGTCGGGCAGGTGTACGGCCCTTTGCGTCCACCGTCCTGAGCGCCTGTGGATGTTTCCCTGAGCCCACCCCGAGCTTTCCCACTCCCACCATTCCCTCTTTTCCCTCTTAAACTCCTTGAAACCTCGATAATATTCCACAAAAAACCTAAATCAAGTGATTTGCGCCCCACACCTGCAGCGCGGGACTTAATTCCCAGTTTTTCCCACGGACAGGTTTATCTGGATCGCGGATTAGGTAACCCTGAGCCTCAGCGTGGCTGTTGCGGCATTCCCGGCGTGATATCTTTGGGATGTTCCACGTGGATGAGAGGTAGAAGAGCTGGGAGAGACTAGGACAGCGCAGGTGTGTTGTGTTTCCTTGTTTTTTGGGAGCATTCCCATATTATTCCATCCCACCTCTTGGAATTTACACCAGACACAGGATACTTGCTAAATATGTCAGACAGCTGGGAATGCTTGGGATAAATCATGGATATGATGCAGGGAAACGAATTCCCTTGGTTTTTCTGTTGTTTCATCACTTTCTGTGGCAGAAAGATTTGAACAGATGATCCCTGAGGTCCTTCCCCACTCTGTGGGCATAGTGGGAAATGGCCAGATCCCGGTTTCCTTGGCAGAATGGGAACCTGGGGTGGGATGGAGTCTGGAATGAGGTGGGCTCTGGAATGAGATGGAGACATCCAGCTGCTGTTTGTGAGTGAGGGCTGTGGGTGGCTTTTTCGTGGACAAAACACACCGGGCACCACAAAATTCCATCCCAATAGGCTTGGAAAGGGGGGAAAGGTCTTCTCCCATGCAGGAATTGGTGGGAATCTTATTTCTCCCTTTTCATTAACGGAATTGGCTGCTCCAAGGGTTTTAACAAGCCTGCATTTCAGCTGGAAACCTATTCTTAGTTGAATTTGGGAATTGATTTGCTCCCTTTTCCATGTCCCAGGAATCCAGGAGGATGGACACGCTGAGGAACCGGACAGTGGAGGAGCTCCAGCAGCTGCAGGAGGATTCCCAGGAGATCGAGCGCTTGGCGTTGGAATCCCAGGAGGTTTGTGCCAGGAGGGGGCTCCGTCCCATTCCCATGGGGTGTCCTTGTCCCATTCTCTTGCTCACCATCCCAAATTCTACAGGTCCAGGAGCTCCAGCTGGAAAGGGAGATGGCCCTGGCTGCTAACCGAAGCTTGGCCGAGCAGAACCTGAAATTCCAGGTGCCGCTGGAGACGGGACGGAACGACCTCTCCAAGAAATACCAGGAGCTGCAGGAGCTGGCTGGGAGGTGCAGGGAGCAGAAGGAAAGGCTGGGTGAGTGCTGGGATCTTCCCCTGGGAAGGATTCTGCTTCCTAGAAAACTGATATCCCTCTTTTTTCTGGCTGCCGGAGAACTGAGGGTTTTATTCGTCTTGGATTTCCCTCTTGGCAGTTGCCAAGCCCATTCCTCTGGGCTCTCTGCTGGTTTTTCTGTGGTTTCTGTTCTGTCATAGTGATTTTTCCACGTTTTTTTTCTTTTCCTCCTTGGTTTTCCCAGAGAAGTTCTCAGCAGCACTGCAGCCTCAGACTTTGCTGGATCTCCTCCAGGTGGAAAGCCAGAAGATTGAAGAGGAATCTGAGGTGAGTTCAGGGCTCAAATCCATTGGGAATTCCAGTCACTGATCCTCAAATTCTTGCAGTTAAGCCAAATCCCTAAAGTCATGGACTATCTTTGGAGTTTGCTGGGTTTTCTCCAAAGAACCGGATCCATCCTTGTGTGTGGTTGATGCTCCTTGGGATGTGTCGGGGAGAGACCTAAATTGGGATTAGGGAAGAGGAGCAGAGGGATGCAGGGATGAGCCCAAGGTTGTTCCTCTCTTCCAGAAAATGGCTGAGAAATTCCTGGAGGGTGAGGTGCCCCTGGAGACGTTCCTGGAGCAGTTTTCTGGGATGAGGAAGTTGTCCCACTTGCGCCGGGTCCGAGTGGAAAAGCTGCAGGAGATCGTGAGGAAGTTGGAGGGATCCCAGGAGCGTGCCAGGGACTCTCAGCCTCCTCTTCCTCCTCCTCATGTTCCTGCTGATCCAACAAAACCCTTCCCATCGGGATCTCCAGCTTTCCCTCTGCCCTACAGTCCGGCTCCGACCCTTCCACCCGGCCCCACTGCCCACGGAGCACTGCCTCCTGCCCCATTCCCGGGATCTCCAGTCACTGTGGGACATGTGGCTTCTTCCCAGCCCAGCTCCCAGTCCACCTTTCCCTACCCGCTTCCTCCAGCCTCTGGATATCCAGCAGCTTCCGTTGCCAGCTCCGCACCAGGGTATCCCAAATCCACCTCGGGAGGCTTTTCCTGGTCTCCATCCCGGGGTCCACCGCAGCCCTCACCCTATCCTGCTCCCCATCCCTCTCCTCCCCCTGCCAGACCGGGATACTCTCCCTACATCTCACCTGGAACAGGGAGACCTCAGTGTCCCTACCCCACCCAGCCCCCTCTCCCTAATTTCCCGATCCCAACGCAGGCTCCCTATTCTGGGCCTCCCCCACCCTTTGGATACCCCCCGCCTCCGAACCCTCAGCGTCCTACCTGGCCTGGATACTAATCCAGGACTTCTGGGGAGCATCCTATGCTGATTCCTCCTTTTTTTGGGGACTGAGGAAGAGGAGGGATCCCAGAGAGTTGCTCCTGGATCCATCGGTGCAAAGGAATTACATGGAATAAGTCGCAGCTCTTGAGGTTGGAGCGAGAGGCAGAGCCAGCCCAGCAGAAATCCAAGGAGAAGAATCCTCCTGCTTTCAAGGGAAACCTTGAAGCACCTTCCAGTGCCTAGAGGGGTTCCATAAGAACTGGAAGAGGACTTGGACAAGGACTGGGAATGATGGGATAAGAGGGACTTTCTTCACACTGTCAGAGAGTGGGTTCAGACAGGATTTTGGGAAGAAATTCTTCCCTGTGATGGTGGCAAAGCCCTGGAATAGATTTCCCTGGGAAGTTGTGGCTGCTCCATCCCTGCAAGTGTCCAAGGCCAGGTTGGATGGGGCTTGGAGCAACCTGGGAGAGTGGAAAGGGTTTGGAAGTGGCTGATCCTTAAGATCCTTTTCCACCCAAACAATTCCGTGGCTGTCAGTGGGAGTCGTTGATTCCCACCTGGGCCTGGGCAGCCTCCGGTATTCCCAACCTCCTGTGTGGTTTTTTGGGCTCCTCACATCCCCCTTCTCAGGAAACACTTGGAAATGGAGGGAATGACAAACGATGGCAATGGGATTTGCTTTGCTCAGCACTTTATCCTACACATCCTGCCTGTATCCCTGTAAGTTATTTATAAGGAACAATTACTAATGGACTAGGATGAGGGATTGATGGAAGCAATTCCATCCCTGGGATTAATTAGAGTAATAAAACTGGATGAATTAATTGCACTCAGGAGTCACAGCCGTGGTTACTTTGGGAAACAACAGAGCATCCGGCTGAGGATTGATCCCTTTATCCCTTCCTGGCATCCAATTTCCTTTGAATCTCATCAATGAAACCTTTCACCCCCTCCCAGGATCATCTTCAACTCCATTTTTCCTGCTTTTCTGGGGTTTATCTTTGAGATAAAAAGCAGAGAAAAATGTGTTTCCCTGTCCCACTTTTCCCTCCTGGCTAGGAGTTTGGAATCACAAGTGGGATAATGGAAGGAAGAAGACAAGGGGTGATTAGTTCAAAACCCCAATTTTATTATATTTGTTGCTTATTAAATATCTTGGACTCTTAGCCAGTATTCCCACCCTCGCATGCCTTTTCTTTATCCATCATCCCAACTCTTTATCCTGGTTTGGAGAAGCTGGTGAAGGGCTCCTTGCACCCTGCCTGCCTCTTAAATTCCTATAAATAGCTTAAAAAAAAAACCCCAACAGCCTTTTTCTCCCACAAGGAGGCTGGGAAGTGCTCATGGAAGGGCACTGGAATGCCGGCATGTCCCCCAAACTGAGGCGGGAGAAGGGATCAGCTCCTTTGGGAAGCAGGGAATCACACCCTGCAGGCAGAGTGCAGGTCGTAGTCGCTGTCCGAGGAGTTATCCAGAGGGTTGGAGCGCCGGCATGCTCCTTCCAGGGCTGTGGAAGGCATGGATGCAGCTCATTGGGTGCACATCCGTGGAAAAGGAGTGGGAAGAAGCTGTTTCCAGCACTTACCTGGGTAAGCAGAGACCTGGGAGCTGTTTTGGGGGGGCTGAGCATAGTCGTTGTCCCCTCCCTGTCCCCGAGGCCTCGGCGCGGTGCTGGAGCGGTGGAAAGACACTGGAAAAGACAGTGGGGTTGGGATTTTGGGGGTGGAACAGCAGCTTGGAGGGGAAAAAACACACCCTGGGAAGAGGCTGACTAAAACTGGTCCCTGCTCCAGGCTGGGATCACCTGGATGAGTTATATCCCAAAAGGAAGCAAGATCCAGGGCCCTTGTGCCAGAATCCAGGGGAGAACAGCCCACCCAGACCCCAAATCCACTCCCAAGAGCTCCAGATCCCATTCCCAGCTCCTCAGGGAGCTGTTCCTCACCTGTTTGGTTAAGTCCTGTGGGGCCAATCCACTGGCGCTGCTTCTTCTTGGAGACTGGAAGGTAGAGGGGGAATTGTCTCTCCAAGGATCTTCCCGATCCTTCCTCCGGCTGCTCTCCCCCCTGCCAGCCCCGTATGTCATCCCGAATAATCCCCCTCTCCCCCATAATCCCCCACCCCCAGGATCCTCCACCTGCTCTTTTGTGTGCACTCAGAGCTTAATTCCCCTTCCTTCTCACACACTCCCTGTGGGACAGGCTTGGGAATAATGGGACGGGGGAATCTGTCAGGCTGAGCAGCCAAATCCCTCCCAAGGAGTTTTGGGAAGCATCCATGGAGCAGCCAGCCCTGAGCTGGCATGTGGGGATGGCGGAGCAAGATGAGGAGGAAAAGGAAGATAAGGATCCCGAGGTTGTTCCCTACTTCTCTTCATCAGCTTCCGGTAGGCAGGAGGGCCACAGATCAGGGAAAGGATGAGGAAAAGCAGCAGCGCCAGGAGGATGCTCACAATGGTTCCGGCAGATGTCCCAGCAGGAAGCGGCTTCGAGTCCTGGCCTGGGAATAACATGGACATCACCGGATGTGCCCAGCTGGAGCTTGGTGCCAGGATGTGAACAACCATTACCCAACCACGATCCTAAATCCCACATGGCATCCACCCCCATCCCTGCCCATTCCATAGGTGTGGGAATTTCATCTCCCAGCACCCGATGGATTCCATGGCTTACACACGACTCTGGTCCGGGAGCAGCTCTGGATATTCCTAAGCTTGGGCCAGCAGAGGTGCAGGGGACCGACCCCACAGGTGACTCCCGTCGAGGGAGGCTCCCGGATTTCCATGCTGGAAGTAAGATTCCCACAGCCCAGCTCCCGGCAGATCTGCTGGCCACGCTCAGCTCGCTGTGCTGCTCCAGAGTCACACAGATCCCGCCACTGTCCCTCATGGAATAGCTGGATGTCCCCTTCACAGGGAGTGGGGCCAGCTGCCAGCCTCCGCAGTGCCCGTGGCTGAGAATCTGTGGAAGAGAGGAGCATATCCATGGGGAGAGGGGTGGGATCCACAGGGAAGGGTGAAATCCACAAGGAGAGGGATCAAATCCCTGGGAAGATTGGGGTCAGATCCATGAAGAGAGGTCAGAGCCAGTGAAAGAGGGGTCAATCTGTTGGGAAGAAGAGGCAGATCCAGAGTAAGAAAGGAGCTGGACCTACAGGCAGACAGGGATGAAATCCACAGGGATACCTGGGGGCTCAGCATGCCACTGGAACATGCTCCTGGCACAGGGATGCTCCTGGCATCTCCCTTCATGCGACAGGGACAGAGCCAAACCAGAGCCAGGCATGGAGGAGCTTTGAACTCTTCCCATGGGAAATGCAGCATAGAATCCAGTTCTGCCAGCTGCCACAGCCTGTTAAACCTCCAAATCCCACAGGAATCCAGCTGGGACAGATGGCAGAACCGGGAATTGGCCTGCTTCCTGTGGCTTGACTCTCTGTGCCATGGAGCTGGTACTGAGCTGATCTCCAGGGAAATGCTTGTGGAAAAGGACAGGGAGATGTTCAAGGCAAGGCAAAGATGCTCAGGGCAGGAGATGCCTGTGGCAGGGAAGATATTCGGGGACATGCCTAAGGCAGGGAGATGATGGGAGTGAGGAGATGCCTGAGGCATGGAAATTGCCCAGGGAGCTGCCCACAGCAGGATGCTCACAGCCTGGTCCCTGCCTACATTCCCCACTCCCAGCTGGAATTTGGGATGCTGCCATGGCCGCTCTCTCTCCCCGGCTCATCCTCCTCTCAGTGTCGCCCTGCTCGACACTGCCAGGAACCGAGATTTCCTGTTTTGCCTTCGCACCCCGGAGAGGAAGAGCGGGAGTGGGTGGATGGCACCCGTGGGGCAGACAGGGACAGTACTGCTTCCCTGCTCCAGCCCCACAATCCCCCCGGGGTATCCCACCGGAGCAGGAAATCATGGATGCGCCAGGCTGGCTCTCACCTGAGCAGGTGATGAAAGCAGGCGTTTTCCTCCGGGAGCTGGTCCGGTTGAAGCAGTCCAGCAGGGAATGGCTCCCACAGGAATCCACCACCTCCCACTGCACCGGCAGGTGGACCCCTGGATTGGGCTCACTGTGGCTGTTCCCAGCAGTGCCACAGCGCAATTCCTGGCAGATGAGGGTGACCAGCTGTGGCCAGATGTTCGGGATGCTAGCCACGGCCCCCCACAGCCCCTGCTTGTGCAGCTCCAGGAAGCCAGAGCAGCTGAAATTCCCGTCCACCAGCCGCAGCCTGGGGGGTCCTGCAGAGGGATTGGGGGGAAAAGAGGAAGTGTTACGGATTGGGATGGTATTTTTCCCTGTTATTTAGTGGGAACTCCCCAGATTTGAGGCCATGGATCCCCTGGGATGAGGCACTTACCCATAGGCTCCGGGGTGGTGGCTGGGGGTGCCGATGGGGGCTTGGGAGTGGTTTTCACTGGCTCTGGAATAGGAAAAGAGGAGCCACATTGGCATGGATAATCCCTAGGGATGGAAGTGGCCAGGCTGGGTGTCCAGGCTCACCTCTGCAGGAGACAATGACGTGCTCCGTGCAGTTTTCCAGCTCCCAGTGGCATCCCAGTGTGCCTGCTATCTCCTTGCACTGCGTGGCCTTACTGTGTGGACCTTTCCCACCGGGAATAATGAGCTCCAGGGGCTCAGAGGTGAGAGGGCCACACTGCAGCCGCTGGCAGATCCAATCCAGGTCGGCCATGCTCACGCTTTCCCAGCAAACACGTCTCCACTGGATTTCCCAGTTCACCTCCAGTATCCCAGTACAGCGGCAGCCACCTCTGGTAAGTCTCAAGATGGGCACTGTGGGGAAAAAAAACCGGGAAAACACTGCCTTTAGGGGCTTCCCTTCCCAGTGGGCTTTCACCCCGGAAACAATGCAAAGGCCCTTGGGGGGTGTCTTGGGAAGCAGAACAAGGAGTGGGAGCATGGAGGGGATGTGTGGGGCTGAGCTTGGACCCCGTGGCTCCACTTCCGGATGATGCAACTCCAGCACCTGCCTTGCTCATGAAGCCATGATGGCATTCCCAAGGGGCTGCTCCCCAAATTCTCACCTCCAGGGATCCAGGTGGCTCCTCCATGGTCAGGGATGGCTGCGGGAAAGAAGGGAAATGGGGTGTCAGTCCCCGCTTCCCACCCTGTAAACCCCCGAGTTTGGGATAGCAGCTCCAGCACTTGGCCTGTTGACGGTTGTTTTGGGGAAATAGGAGATTTTGTGGGAAAACTGGGATTTTGTAGGGGGAAAAGTGATTTTTCTGCCTTCCCATCCATCTCCTGGGGGTTCTTTGATGCTGGAAAAATACAAGGGACCTGCAAATTTCCGCTAATAAGCCCCGCTCCTGAGAGGAATATTCAGGAATTGCACCATGTGGACTGAGGGAAGGGCAGGAGCTGGCTGGGAATGAGGATGGAGGAACAGCTGGCTGCCCCAGTGCCCATTGGCTCAATCCTGAGGTCCCTGGGAATCCCCCGATGGGGTGGGTGGAGGTTTGGGGGCGTCACCAGAGCATTGCCCACCCCGAGCCCCAAACTGCGGCTCACTCAAGGTGCTGCCGTGACTCCACAAATCCAATCCCACCCGGAGCGGGAAAACAACAGCGGGGATTCTGCCACGAGATTTGAGGGATGTGCCGAGCTCGGGGTGCCTGATACTCACCCCACATTCCCAGCAGGAGGCACAGGATGGGCAGCTGGGTTGCCATAGGCTCTGATGGAGGGATGTGGGGCACGGGGGGCTCCGGAGGCTCCGCCGCCTCCACTGCCCAGCCCGGAGCAGGCGAGGGAGGGGGCCCGGGCAGGAACCGGCTGTTTTTCCTCCCTCTGTGGTTTTTCGACGTCACCTCTGGGCCCTTTTGAGGGCTCTGTTGCCTCCCCGGGTCTTGCCAAGCACGAGAGGAAAGGGGTGAGACGGTTGTGGGATTCAGCCCCTGACAAATCCCGGCATGCCCACAGCTCTGGGATAGGGGCATGGTGGATATATCCAGTGCCAAGGGAGATTTGGGGACCCCTGAGCCCCCTAGGGCTGCAGAGGAGTTGATACCCAGCCTGGCATCACCTAAAACCCCTAGGCATGTGATGGGGGAAAGTTTTATCCAGGCATATCCCAGGTTCTGGCATTCCAGGGACAACCTACACCCCAGCAAGGGCACGTGGGGCACCAGCAGCGCTGGACCCAGTGAGGGCAGAAGAGTTAATTGATTGTGCCCTAATTAATTGCTCAGAATCCAGGTCAGGCATGCTAATGAGGCAGCTGTTTTCCATTGACCCCGTGGTGTTCCTGCTGTAAGGAAAGAGGGATGGATCTTCCCATCCCATCCCATCCCATCCTGCTCCACCATCCATGGGTGCTCCATCCCCCAATCCTGGAGCAGGATCTCAGCATCTGGGTACTTCCTGTAGCCACCACTTGTTCCCATCCCTGTTATCCCAGGGGTCCTGCTGATCCTGGTGGGAGCAGGCCCTGCTGGGATATCCCATCTGGGCGTCCTGGAGCTGCCCCCCACTCAGTCTGGCTTTGAAAATTCCCTGGAAAAGGGGTGCAATTCCCAGGCCTGCTCCCACAGGACTCAGCAGAAGGTGTGCAAGCCCAAATTCCCACAATTTGACCTGAAATCAGGGATTCACCCCAAACATTCCAGAATACTGTGCCTCTAGGAAAGATCCTGTTATCCAGGAGTGTGTTACCCCCATGGATATGGGGTGCGTGGAATCCAGCCCTTCCCTCAGAGCTGTGACTGGCTCTGGAGGCCCTGAGATCCCAGGGATAGGATTTGGGCTCGGATTGAGCATCCGCCTTGCCACAGGCACTGCGAGTCAGCTCAGCATCCTGAGCGTGCTGTGGCAGCTCGGGATGATTGGAATCCCTTCCCGGGGGGAGTCTGGGGGGCTCTGGGAAGTGCTGACAATGCTGCTTGCCGTGAGGAGCCTTTTAAAAGGCAGGAGCTGCCTTTGGAGCGAGCGGGAAGGGGCTTGTAGGCTGTCGGCACGCTGCTGGGATCATAATGATGGGGAAAAGGGGGATTTTCCGGGCAGGAGCAGCTCGGAGAAACTGCTGGTACTTATGTGGCTTATGTGCTGGTACTTGTGTGGGGATGGCGGTGACACCTCGCCTAGGTGGCCATGGCGGGGCTGTCACACTCCAAGGGCATTGGTATCCCCAGGGAATTGGTGTCCCCCAGCGCTTTGGTACCTTCCAGGGCTTTGTTATCCCCAGGGAAATGGCGTCCTCCCGGGAATCAGCACCCTCAGGACACTGCTACGCCTCTGGACATTGGGATCTCACCCAGGACATTGATGCTTCCTGGAACTGGGACCCCCCAGGGCATCAGACCCTCTGGCACCCGGAGCGGGGCAGGGGCAGCCGCCGTGCCCACCCCGTGGCTGCTCCGCTCTCAGCCCTCGCCTTGCCCCGCGCCCTTTGTCGGGGTTTTGCTGCTATTTTGGGATTTCCTCCGTTGTTGCGGCTCCTTTGTGCGGGGCCTCTCGCTCGGCAAGCGGGAGGATGTGGGGGGGAGGCCACATTTTCCACTTGGGGTACAGCTGAACCCTGACCTCCTCCGGAGGAGGAGACAGAAATCCGACGGCAGGGCCAGGGCGGGCAGCCGGCTTGGGAAGAGCGGCGGGAAGTGGGGTGACGGGGGCGGCAGAGGGGTCCCAATCTCTGGGTGATGGGTGGGTGCTGTGCCCCCTCACAGCTGGGCGCACCCCCAAATCCCAAAGGATTGTGTGTAGGATGGTGCTTGGCTTCAGGAAGCTGCTTGGCTCCAGCTTCCTGTTGGGGTATGGATGGACTGGGGGGTGCTGGAGGGGGGTTCCTCTGTTTTGGGGGCTGTATCCCACCCCCATAGGGCACCATCCGGTGGGTTTGGGCTGGCACCTCAGTGTCTTCCCTTCCAACATCCCTGAGCCTTCCTGGATGGGGTTGAGGTATGGACAGCATGTTCCTGGGATGGGAACAGTTCCAGCGGGGTGTAGGGAAGCTCTGGGGGGACACTTCCATGTCTCCTCTCCCTGGGTTTAATTTCCACCCCCAGTGCTCTGGAGCTGGATCAAGGCCTTGCCACCCCCTTCCATGCTCCTGTAGGCTGGGAATGGGATACTTGGCCATCTTTGGATCACTTAGTGGACAAGTGGGAGCATTTGGTGGTGACAAGCCACTCCTATGGACAAGGGAGATGGTGGGAAAAGTTTTTAATGGCAGCACAGAGGAGATGGTCAGAGAATTCCAAAGGAGATAGCCAGAGCACTCCAGGAGATTTGGCCTCTGGAGCGGCAGGACGGGCTCAGTAGGCAGAGACCTGGATGTCGTCGTAGTCACTGCCCTCAGAAAAGTCGGGATCCTCCACATGTCCCCCTGAGGGACAGGATGGATCTGACCAGCCTGCAGAGACAGAGACCATCAGGAGGATTTGGAAATTCCCAGAATTCCCTGTGTCCCCTTCTCCAGCACAGGATCCTCACCAGGATGTGCGGTGGGGTCTCCGGGGGACTCTGTGTGCTGCACGTTCTCGTACCATTCCCCTGAGGAGGTGCTGGAGCTGCCGTTGGTGTCAGGATCTGCTGGAGCTGCAGGTACCCAGGGCTGGGAAGGCACTGGGGCAGGTGCTGCTGGGGGAACTGGGAGAAACAGGGTCACATAGTGGTATTCCCATCCCTGCTCCTGCCCCATTTCCTCACTAAGGTTGAACCCATCCCTTGGTTCCATCCTTGGGGTCGCTGAATCCCTTCTCCTCTCCTTGGGGTCTCTGAACCTCCATTCCCTCCCCATCGCTGCAGTCTCCCTGTTTCCACCTCTGGGGTCTTCCCATCCCTGCTCCCACACTTCCCACCTGTGCCGTAGCTGTGGCCAGTGGCTGGTGGGTTCCAGTGGGTGCCATGGGCAGGAGGGGGAACGCTGCCATTCCAATAGGGCTCCGTAGATGAGGATGAGGATGAGCTGGAGGAGCCGTGGAATGGGGGGCCTGGACTGGCTGGTGCTGTGGGAACAAGGACATCAGGTGTGGGAACAAGGATATGGGAACAGGGAGTGGCCACCCCTCCATCCATGGGATAGACCCCCATCGTGTCATACCATCCTCAGGGAATGGCTCCATCCTGTCCTGGCTGGGCCTCAGCGGGAGCAGGTCCTCCCTGGGATGCCGGCGTAGGGAGTCTGCGGGAAGGGGAGAGTGGTGGGGACATCCAGGGTGACAGGGATCCCGGGACAGGGAGTCGGGGATCCCAGAGGGAGTGGGGTGCTCACTGTAGAATGTGGAGAGGGTGACAGGAGGCTTGCTGCTGAACTCATAATATTCCGAGTCAGAATCAGAATCCTTGGAAATGGCTGTGACCAGCGGGTCTGGGGGGTGACAAGGGGATGTGGCATCTGTCACCAGCTGGGATCTCCAGCCCCACAGCCCTCAGGGAGACCTGCCAGACTCACCTGATCCTTTGGGAAGGCTGAGGGGAGTCTCCCTGTAGTCGTTGGAGATCACAGAGGGTGCGTTGGGGCTTTGGGAGCTGTGGGTCACCAGGACTGGCATGGGTATTCCCAAGGAGGACATGGCTATGGGGACAAGGGATGCACCCATTCCATGGCTGAGCTGAGCCCAAAAAGTGGGGGTTTGTCCCAGTTCCATCTTTGGATCCAGCATTCCTTACCGCTCCTCTTCCTCAGCCTCAGCAGGGCGGCAGAAAAGGCCAGTATGGAGAGCAGGAGCAGTGCCACCAGCACCAGGCACAGGGCAAAGAGGGGACTGTCCAGGGGTGCTGTCCCCAAGGCTGGGGTTCCCTCCTCGGCTGGGACAGAGAAAGGACACAGCTCATCCCACATAGATCTTTCCTCCAGGGAATTTCACCCCAACCCCAGGGAATGGCCATGGGATTACACACTCACCACGCAGGACGGTGGTGTTCCTCGTTGTCACCTCAGCCGTGGGCATTGGCATCTCCAAGCCCTGGGATCCTGGAAAGGGCAAGGGATAGAAATTGGATGTTTCGGAGTGAACAGGACCCACCCCGTGCCTCATATCCCAGTGGGAAGGATCCTGATCCTGTACCGTTGCAGATGACCCCGGCGGCCTGGGATTGGTGACACGGAGCGGATTTATTGAAGGTCCAGTGGCACTGTGCCAGCGAGGGCTGCAGGATCCCACACTGGTACAGCATTTTCCCGGGAAGCGTGTGTCTGAAGGAAGGGCGCCGGAGCACATCCCCACATCCCAGCGTCCGGCACAGCACCGCAGCCTCCAGCTCGTACCAGGTGCTGTCGCACACTGTGCTCCACGTGCCGCGGAAAAACACCTCCACCCTGCCGGCACACCCATCCCGGCCTCCAGA
This sequence comes from Lichenostomus cassidix, assembly GCF_008360975.1. Taxonomy (NCBI): domain Eukaryota; kingdom Metazoa; phylum Chordata; class Aves; order Passeriformes; family Meliphagidae; genus Lichenostomus; species Lichenostomus cassidix. The sequence continues at coordinate 63,606,622 of NC_139486.1, forward strand.
GAGCCGCCACTCCTGGTGTTCTGCAGGAAGAGCACAGAGATGGGGATGCTCCATCCGCATCCCCAGCTCTGGAATATTCCAAACCCACCTGAACAAACCACGCCGGCATCCTCCTTGTGGCTGCAGTCGTGCTCCGTGGTGGCCGGGCATTCCCAGAGGTGCCGCTCGTGTCCCTCACATCCCACCTCATCCCGGAGGATCGGGCCGTGTCCGCGGCCAAAGGCGGCGCTGCCAGGGGCTCTCACGGCGTGGCCGCAGCGGAGCTGGCGGCACACAACGTCAGCATCGGGAATGTCCCAGCCATCATCACACACCGTCCCCCACATCCCCTCCTGCTCCAGTTCCACACGGCCCTCGCAGCGGCTCCGGCCGCCTGCCAGCCGGAGTGCTCCAGGACCTGGAAGAGGCATCAGGAAGGGTGACCTGGCGTTGTCCCACATTCCCGAAATATGGGTGTAGGGATGTCCTTCGCCCTCCTGCACTCACCTGGTGTTACCGAGGTGTTCCCAGTCAGAGTATTGGGAGGTCCTGTCATTTCCGTGGGGGCTGTGGGGTAAAAAGGGCAGAGGGATGAGGAGCTGAACCCCTCAGGATCCCAAATTCGGAGCGGGCGCATCCCAATTCCACCAAAATGTGGCCAAGAGGATTCTCCCAGCTGTGAGTGGCACAGTGGGAATCCTCCCAAGCCCTGGAAACTTGGCCCCAGGACTGTTGCATCCCAAAAATCAATCCCCATGTGCCCCGGGATGTTTCCCAGGACTAAATCCTGGCCTGGGAGAATTTGTCCTTAAATATGGGAATAGTGGGACACGACTCACCGGTGGAAGAGGTGAAATTTGAGCTGAAATTTGAGATGCCATCCCGCATCTGTGTCGTTCCCGCCTTCCAGTTAATCCCTGCGGACACAGAGGGGCTGGACCTGCCTGTACCCACCTGCCTGCGCCCATCCTGGAGCCACAGGTGAGCAGATAATCTGTTTATCCCTAAAAATTCCCCATTCAGCTTCTCTAGAGGGAAGTATTCCAGTATTCCTAGGAGCAAGGCATCCGGGGGTCTGCTTGGGTGGGGGTCCTGGGAAGCACCACCAGAGCTGGTGGGATATGGATTGGAGATAAAATGTTCAAGAAAAAGGTCAGGGATGAGGGGAGAAGGTGGGAATGGGCTGCTCCAGGTGGGGATGGAGGTGCGACAAGGGCGGAAATGGGGTGATGGAGCCATTCCCCGATTGACTGGAGGCCTCGAGACAGCTCCTGGTAGCCATTTTGGCAGCCAAACCATCCCAAATCCTGCTGGAATGGGGTGGAACAGGTGGCGTTGCCCCCCCAAACTATCTGGCAGGGGGGCATGAGGGACAGGATGGGCTTCAGGCCCTGAGTGTCACCCCATTGCCACAGGGACTGTAGGTGGGATGGCTCCGAGAGCACTTTTAGGGGCTTAGGGTCTTCTTTTAGGGTTTCCCAGGGTGTTTTGTAGAGGATCCAAGGGGGCCCTAATCCTTAGGACAATCCCCAAGCCTTAGGATCCACTTTTAGGGGATTCCTTTCTCTCTGTCCCTGTGGGTTGGGGGTCAGCATCCTCCATCCATGACAGCCCAGTTGGGCACCCCCCAGGACCCCCAGTGCTCCCCATCTGAGAGGTGACAGCTCCCTGACCCCCAAATCGGCAGCTCCCCCACCTCAAGGTCCCAAGAGAGAGACAGGAAGGGCCAGGATGGGGACAGTGACGTACCTTGTGCAGGTGCCACGGCAGAAAGAGCCACCAAGAGCAGGCAGAGCCCCCCCATCCCATCAGCGGGGCAGCCCCATGGAATTCAGGGATCCGGGATTCAGGAGCTCCCTCTCTCAGCAGTTTGGGGACATGGCTTGGCCGTGTCCCCGCGCTCCGGCAGCCCCGGGAGTGTGGTGGAGGGCAGGAAGCTGGCTCAGCGCTGTGGGGTGGAGGAGGGTGATGGGGTGGCTCCATCCTGCCCTGGCGGGGAGGAAACAGGGTTCTGGGGAGCCCAGAGACCCTCCAGAGCATGGGAGCCTCATGGATCTGGAGCTCCCACCCTGGGGACGCAGATCTGGTGAGCCACCATGACCTGCAGCTCGTTTGTGCCACCAGGTCATGCATTTGGCACAGTGGCAGGGGTGGCATGGGGGAACTTGGGGTCTCCTTAGCTTTGGCAGATCCGTGGGGTGATGGAGAAGGGCCGGGATTTGCCCTCTTCTCCCTGATTTTTGGAATCAATATTTCCTGCAGCTCCACATCCTGAGCATCTTCCAGCACATCCAGGATCACCGCAGGACCCTCCATGAGGTGAGGGATTGGGCTGGCATTTCCACGGGTGGGGATGTGGCATCCCAGGAGATGTTGATCCCCACCGTGGGTGAGGGCTGGGGTCCAGCTGAACACCTGGGGACCCAGGATGCTGGGAAGAGGGGACGGGACTCCAGTCATCCCATCTCAGCAGGGTTTTGGGAAGGTTTGAGAAGTTGGGAGCAGGGTGATGGGGTGGGGGGATCTCCAGCAATTACCCAGGGTGTCTTGGGATTGCTGGGACAAACTGAGAAGCTGTGGGAGTGGGAATCCCAATGGCACCCTTAAATAAAGGGATCTGCTGGCCAATTCCAGTTGCTGAGGGGACACTCAGGAATGTCGGGGACCGGCCATGGGGAAGACATGCAGTGCCAGGCTGATGTTGAGGCTAGAAAAGCGGAGGAGGAGGATGGCAGGAGAGGGAGGAAGGAGATCCCTTATCCCAAGGTGACCCCAGCTGGGCCAGGGCCAGGCCCAGTCCTGGATCCAATCCCGTGACCAGCTGCCACGTGGCGCCAAGGTCAAGGGCATGTGCCCATTCCCTGGAGCCTGGCACTGCCACGGGGGCAGGGTGGGACTGGGTGTTGGGATCAGAGGAGACGGCACAGGGGAGAATCCTAATCGTTTTTTTAAATACTTTTATTTTTGTAACAATCTCATAATTAAAAATTTTCCATAAATACCAGCCCCTGGCAGTGCCTTCCCAGGCGTTCCCGGTAAAAAATGTGTACAAAACGGATGTGTGGCCGGGGTGAAGGTGGGGGGGATACAGGATCCTCCCCGGCATCAGACCACAGGAATCATCACCACCATCATCATCACTATGAACACCATGTCGCAATGAGACCCAAAGCAGTAAGAGCATCCCAAATTCCTCCCCGGTGCCGCCGGGATCCAGCCCCCACACGGATGGGGCTGGGAGACCCCCCCTCACCCTCTGCGGGCACCTCAGGGTGGTCCCGGGAGGCCACCAGTGGTCCCCGGCACGTCCCGCTGGAAAGGGGGTTCGGTGTCCCCCCAGCGCGGCACGGGGAGGAGGTCGTGCCCTTACTGGTTTGCCCGGGAACTGGGGGGTCCGGGAGTTGCCCCACCGGGGTCAGGAGCTGCCACGAATCCTCTCCATGTAGCTCCGGAGCTCCTCGGGATCCCGCAGCCCCATGTCCTCACACACCCAGCGGATGTCGTCCTCGCTGGCCACCAGGATGGACTGGACATGGGGGGCGGCCGGGGGAAGCTCCTCGGGGGCCCGGGGGGGGCCGAAGGTGACAAACTCCACGCGCTTCCTGCGCCCTCCCCCCGGAGCCGATCCCTCCTTGCGGGGCAGCGGCGCTCCGGGGGCCGGGGAGGCGGGGGAAGCCTCATCCTCGCCGGAGCCCGGGGGACCCCCGCAGCCGCAGGTGGGGGCCGGGGGTGCCGGGGGTTCTGGCTGCGGCCGATCCAGCTGCTGCCGGTCCAGCTGCCGGCTCAGCTCCTCCTGGTCGGTGCCCAGCCAGACCCAGTTGTGGGGCTGGGGGGCTGATGGGGCCCCGCTCGGCTCGGGCAGCTCCTTCTGCTGGTAGCGGAGCACGAAGAAGATGCAGTTGATGAGGAAGATGAAGATGGCGAGGCAAAAGACTCCCAGGAGCACGTACATCCCGATTTCCAGGTCGGTCACCCGCTCTGGAGCCTTCACCATCTCCTCCTCCTCCTCCTCCTCCTCCTCTCCCATGCCCGCACGGTTGTGTACATAGCCTTCCTCCTCATCTTCCTCTGAGGAAGACCCTTGGAGGTTGGTGGCTGCAGGCCCCATGCCCACAGGGTCCCTCCGTCCCACGGTCACTGCTTCTCCAGACATGGCGCCCTCGGCCCGTGGGAAGGGCTGGGGGCTCCCAGGAGAGGAGACCCCCACCTCGAGCCAGGCGGTGCCGGTGGCCAGCACAGCTGCGCGGTGCCGGCCACGGCGGCACAGATCCGGGGGCTGCAGGCTGAGCTGGAGCAGGGCCCCCCGCCCCGGCCCCTCTGCCACCACCCACGGGTGCGCAGCAGGGACACCAGGGGACCCCCCGACAGTGGCAACGGTGCGGTTGAGGGAGGTCACGGTCAAGGCCACATCATGCCACCCATAGAGCTCCAGCGGGGCCAGCGTGCGGTCAGAGAAGGATAACCAGACGGACAGCGTGGCTTCCTGGCAGGGTGACAAGCGGGATGGCAGAGGTTTGGGGGACACAGGAGACACAGGGGTGACCCCCCACCCATCTCACCTGCTTGAGTGCCCGCAGCGTAGTTGTCCCCAGGGCGGTGGCGGTGACCACGGTGGGGTGATCTAACTGTGTCTGGAGGGATAAGGAGAGCCCGGCCACCACCTGGGCACGGAGCTCCATCACTGTCACCTTCTCCTCGGACACCACCAGCGTCTGCTCCCCCAGGATGGAGTCGGAGAGTGGGGAGCGCACCTGGAAGCACCTTGTGAGTCCCCCAGCATTCCTCATGGCCACTGTGTCCCCTTCCCATCCTGTCCCAGCCCCTCCACCCTCCCAGTTCCCCCCCTCCCTGTATCCTGCCCAGATCCCTCTGGGATCTTTCCAGCCCCGCAACTACATCCCCGCAACCTTTCCACACCCCGGGATCCCCCAAAAACAACCCCCCCTTTACCTCCACGGAGGTGACTCCAGGCTCCCGGCCCACCACCACGGCCCCCGCTTCCAGTGAGGCCACGCGTGGGTCCTGGACACGGGTCCGGGTGGCCACCAGGTGGGTGACATCCAGGAGCCACTCAGGGCCGGGCAAGTAGGACAGGTGACGGCCACCGTCCAGGGGGTGGGCCACGAAGTGCGCCAGGACACGGAGCCCTGTACGCTGGAACTGGGGCCGGCAGCCCCGTGCCCGCCGCTCCGGCTCCTCCGCGGGATCCTCCAACTCCGCTGCAGCACTGGGGACAGGCACAAGGTGACAGAGATTGTGGGACAAAATCACAGGAGTCCCAGGATGGGGTGATGAGAGTTCCAGGATGGGGTGACAGAGCTACCTGGGCAAGGGGGACAGGGATCGCAGGGAATGGGATCATGGAATATGGTGACAGGGATCCCAAGACAGGTTGACAGGGATTCTGGGGCAGGGTGACGAGGATCCCAGAACAGGATGATGAGAATCCCGGGACACAAGAATAGATGGCAGCTCAGCGATGCATCCCCCCACATCAGCTCTCAGTCCCATTCCCACCTCCCCCTTTTCCCATCCCCTTCCACAGGCCTCACCTGTCAGGACCGCCAGGCAGCCTCCAGCCGCGGAGCTGCTCCAGGACAGGATCTCCCAGCTGGACACGGAGCGGGAGCAGCGGGGCCCAGACGGAGAAGCTCAGCTCCGCCCGCAGCCGGCGCACCCAGAAATCCACACGGGCACCCCGCGCTCCCCGGCTCTCCTTGCCCCCCACAAACACCATGTCACAGGAATCTGACACCTGCAAGGACATGTGGAATTCCATGGGAATCTCCCAGGTGAGGCGGGATAACTAGGGGACAGCGGGACTCACCTGCAGCACCTGCTTGTCAGCGGATTCGCATCCCACAGGATCCGTGAGCTCAGACACTCCACCCCCGGCTTCCACGGTCACCAGTTTCACCGGGATAATGCGGGGGATCCCGGTTAGCGGCGCTGTGTTCAGGATCTCCAGCTCCTGGAAACACAGCAGGATGGAAGCATGGCATGGCATGGCATGGCATGGCATGGCATGGCATGGCATGGCATGGCATGGCACGGCACAGGATGGGGGCACCTACCTGCACCAGCGGGACAAGGGCACGGACATCCCGCTCCGACACCTGGATTTCCCACACCAGTTTGTCCTTCTGTGCCTCGGGATCCTGGCCGGGATACTCCACCTGCCACGTGAGCGGCCGCGCCGGCGCCAGCCCCCCTGTCCCATTTTCCACAGCCACATCCAGGTGCAGGAACGCAACCGGCTCGGACACCCTGTGGCACCGCACTGGGATCAGGGTGGGACAACCCACAATTCCCGCCGGGATGGGGACAGTGGGATATTCTCTACCTGGAGCCGTCAGGGATGGCAGGGATGTCCCCGAGCCGTCGGCACGTCACCACGGCCGTAGAGTGCTTGGGACCACGGGAACGCTCCAGGTGAACACTCCAGGTGCCAGGAATTGCGGGGCGGGCGGAGACCACCTGCAGGCCCTTCTTGGCCTTGATCCTGCAGGGACACATGGTGTCACAGGGTGTCACGCGGTGTCACAGGGTGTCAGACAGTGTCACACAGTGTCATTCACAGTCACACAGTGTCAGATGGTACCAGGTGGTGTCCCAAGGTGTCACACAAAGTCACAAAACGTCACACAGAGTCACGCAGTGTCAGATAGCGTTAAACAGGATCCCACAATGTCACATGGTCCCACAGTGTTGCTCACAACCACACGGTGTCACTCATTGTCACACATTGTCACACAGTGTCAAACACTGTCACAAAATGTCAGCTGGTGTCCCACAGTGTCACATGGTGACCCTCACAATCACACAGTGTCACTCCCTGTCACTAAATGTCACACAGTGTCAAACAGTGTCTGATACTGTCAGATGGTGTTACACAGTGTCAGATGATGTCACACCATGTCATTCAGAGTTACATGGCATCAAATGTTGCCACACAGTGTCACATACTGTCACAAACAGTCACACACCAGGCAATGTCACACTGTTACACAGTGTCACTGTCAGATGATATCACATGGGTGTCAAACGGTGTCACATGGTGTCACACAAAATTTCACACAGTGTCCCACACTGTCCCACCCTGCCCCAGTGTCCCCATTGTCCCGTCTCTCACCGCAGGGTCAGGCTGTCGGCGGTGAAGTTGTGGCGCAGGGCAATGGTGGCTGTGAAGTGCTGCCCAGGCTGCAGGGGGACATTGGGGACACGCAGCAGCACCTTCTCATCCAGCCGCACCTCCTGCCGCCGCTCCAGCTCTCCCGCCTGCAGCTCCAGCATTCCCAGGAATCTGGGAGCCTCCTGCTCTCGGCCTTCACACTCCCCCACGCTGTAACGCAGCTCGGCTAGTTCCAGGTGCTCCGGAGGCTCTGGGGGGTCAGAATCCCATCGGCGGCTCCGCTGGGAATGGAGGGATCCCAGGGAGAACCAGCGTGGAGGGATCTCCAGCTCTACCACGCACACACCCAGCGGGGCCTGGAGGGGAGAGGGGATGCCAGGATTAGGGTGGGGGGGAGCTGGGGGATCCCCGGGGGTCACCAGGGTGGTACTGACCTGCAGGCGACACATCCCCCGGGCCACCCGCCCGCGGTGGTGGGCGTGGAGGGTGACACAGGGGAGATCCCGAACTCTGGAGTGATCCCAATCCCTTGAGGCACCCCAGTTCCCAGGGTGATCCTTCTGCACGGGGTGGTTCTGGTCCTTGGGGTGATTGTGGATCCCAGTGTGGTGCTGGTCTCTGGGGTGATCCCGATTCTTGGGGTGATCCCAGACTCCATGGTGGTCCCACTGTTCAGGGTGGTCCTGGTCCCTGGGGTGATCCCCAGGGTGATCCCAGTTCCTTGGATGATCACGGAGCCCAGGGTGGTCCTGGTCCCTGGGATGATCCCATTCCCTGAGGTGACCCTGTTCCCCGGGGTGGTCCCGGACCTCAGGGTGATCCCAGACCCCAGGGTGGTCCCAGTCCTTGGGATGATGCTGCACCCCGGCATGATCCTGCTTCCCAGGCATCCAGTCAGGCCCCTGCAGATGGAAGAGGACGCGGGCCACAGGCTCGGCGGGGGACACGGAGCTCTCCAGGGACACGGCGCGGATGGCCCAGGCTGCTGAGCTGGGGGGGCTCTCCACGGGCACCTCCTGCAAGGACACTGGGATGATGGCAGGGACCGGGACATCCAGCGGTGGCCCAAGGGACACGGGGTCCTGGTTACCTGGCGGGTGCTGAACGGGGGGTAGGTGGCCTGGACCAGGGACCGGGATCCAGCATGGAGCAGCAGGAATGCCTCGGTGCGGGTGTGCAGGAAAGAGTTGGGAGGCACATCCTGGTCCACCCGCTGCAGCCGGTAGGACTCGGGCACCCCAAGGACCTCCAGCTCTGCCGGCAGGTACACGGGATCCGGGGGGTCCCCGTCACCCCTTACTGCAAAGAGAAGGATGTGTCATATCCCACAGGGACACAGCGGGAACGGAGTGTGCTGGGGTGGTGGGGGGGGGTCTCTGTGCCCACCATTGTGGTCACCCCTTGCAAGGCCACTCCATTCTGAAGTCACCCCGTGCCATGGTCGCCCATCCCAGTTTATCCCATCCCGGGATTATCCCATCCCTTTATCAGGACTGGGGATATCGGTTCTCCCAGCCCCGGCTGTTCCCTGTGGGAATGCATTCCCTGCTGGGGAAAGGGTTGGAACCGCGTCCTGCAGGGTGGGATCCAGGCTCGTGGTGCCCTGATCAAAGGGATTCCTTATCATAGAGAGCAGATCCCACCTGGATCTGCCCGGGCAGGGCTTCCTCACGGCAGGGAACCGATCCCACCTGGGCCATCAGGTGTGCGGGGAGAGAGGCAAGGCAGATCCCGGGATCCGGGGGGAAGGGGAGTCTCGTTCCCGCGGGGATTGTGAGGGAAAATCCCCTCCTCGAGATCCCAGCGGATCCCACGTTCTCCGCTCGGGATCTCAGGCGGTGGAGGGAGTGTGGAACCCCGCGGAACGGGGGGCGCGGATCCCGGCGAACCGAACGCGAGGAAGGAGAAGAGGAGGGGTCAGGTCTCTTCGGCTCCCGGTTTCCCGGCGGGAGCAGATCCCCGCGGTATGGAGGGACCCCTAACGCGGGGGAAGGGGAGAATCGCCCCGGGTCGTGGGACCACGCCGGAGCCATCCCGGCGGGACGGCGGGGGGAGTGCGGAGCGGTGTGGGTGCTGGTGCCGTTCCCGGTGCCAGGTGCCGTTCCTGGTGCTGTTCCCACTTACCCGGGGCGCAGAGCAGGGCGGCGGCCAGCAGCGCCAGCCGGGGCGCCGGGGCCATGGCCGGGGCGCTCGGTCCGTCCACCGGTGCCGCCGGTGCTGGTGCCGCCGGTGCCTCTCGTCGCTCCGCCGGTGCCTCCCGTCCCTCCGCCCCCACGCCCAGACAATGGGGCCGGGGCGGGACCGGCACCGCTGCCGCCTCGTCCCGCCGGGTCCTAAAGCCCGGCTGTGCCCGGCGCTCCGGCTCCTGCCCCACAGCCCTAGCCACATCCCACCCCACTCCCCCTTTCGAGCCCTGCTCCCCAGCCTCATCCTCCTCTCACTTCCCATTCCTCCTCCCCATCCTCATCCTCTTCCTCGTGCCCATCCCCGTCTATACTCCTGATCCTCCTCATCCCCATCCCTATCGCCGCTCCTCATCCCATTGCCATCCCCACCTAGCACTGGACACCTCAGGCCATGCAGAGACCCCCGGAGCAGGATGGGAGGGTGGGAATTCTCCCCCCGCCTGCCATCCATCCTTCCCTGTTTCACCAGGCACACTGGGGACACGGGGAAGGACAAGGGCATGCATGGCCAGGGGCACAGAAAGAACGGGAAGCACAGCTGGAACAGCTGGAGGGCAGTGGGATCCTGGATAAACCACCCTTCTCCTCCTCCTCCTCCTCCCTTCCCACCCTGAAGGGGGCTCCCAGCTGCAAGCCTGACCCCTTTCCCACAGGAAAACAGCAGGGCCAGGCCGGATAAATCCTCTTTATTCCTTTATCAAAACCGTTTAAAAAGCAGCTTAAAACCCAAAACCTGACAGTGGGGGTACTCCAAAATGAGCAGAGCCCCCGGGATGGGGAATGGAATCCCCTCTGCACCCTGAGCTGGCTGGATAGGGACAGCATCCCTGGCAAGCAGGGAATGTGGGAGCTCTTCTCCTGGATTTGGGGCTCATGGGGGCATTTGGGGCGAAGGCACTTGTGGGATATGTGGCAAGGCACAGGCCCCGATTTTGGGGTGCTCCCAGAGGGATGCAGGACCCCAGGAGAACCAGGAAGCAAAGAAGGAGGCGCAGCAGCGGGTGGGGACACATGCTTGGGATACTTGGGATAATGGAGCCAAGCTTTGGGGGAACTTTGGGAGTGCTCAATCCTCGCGGTTTCGGGGCCCCCCAAACTTCTGGCGCCGCCGCAGCTCCTCCACCTTCCACTCCAGGCTCCGCACGGCTGCATCCAGCCGGGCACTGGGATCCGGAGATGCCAGCAGGCTGCCCAGGAGGGCATAGAGCACCCACAGGCCCAGCAACATTCCCGCCTGTGCCGTCGGGCTCTCCTGGGAAGCGGCCACGTGCAGGAAGGCTCCAAGGAAAAGGAAAAGCTTCACGCCCCGGAGCAGTGGGACCAGCACCCGTCGGAGCCGGGATAGCACCCAGGATCCCAGCAGGGTGGCCACAGCCCACAGGAGCACCCTCTGAACTTCTCCGGGAGCAAGTGCTGCTGCTCGGACCAGCTGGTGGCCTGGGAATGGGATCCAGGGGTCAGTGGCGACAGTGGCACTAGGAATGCGGGCCGGAGCCATCCCAGGGGGTGAATCCCACTCACCACCGATGCTGGAAGCAGCCAGGAGATCCCCCAGAATACCACAGAGCGTGGTCAGGGCCGCCGAGATCCCAGAGCAAACAATCCAGAGGGTGGTGGAGAGGCTCTGGGGGTAAAAATGGGGATAGGGAAGTGGGAAAAGAGGGCAGAAATGCCTGTGTCCCTGCCTGAGGAACTAACTCCAGGGAAGGTTTGGGAATCAGGATCCCACCTCTGCCACCATCCGCAGGGGCTGGGGTCCCAACCAGTTTTCCAGGGTGTCCCAAGTGGCTCTTCCCAGCCGGAGCAGCACATCATCGGAGGCGGCAGGGTGTCGCCGGAATCCCTCCTGGCCATCCTTGGCTCCATCCCCTGCCGATCCCATGAGGAATGGAATCCACAGCAGCAGGGCCAGCAGTGCCTGGCGCCCCATGGCACTCCTCATCCTGGATCCCGGGATCTGTGGGGAGAGGTAGAGCTGGGGGTGCTGGGAGGGAGGAAACCCTACTAGTTTTGGGGTCCCCTTGCTGGTTTTGGAGTCCCTTGAGCAGGAGGGGAAGGCAGAGGCCACGCAGCCTCGTTTCCCGGCCCCCCTCGGCACAGGCCTGGGTGTCCCGGCTATTTTTGGGATACACAGAAGTCAGCGGGACACAGCCAAGGGCACCGGGCCCAGCTGGAAAGGGGGGGGTACCCCTTCCCAAAGGAGGGAGCAGGGTGCTCCGGGATGGACACAGCCACCACTGCCCCTCCCGAGACACCCCGTGCTCCCCACTCTTCCCCAATCCCCCTGGGATCCCCCCAAATCCCCCTGTGCCCAGCCCCTCCCAATTCCCCCCATCCCCATGGAACCCAGGATCTCCCCTTTGCCCGCCCCCCCTCAGGGCCCTCCACCCTTCGCGATCCCCAAAAACCCCTCTGGACCCTCCTAATCCCCCCTGGACCCCCCCCAATTTCCCCTGGATCCCCAAATGCCCCTGTGCGCACCCCACCCAGCTCTCCCCGGTCTCCAGGATTCCTCTGACCCGCTCATGATCCCCCCAGGCCGCCCCTGTATTCACCTCCCGCAGCTCCTCCCCACCCTTCAGGATCCCCCCAGTGCCCCCGGGATCCCCCGGGGAACGCCCACCGCGGCTCCCTCATCGCGTCTATCCCCCCGGGACCCATTCCCGCCCATTTTCCTTCCATTTTCCCCCGATTTTCCCCCAATTTCCCCACCCCCACCCCGGGGTCCCCCCCGACCCCCCCTCACCGGGGCTTCCCTCGGGGCCTCTGCAGGGCACGCCGGGAGCTGTAGTCCCGGGAGCGCCGCGGTGCATGCCGGAAACGCGATCACCATGGCAACCACCGGAGGCGGGTGGCCGCGCGCGGTGCACGCCGGGAGATGCCGTTCCCGCCGGCGGGGGGAGCGCGAGGGGTGCCGGGAGCGCTTCCGGTTCCGGCGGCGCCCGCGTGAGCGCTCGAGAGCGGCGCGGGGGCCGCGCGCGCTAACCGGAACCGGAACCGAGACCCGGGACCGGAAAGGAGAACCGGAAACAGCCTCGGAAGGGCAGCGGGGCCGTAACCGGAGCTCTGCGACCGCCCGGCCTCCGTCATGGCGCTGATCTGCTCCAGTGAGTGCCCCGAGAGAGCGGCCGCGGTGGGGGCGGTCTGTTACCAGATGGGGGATCCCGGGCCGAGCGGCGGGGACAGCCGCGGTCCCCGGGGGATCACCGGGCAGGGGATTCACAAACCCCTGTTCCCGACCCATCCCACTCCTCCCTGTTCCTCCACAGTTTCCAATGAGGTCCCGGAGCACCCGTGCGTGTCGCCGGTGTCTAACCACGTGTACGAGCGGCGGTTGATCGAGAAATACATCGCGGAGAACGGCACCGACCCCGTGAACAACCAGCCCCTGTCCGAGGAGCAGCTCATCGACATCAAAGGTGCCGGCATCGAGAACGGGAATGGGAGCTGTTCTCCCGGGGGAGGCGGCTCTCCCGGGAGAAGTGGCTCTAGGGTCGGGAATGGGGGAGCCGAGGTGTTTTGGCGTTTGCTGACGTGGAGGTGAGACGCCAAACTCAGTTGTGGAGACTGGGGAAAGGCTGGATAAGGGAGGAACGATGTAACGGGAAGGGCAAGGGATGGGAATGCGGTGTCCGTAGGGATGTTGAGGACATGGATGATGTGTCCCTGCTTCTTCCAGTCGCCCACCCGATCCGCCCCAAGCCCCCCTCGGCCACCAGCATCCCGGCCATCCTGAAAGCCCTGCAGGACGAGTGGGTGAGTGCCGGGGGGGCTCCCAGGGCTGGGATCCTGCCCTTCCCCGGCTGACTCCGGTGCTTCCCGCCAGGATGCTGTGATGCTGCACAGCTTCACGCTGCGGCAGCAGCTGCAGACCACACGCCAGGAGCTGTCCCATGCCCTGTACCAGCACGATGCTGCCTGCAGGGTCATCGCCCGCCTCACCAAGGAGGTCACCGCTGCCAGAGAAGGTGACACAGACGTGTGGCGTTGCTGGAAAAGGGCACTGGGAAGTATTTTGTGCCAGTTTCCTGTTAAACTCGTTGTGTCCTTGCAGCTCTGGCCACGCTGAAGCCTCAGGCCGGGCTTATCGTGCCCCAGGCGGTGCCGTCAGCGCAGCCCAATGCAGCCGTGAGTTCCTGCTCCCCATCTCGGCCCTTTTCCTGCTCATTTCCAACCCTTTTCCCCCTCGTTGTGCTCAGATTCGCTCTCTGCATGTCCCTTGTCTCTCTGTCCCACACAGGTTGCTGGCGAGGCCATGGATCTGGGAGAGCTGGCGGGAATGACCCCAGAGATCATCCAGAAGGTAAGGGGGTTCTTCCATGTGTCCCCCTTTCCGTCTTCCCATCGCGGAATTCCCACTCTGTGTTCACCCTTCTCTTGTTTTCCAGCTCCAAGACAAGGCAACGGTGCTGACCACGGAGCGTAAGAAGGTGAGCGGCCTCATCCAAGGATTCTGCAGGAGCCAGGATGTGCTTCGCTCCAGGAGAGGCTGATATTTATCCCTGTGTTTTCCAGAGGGGCAAGACAGTCCCGGAGGAGCTGGTGAAGCCAGAGGAGCTCAGCAAGTACCGGCAGGTGGCCTCGCATGTGGTGAGTGCCAGGATGGAAAAAGGCTGGAAAACTCCCACATTCTCAGTTTCCTTCGGGAGTGTTTTCCTGCTTGTGGTGTTAACTTGGTGTTCTCCTCCCTCACATAGGGGCTGCACAGTGCCAGCATCCCGGGAATTCTTGCCTTGGATCTGTGTCCTTCTGACACCAACAAGATCCTCACTGGTAAGGGAGCTTTCCTGGGGATCTCCCACCTGGGAGCAGGCCCCTTTCTCTCTGTTTTTGGGATTTTGAAGTGGAACAAGGGACATAAGGCAGGGGGATTTGGAGTCCATTGGCCCCACTCCCATCCCAGCGCTTCCTGCTCACTTTTCCAGGTGGGGCTGACAAAAATGTCATCGTGTTTGACAAGAGCTCGGAGCAGATCCTGGCCACACTCAAGGGCCATACCAAGAAGGTCACTAGTGTCGTCTTCCACCCATCCCAGGTGCGTTTGGCTCTTCCCTCGCTTCCAGGATGCCTCAAATTTGGATATCAGGACTCTCCTCTGATGAAATCTCCCGTTGGGAGCTCTTAGAGAGGTGAATTCTTCCCATGTGGACCTTCTGGTGTTGTCCTGGTGTAGGACTTGGTGTTCTCAGCTTCTCCCGACGCCACAATCCGCATCTGGTCCGTTCCCAATGCCTCCTGTGTCCAGGTGGTCCGTGCCCACGAGGGCTCTGTGACCGGGCTCAGCCTCCACGCCACGGGTGATTACCTGCTCAGCTCCTCAGATGACCAGGTGAGCCCTGTCCCATCCCACTGATCCCACCTCTGATTCCCACCCTTCCGTGTCCAACGCTCTTTCTCTCTCCCCCAGTACTGGGCTTTCTCGGATATCCAGACGGGCCGTGTCCTCACCAAGGTGACGGATGAGAGCTCTGGATGTGGTAAGGTTTGGAGCTGATTATCCCAGTCCTGGGAATCCCTTGGCTCCTGGTGTTCATGGAAACTCCTTTGGGGGGGTCTTGGTAGCCTTCCCAACCTTCCTGAGTCTTCCCAGCCCTTCCAATCTCCCCTACCCTTCCAGCCTCATCAGCCTTCTTGAGTCTTCCCAACTCTCCAAATATTCCCAACCCTTCTAATCTCTCCAGCGTTTCAAGTCTTCCCAACCCTCTTGGGCTTTCCCAGCCCTCCAAGTTTTTCCAATTCTCTGATTCTTCTGGTCTTTGCAGCTCTCACCTGTGCCCAGTTCCACCCGGATGGGCTCATTTTTGGGACGGGAACTATGGATTCCCAAATCAAGATCTGGGATCTGAAGGTAAGGGCTGATGGGAATGTGCGGGAACAGGGGGTGGTTTGGAGATCAGTCCAAGGAGCGGGACTTTATGGAATGTTTTTGGAAGTTTTCTCCAAAAATCCCAAGACTCCAGCTCAAGAGCAGCCGCTAGTCATCAGTGCCCATGCAGGTTGGTTGGGAATGATGCCACATTCCAGTGCTGTGATTCCCTCTGACCACCTTATCCCCAGGAACGCACCAACGTGGCCAACTTCCCGGGACACTCTGGCCCCATCACCAGCATTGCCTTCTCCGAGAATGGATACTACCTGGCCACAGCAGCCGACGATTCCTCAGTCAAGCTCTGGGATTTGAGGAAGCTCAAGAACTTCAAGACGTTGCAGCTGGATAACAACTTTGAGGTGTGTGATGTCCCTTTCCTCCCCTGAGGCCCTCTGGGAGATCTGGCAGCCCAAAAAAGCCATTTGGAGCTTTTCCAACGCCTTGTTGCACTTCTCCGCAGGTGAAATCCCTGATTTTCGACCAGAGCGGGACCTATCTGGCCCTTGGTGGGACTGATGTTCAGATCTACATATGCAAGCAGTGGACGGAGATCCTCCACTTCACAGGTGAGGGACTGTGGAAATCATGGAAGTGGCCATGATGGGAATGGGACAAATCCACTCTGAGTTGTGACCATGGATTGTTTTCCATCCCCAGAGCACAGTGGCCTGACCACGGGAGTGGCTTTCGGCCACCACGCCAAGTTCATCGCTTCCACAGGCATGGATCGGAGCCTCAAGTTCTACAGCCTGTAGCTCTGGAAGTGGGTTGGGATTTTTTGGGATTTGGGGTGGGAGGTGGGTGGGAATATCCAGGTGGGATTATCCAGGTGGGAATATCAAGCTGCCCTGTTGTAGCTGTTGGCACAAGGGAAGTCGCATGTCACCTTCTCTGTGCTCCATGAAATTATTGTTTTAGGTTTTTTCCCCAATTCCATGTGTTTTCTGCCTCTAGATTGTTTTGTGCTTGTAACTAGTTTGACAAAAAAGCCCCAATCCCGGTGCTAGTGGATGTTTGAGGCGGGGATGTGTGAAGGAGGGAGGGAAGGGAGGACTGTGCAGGTTTTGTAAGCAGTTACTCAGTTTCGTTATGGAAATAAAGAATTACTCCCTGTCATCCCAGCTGGAAGAGGCTCCTGTGACGGGCTGGGGGGTAGCAGGGTGGGATTTGGGAATCAGTGGGATTTGGGGAGTGGGGATAAGGGACCCTCTTTCCTCCCCTCCCAAGGACAAACCACCCCTAGAGCCATGCTCTGCACTGGTTTATTTTTCCAGCTTTCCCAGAGACATCCAGCAGCATCCAGGTAGAGGCAGAAGCTGTGAGGAGGAAGAATGGCAGGAGATAGAGGGATGAAGGGGCTTTTGGGATGGAGGGACTTTTAGGGAGCAGACGCCACTCACTCCTCAGCCTTTCCGCTGAGCTTCCTCTCTCTTGAGAACCTTGGGAAAGATGACGCATCCCTGGGATGTGATTGTTGCCACTCTGTCACCTGTCCTGTCCCTTGGAGACCTCCGTGCTCCTGTGGGGAACAGCAGGTTGGCTTGGGAAGAGGGGGATGTGTAGAGGTGTTTCCAAATCCCGGGAGGCTCCAAGACTTACGTGAGGGCACTCCCAGCTGGCAGGAGGGCCGACAGGGCTCTGGCTGGGCCAGGTGACACACGGAAGCGCTGCAGGAGATGTACACCTGGGAGCCACAGGAATGCCAGCATCACCTGGGGATCCCCAAAAAGGGGCTCCAAGCCTTGTAGGAAGCCCAAAAAGAATCCCCAAACCTGGAGGTACCCCCCAAAAGCAATGTGAGCTTCCCAACAGGAAGACACTGTGGGCAGCTGGAAATGGGGTCAGTGCTAGGGTAGGTTTGGAGATGTCGGGATGATGGATTCCCAACACTGAGGAATTCCCAGCGCTGGGATTCAGGGGAATCCCCCTCACCTCACCCTCCAGCACAGCCATGCCAGGGGGCTCCACAAAGGCAAAGGTGGAGATGACAAAGCGCTGGTAGTGGCTTGGGAAGGGCAGCTCCAGAGAGGCCGGACCCACTGGAATCAGCCGTGTCCTGTAGTTGTCCCCTTGGAAGGGACACCTGGGCAGGCGGCAAGGACACTGTGTCAGCATAGGTGACTCCCCTCACTTCCATCTTCCCGTCCTTTTCCACTCACCCATCCACCAGGATGGGCCACTGGGGCTGGGATGTGGCATGGGAGCCAGGGGAGGCCCAGCAGTGGTGCAGCACCAGCACCAAATTGGGATCTGTCTTCTGGAGCAGCCGGACTTCCACGTAAATGGGGTCTCGGAGCACCCTCACCAGGGGGAAGTCACCCACAGGGTGGTAGGAGCTGTAGGATTCATCTGTGGGAATGTTGGGAAAGGGTGAGTGGGATGGAGAGCGGGGTAGGGAGCAGGATAGGGAGCACTCACCAGTGGCAATCCGCAACTGGAGCCCCAGCGGGCCTGGCATGGCCAGGGGCGCAGCTGTGGGGGGCACAGCCACCTCCACTCCCAAGGGAAGCAGGTCACTGGCATTGTAGATGCACCGTGCATGGAGACTGGGGAAGAGAGGGAGAGAAAAGCAGGAGACTCTCAAATCCTCCATCTGCCCCTCTGGCATCAGCTCCCCCAAGCTGTGGGAACACCAGCAGGGACATGGCAGGAATGAGGATTGTGTTGATCCAAGGGAGAATCTGGGCTCTCTGCCTGGATTTCCCCCCTCTCCCTTACATGTAGACACTGTCGCGGGTGATGGAGCCGCGGGGGGATCCCTGGACATCAATGGTGGTGATCAGTTGGTTCTCATAGATCAGCTTGTCCTCGATCACCTGTGTGGGGAACATGGAAATGGGAAATGTCCTGGAGGGATGCATGGATCAGGATTTGAGGCAGGAGTGAGGATGAGTTCTTTATCCTGATGTTTTGGAGGGGGAAATGTGGGACTGACTGGGAGCATCCTTGGGGCACTTCTATCCTGAAGTGACCCCACCATGCCCACCTGGGGGTTCTCTGGGGTTTTTCTGCCCTACCTGGACCGTGGTGCCGCAGTGGGTGACTGGGAAGCGGAACATGACGAAGGCCTCGGACACGTGGAGAGGCTCACATCCTGCCTGGCTGCTGGCCAGCCGCACGCTGTCCAGGTTGTACGGCGGGGCCACCATTCCTCGCGGAACCACCAGGACAAAGTGTCCCTCCAGCAGGCACTGCACGGTGGCTGCAACACCACGGAGCGGCTCTGTCACCCTGAGCAGCCTCTCCCGGCGCCGGGGAGGGATTTCGGGATGCGCCTCAGGGTGTCCTACCGGTATTCCCGTAATAGCAGGGTGTGGCACGGTCCATGTCGTCGTAGCAGCATCCCGCCTGCAGGCATCCATCCCGTCCCTGCGGAGCCACGCATGGCATCCGCCCCACCGGCACCTGGCACTGCTCCCGCGTCAGCTGTATGCCTGGGGGGAAGCAGAGAGGGGACACAGCATGGAATTTAGATTGGAAAAGCAACCTGAGGCCACTTCCCCTTGTCCCGGCATCCCTCCATCCCATCTTCACGCCTTACCTGCCCCTGCCGAGGGGTAGAAGAGCGCCGTGGACTGCAGCAGGCTAGGCTGGGAGTGAATCCCGGGATGCAGCAATCCAGGCTGAGGCTGCAGCCCTGGGCGTCCCAAGCCCGGCTGGGGCTGAGCCTGGAACCCAGGGCTGGCCAAACCCAGCCAGGATGGGAGTCCTGGGCGCACCAAAGCCGGGCTGGCATGGCCGGGGTGCAGCAGCCCAGCGTGGCCCTGGAGGCTGGTTTGGGAGTTGGAGTAATGGCTGGGACGAGATATTCCTGGCTGGTTTGGGGGCAGAGCTCCTGGGTGCAGGAATCCTGCTGGATTGTGAGTGCCAGTGGGTGTCAGGACAGGCTGGTTGTAGGATACAAGCCCGGGGCGAAGCCCGGGTTGGTTTTGACTCCTGGGATGGTTTGGGGATACAAACCCTGGATGAATTTGCCCTGGTTGGTTTTGGCTCCCAGCATGGTTTGGGGATACAGGCGCTGAGTGAATCCCTGGTTGATTCTGACCCCCAGGATGCACCATCCCAGGATGGTTTTGGGATACAGACACTGGGCGAATCCCTGGTTGGTTTTGGCTCCCAGGCTGATTTTGGAATACAGACCCTGGGTGAATCCCTGGTTGATTCTGACCCCCAGTATGCACCATCCCAGGATGGTTTTGGGATACAGATCCTGGGTGAATCCCTGGTTGGTTTTGGTTCCCAGCATGGTTTTGGGATACAGACCCTGGGCGAATCCCTGGTTGGTTTTGGTTCCCAGCATGGTTTTGGGATACAGACCCTGGGCGAATCCCTGGTTGGTTTTGGTTCCCAGCATGGTTTTGGGATACAGACCCTGGGCGAATTCCTGGTTGGTTTTGGTTCCCAGGATGCACCATCCCAGGCTGATTTTGGGATACAAACCCTGGTCGAAGTTGCCCCGGCTGGGTTTGACCCTGGCTGGGATGCACCAAACTGGGATGGTTTTGGGATACAAGCACTGGGCGACGAATCCCTGGCTGGCTCTGTCCGCCGGGCTGGGGGGGCTGCACTGCCGGGAGGATGAAGCTTCCCTGGATTTGGGTGACAGGACGAACCCCATTAGGCTGGGACAGAAGCCCAGAGTGAGCTGGATTGGAATGGTGCTGGATCCCAGGAAGCTCCGGGCTACTTTTATCCCGTGCCACAGTGTGAACCTGCTCCAAGTGATCTAGGGATGAGTGCTGCGATCCCGCGAGGGTGAGGGAGGACTCGGAGACGTGGTGCAGGAGGCCAGTGTGGGAGATCAGGATTCCATCGTCCCGGCTCTGCTCCCGGTTTCCATCCAGGAGCGCCTCAGGGCCACCCGGCTTGGGGCAGGTCATGTTGACCTCGTAGGAGGTGACAAAGATCCCGGTGGACAGCAGCTCCTCCAGCTGCAACCGCAGGATGTAGCGGTTCTCCTGCAGGGGGACGCAAGGGACCGTCACCCCCATCCCACCCCAGGGGACCGCAGAGGGAGCCAGAGAGTCACCTTGAGCCGGACGTGGCAGCCCTTGTAGCCGGAGGAGAAGATGATGGAGCCGTCATCCCTGAAACTCAGCCAGTGGAGGCAGATAGAGCAGTTGGCCACATCAAAGAGGGAGCCAAACTCGTCTGGGGGGACACCACGGACACAGGGAAGTGACACATCCTGGTGCATGGAAACCCCCGAGGCAGCACCAACAGCTCATCCAAGCACTGGGCTCATCCCATTGGGGTACCACCACCATGGAATGCTCTGGTTTGGGGGAATCCCAGGGAAATCCAGCACCCCAGGGGAGTCCCCCCCAACTCACCCAGGACCTTGAAGCGGACGGTGCGGCCGTGGGATGGGATGACCAGGAGCTGCATTCCCAACTCTCCGCAGTCCTGGCGGTACTGTAGGAGTGCCACAGTGGCTCTGGGCCACAGGGACAGGAGGAAGAGGAGCAGGAGGAAGGAGCAGCTCTGTCCCATGGTGGTGACACGGACGGAGCACAGGGCTCTGCAGTGTGGATTTATATCCGGATGGCTGGGATGCGGGGGGGGATCAGCTGACCCCGTGGGATGAGCTCTGCCCAGGGCTCCTCGCTCCCGTGCCACCGGTGACCTCAGTGCCCTGGCCCTGTGGTCACCTCCCGTGGCCATGTCACAGTGACCAGGGACAAACCAAGTTAATCCCGCCCTTGGAGACTCTGTCCCAAGCGAGCAGGGAATGGAGCTGGCACCGGGTGGGATGCCCAGCTGGATCAAGTTATCCAGCGGGAAAGGAGAGGGCTGGTGGGGACAGCGATGACCTTTGGACACACAACTCCCAGGGTGTCCACGGGACCAGGGGAAACACTGGCATGTCCTCGGTAGGGTGTGAGGGACTGGGAATCAGTCAGTTGTCCCAAATCCTTGCCGCACCCTGGCTGTGCTCTGCTGGCAGTGCCACGGGGAATTCAAAGTCCTCAGCCTGCATTCCCTCTGCCTCCCTTTTCCAAAGATTCCCTTCTGGGATTTATCTTTACTGCAGATTAAACTGTGCCTTTTATCTTTACTGCAGATTAAACTGTGCCCACACCAACCCTTCCCGGATTGCAAGTCACAGCCACTCCCTGTCCTGTGCCCTGGGCATGGGAATGGGGTCACGCCAGCTCGCAGGATCCCAGCAGGAGGGTGTGAGGAGCCAGGAGCTGGATGTGATTCCCTCAACCCTCCTCGAGAAGCAATGGCAGCTGCAGAGACACCAGTGTGTCCCCAGAGCCACAGCTGGGCCAATATACGGCCAATGTATGTTCTATATATGCCCCATATACGTCCTATATATGTCCTATATATGTTTGATGTCCTATATGTCCCATATGCCCCATATACATGTCCTATTTATGCCTGATATGTCAATATGTTTTATATGTCCTATATATGTCCAACATACATCTGAACTGTCTGTTCTGAATCCTATAGATTTTCCATGTGTATCCAATATATATCCTATATATATGTCCAATATACATCTGATACATATCCAATATATCCTAAACATATGCCAAATATTTACCAGATATATATATTGGACATATATCCAAAATAAATGTCCAATATACATCCTATGTCCAATCTTTGTCCCACACATCATCCCCCACAGCACAGGCAGGAGCCATCAGTGACACTTTATTCCCCGTGGTGACAATCCCGATGACCCCAACCCCTTTGTCCGCCATCACAGCTTCATGGTGGCGGCCAGTCCCAGCTGGAGCTCCAAGAACTGCAGGATCTCCTGCCAGGAATGTTCCTGGGCCCGGGCATGGGGCTGGAGCTCTCCCCCCCATGCCACTGGCCTCGGAGTGCCGCGGATGCTGGAGATGCTGCACAGGGGAGATCCGGGGGGCTCGATCAGGTGCCCAGCGCCGGGATAGGACAGGATCCGACCGCTCTCCGGTGGCATCCGCGCCAGGGCCAGCTCAGCGAAGAGCTTGCTGTTGAAACTGCGGTCGGCCTCTCCCACCACAAACAGCACCTTTCCCCGGATCTTCTCCACCGGGATGGCCGAAGTGCTGTAGGTGGGATCCCGGGGGTCGGCGAAGATGGCCGAGTTATCCATGGCTCCCACCTCGGTGAACAGAACACGCTCAGTGTAGTAGGGAATGGCAGGGATGTGGAGCTCCTTGTAGACCAGTGGGTTTCCATGCAGGAAGGCCGTGCCGTTGATCCACACCGTGGCCACCACCTGTGGCAGGAAGGTGGCCATGGCCAAGGCCACCTCCGCACCTTTGGAGACGCCCACCACGCCCAGGCCGGGGCCTCGGACCTGCAGTGAGAGGAAATGGAGCCAGCTGGGATAATACACAGGGATAATACACTTACTGGGACATCCCTGGGTGCCAGGATGAGGATGTCTACATGGGATATCCCCAGCCCCTGGGGCATTCCTGGTGCTTGGGACAATCCTGGGACATTATCCTGGTCACCTGGACCTCCCGCTCACCAGGATGAGGATGTCCCCAGGACATTCCTGGTCCCCAGGACAATCCCTGGTCACCTGGACATCCCACCTACCAGGTTGCCCACACTTCCCAGCACATACCAGCTCACAGGTGCCCTTCTCCACACCCCAGGACTCACCTTGGGATGCTGGAGGAGCAGCTCTGCTGCTTCCTCAAAATATTCCAGGTCGAGCTGGGCCAGGACTCGGGGCAGATCGTCATAGGCAAAGAAGGCAAGGGCAAGCACAGCAAAGCCCCGGCTGGCCAAGAGCCCTGCCCGGAATTCGATCAGCCCCCCCGCACCCCCAAACAGGTCGATCACCCCCGGAAAGGGGCCTGGACCTGTGGGAAGATGGCAAATGTCAGGGCTGGGGAGCCGCCAGTGCTGCCCTGCATCCTGGGGTTCCGCAGTTGGACATCCCAGGGGTCACAAGGTTCAGTATCTTGGGGGTGCAAAGCTGGGTATTCCAGGAGTCTTGGGGCTTGGGATCCCTGGGATCCCAGTGCTGGGCAACTCAGGGGTCTCAAGGCCAAACAACCCAGGAATCCCAAGGCTTGGCATCCCACTAGTCCCCAAGGTTGTTTCCCAGGGGTCCCAATGCTCGGCATCGCCAGGATCCCAAGGTTGAGCATCAGTATCCCAGGCTCCGAAGGTTCAGTATCCCAAGGGAATACCGGCTGGGTACTCCAGGGCTCCCAAGAATAAGTATCCCGCAAGTGCCAAGGTTTGATATCCCGGTATTCCTTGCTCCCCAATGCTCACCAGGAGGTAGGAACAGGGCACCACGGACCCTTCCCTCACGGATGGGCACCCGCTGCACTCCAGGGCCCACATACCACCGCTCGGCCTCGCAGGATCCCAGCGGCTTCTCCTTGGGATCTGTGCCCAAGCAGAGCCCGTCGAACACTTCCAGCCGGACGTGGAACGGGCTGCCGGCCACATCCCGTTTGACCAGCCGTCGGAAAAGGGTGTCAGGTTGCAGGAACCAGAAAAGCCCCATGGGCCAGACTCCGGAGTAGCTGCCCCCCAGGGCAGCGTGGAGCCCGGGATCCACCTCTCCCGCTCCATCAGCACGGAAAAAGGTGCAGGATTGGAAGCATTCGCCGTGCTCGTCCTTCAGCCATGCCCGAAGGGTGACGAGCTGGGATGGGGACAATCCTCGCACCCGGATCTGCACTGGCCGGTCAGCCAGTGAGGACTGCGGTGTCACTGTCACCTCCACCATGGTGCACCTGGGAATGGGAATCATCCTGGGTGTCCCACAGATACTGCCATGCCCAGGAGGGGGCTGGGGGCAGCAGATTGTCCTCAGGGATCCTCACAGAGAAGTACCAGGATGGAATTTATGGTCCATTTGGTCCTGCTGGCATCCCTCCTTCCCTGTCCCTATCCCTCCTCCCCATGTCCTCATCCCCTCATGGTCTCTGTCCCCGCTTCTTGGTCCTTGCTCCCTCCTTCCCTGATTCCTCTCCCCTCTTTCCCTGCTACCCCTTCCTCCCCCAGCCCCCATTCCCTCCTTCCTTCATCCCCACACCCTCTCTTCCTGGTCCCCTCCCTTTCCCTAGTTCCCGTCCCTCCTTCCCTGCTTCCCTTTCCCCCATCCCCTCCTTCCCTTCCCCTGCCCACCCTCCGACCCCAAAACCCCTCTCCAAAACTCACCCGGCAGCCGGGACACTCCTTTTCCATGTGTCTCCCAGCCCCGACATTCCCAGCACCCACCATCCCCTCACCCTATCCTCCTCCCCAACCCAGGGCCGGAGCAGGGTGGGGATCCAGGTGGTCCGAGCCCCCCAGTCCCACGGGCACCCTGCTCCCTCTCCGCGCAGCGCGCCAGGAACAGGGACGCTGGCCCCACTCCAGCACGGGGAGGAGACACCTGGTTCTGCCACATCCGTCCCACCAGGAAATCGGATCCCGAGGGCCCGAGCTTCCCCTTCTCTTACCCCGCCGCCGGGCAAAGCCTGGGCTCTGGGCTCTGCAGGAAGGAGAGGCTAAAGGATTCCTTGGAAATCATTAACTCGGGAATGGCGAGGGCAGAGCCCTCCTGGCCCTTGACCCCGTGCCTGGCTGGCACTGGCCGCACCCCAAAATTCCTGCCAGTCCCCATTTTCCCTGTGGCACCCCCTTATCCTGGACATGGGTGGGAGTCCCCATTCCGGTTTGGGGGGGGCTCCCTCAAATTTTCACCCCAGGATGAAGCTCCAGGGCCCCCTATTCCCACCCCAGTGTTTCCCATTGCTTCCTGCAGCCCCATTTTCCACCCAGTGCCCCCTTTTGTCCCCCTTGTCCCCTCCATCCCAGCTCACAGCCACATCCCCTCCCAGGAAAGCAGAAAGGGATTTTCACAGACCAAGAAAAACCAGGAACATGAAGAAATCCACATGGATTTACTACTCCCAACCCCTTCTTTCCATCTGTCCCCCCAGCCAAATTCCCAGTGTCACCTGCCTCAGAGGGTGCGTGACACCGTGTCCCCCTCCCATCTCAGAGATGTGTCCCCTTCCTTTGGGGACAAGCTCCAGGGCTCATTCCCAGCAGCAATTCCCTCTTTGGGAAGGGGGAGACTCCCCAAAGGGAGTGAGGAGCCATGGCACACTCCAATCCCAAGAATGTCTTAGGGAAGGCCCCATCTGGAGCCACCAGCCCCCGGAGCCACTGCTGTGGCAGCACAGAAACCTTTCCCACAGGAATTTTCTCTTCTTCTTCTATGTTTTATAAATAAAGATAAAAGTTTCATGTTATTGAAATGGCCTTTTGGATACAGGTGGTCAAACGCCTGGGCCAATCAAGCCCTGGGGGCGGATGACTGTGGCCCAACCCGAACGGCCCTCTAATGTGTATATAAATCTGTTAAATTATTTAATAAAAGTAGTTCTTTCTAGCACTTGAAGGGACTCGCCTCTTCACTCTGCTAAAAGTCCAACAGCGACACACTGGAGGCAAATTCATCTCAGTTCCTGCTCATTTTTATAAGGAAAAGGCAAATTCAGGAAAGCAAAGTTCTGTTCCAGCCTCTGGCACCAGCCACATCCCGATCCCACAGGGATTGCGGGATCCAGCAGCTGGTTCTGTGGAATAACCACCCCTAGCTCTGTCCTGTTCTTTGTCCAACACTGAGGGTCCCAGCAGTGATTCCTGCCAGCCGAGCCAAGGAAAGACCCCTGGGAAGGAGCAGGATCCACAGGAATCCCGGCTGCACGGCTCAGGCGTGGCAGTATCCTGATTCCCGCCTCATTCCGTGGCCATGCTGCGTTTCACGGGCGTCTTCTGGAGCAGGGCCAGCGTGTCCCGCTTTTCCACCCGCCGCAGCTGCTTCTTCTTGGCCCGCCTGAGCTTCAGGGGGTTCCGGATCTGGGAAACAGGAAAAGAGGGCAATTCCATGGAATCATGGGACGCTGGAATGGTTTGGGTTAGAAGGGACCTTAAGGATGATCCACTTCCACCCCCGGCCATGGGCAGGGGCACCTTCCACTAGTGCAGGTTGCTCCAAGACCTGTCCTCGGGCATTCCCAGTGACGGAGCAGAGCGCAGGAACCAGATGGGACGGGCACCAATGGCTCCTGGCCTCCCACCGCCAAGGATTCAGGATTTAGAAGCAGATTTATCCCAAAACGAACCCCATCCTCACCCACAGGTGAGGTCTTCACCACACCCACCCTGAGCTTTTCCCATGGAAAAGCCACGATTTTCCCACATGGAACCCCATAAGTGCTGCGTTTTCCCTGCTCTACCACCCCGTGTGCCTGTTATCCCTCAGTTCTGGCATTCCCAAGCTCGGGACAACACAGGGGACACTCTCCCAGCATGCCCAGTTTTGCTGGGAATCTCCCTGTCCTCCCAGTATCCTTCAAAGATGGAGACACGGAGAAGAACTGGGGCAAATTAGAGCCTGATCTGTGAGGGGCTGGAGGTTGTGGGGTGTTCCCAGTGCTGTTCCCAGCCAGGAGATGGGACTCACCACTTGGACAACCTCGGCTTTCCGCTCGTTTTCCAGGCGCCGCTTCAGGTTTTCCTCCCGCCGCCGCTTCTTTTCCTGTGGGAGCAGCACCAAAACATTCCCAGTGGATCCCTCCCTCTGGGATTAAATCCAAACCCGACACCTGCCCAAGTGTGAAAGCTGTCGTTCCAGCAGCTTTTCCACTTGGGATGAGGCTGGAAGTGACCCAGGGAGTTTATTCCGAGTCAGTGACTTGGAGCATGTGACCACTACAGCCTGGATTTGGCACCAGAACAGGGAATTGTCCACCCCAGCTGCCCTTTTCCTAGGCTCTGCCACAGCTCTGATGCCCGGGATGGTGGCAGAGATGTGGGATTGTGCATGGGAAAGGCGGGAATTCTCCAGCTCCCGAGCCCTGTTACCTCTTTCTCCCTCTGCTTCGCTTCCTCCAGCTGCCGTGCCAGATCCCGGACCAGCTTCCTCTCCTGCCTCTCCTTCATTTTCCGTGCCCAGGAGGTGCGGAGCGCCTTGTCCTGGATCATGTGGGAGAACCTGAGAGGGCACACGGGAGGTGTTGGCTCCACAGAAACCCCGGGGTGCAGCCGGGGCCACTACAGCTCCTTTCCGAGCACTCCTCAGAATTCCATGAAACTCCCCCGAGCTCGGAACATCCCACGGCACCCTCAGCCCCTCGGCATTCCCTCCAAACCCACCCCTCTGCTCAGGACCCCCCACCAAGCATCCCTGTCCCCTGTGGATCTTCCCTAAAGCCCACGGATACCTCCAGAGCCCCCCTACATAGCCCCAAACAACCCTGTTCCCTCCCTGAAATGCCACCAGAGCTCCCCGCGACCTCAATCTCCCCCAGATCCCAGAGCACCCCCAAAAAAGCTCCCACTCCTGCCCCTCTCCCACCTCTTCTTCCCGGGATCCTTCCACACCCGTCCCGACTTGGGCTTGCCCCGCGGGATGGCCACCACCGTCTCCTGCCGCTTCTTGCCGCCTTTCCGCCGCCGTCGAGCCGCGCCCGGAGCCGTGGGAGCCTCGGGGGTCGATCCCGGTGCCTGAGCGCCCCCGCTCTCCCCCTCCATGATCCACGCGGGCCCGCGGCGTCGTAGATAGATGACGTCAGAGTCGAGCGCTCTTCGCTCGCCATCTTTTTATCGGGCAACGCCCTGTGAGCAGGGCTGCTGCAGCCATCTTTGTGCCGGGCAGCACCGCCCACCACCGTGGCCGCCGGTAGCGGCACCCCCTGAGCCCCTCCAAACCTCCCCGGGGCGAGACCCCTCCCGCACCCCGAGTGACCCTGGAGACACGCGCTGGCTGGGATGGGGGAGAGGCTTTTATTGGGGGCCGAACACGCTGAGTGCATCCCAGGGGGCTCCGGTACCGGGGACCCCCCCTGGATGCGGCACCACGGGGAGGGCTTGGCCACGGCTACAGCGCCTGGGAAAGCAAAAACAGGGAAATCCAGGGAAATCTCTGAGAGGCACACAGAAACGCCCGTATTGGAGCGGCCCTTCGGAGGAAAGAAGAGGTGGATCAGCATTCCAGGGATTCCCGGGGATCCCCGCCTCCCTCACCAGCTGGGTGTATCTGTGCTGTCGGATGGTCTCGTATCCAAACGCCAAAACTGCCACAGCCACGTAGAATTCCAGGAGATCGAGGAGCACAAAGGTGGAATCCAGCCCATTGCTCAGGATCTGTGGAGGAGGAGAGCGGCAATATCCTGGGAGCCACCAGCTGAGCAGGACCTGGAGGATCCTTGGACACCCCACCGGGAGACTCTATTCCCCCGTGCAATCCCGGGTGTCCGTACCTTGCCGTCCATGTTGAGGCACCATTCTGGGCGGGTCTGGAAGGGCCCACGGTTCTCACAGCCGGGCACAGGCCGGGTGATGGCCGTGCCGTGGATTCCGGTGGCCACCAATGTGCCCAGGACAATGACCACGTTGACCACGCAGCAGGTCTTGATCTGCGGGAAGCACCTGGTGACACGGACCCCGGGAGAGGCTGCTTCCCACATGGATTATTCAACTGGGATCAAAGATCCCCTGGAGAAGCCACCCAGTTTTGTCCCACTCATCCCACAGGGACTTCAAAGGCCATGAGGGTCTCCTGGACCTTTTATCCCTCTCATCCCACAGTGATTTTAAGAACCATGAGGGTCTCCTGGATCTTTTATCCCTCTCATCCCACTGTGATTTTGAGAGCCATGAGGGTTTCCTGGATCTTTTATCCCCTTCAACCCACACTGATTCCAAAGACTATGATGGTCTCCTGGATCTTGTATCCCTCTCATCCCACAGTGACTCTGAAGGCCACAAAGGTCTCCCAGACCTTTTGTTCCTCTCATGCCACAGTGACCCCAACCCCCATTCTATACTCCATGTGGGAGAGCTGGGCACTTCCCAAGAGGGGGACTGGCCTGTGGATCCCGTGGGATGAATCCAGGCTGTGGAAGGGTCCCGGCAGCTGCTGGAAGGGACATAAGGAATGGGGGGACACATTGTCCCTCCCAGCCTGGATCTTACCAGCACAGGGCTGTCTCTCCTTTCACTTTCCACCAGCAATGACCCTGAGACCAGGAGCTGCTTGGAAAACAGAGGGAATTGGTGTCAGCAGCAAGGCACCATTCCCTGTCACCCTTCCCGGGGTCCCTCTAACTGGGAATTGGGGTTCAGGGATGCACAAACACCCTGGAATATGAGGAGGATCAGTGGAGACCTGGTAACCCCAGGATATCATCCCCAATCCACCCATCTCAGGATTCCCTGAGATTCTTATCCCAACTTACCAGGATCCCAAGCCAGAAGAGGATCCCGCTGGCCACAGGTAGGGAAGGGTTGCCATGCTCTGACACTGTCAGGATGATCCCGAAGCAGATGTGGATGATTCCAGTGAAGATGTGGATGGTCTGGGGAACGATGAGGGAGAGGGATCCTGATCCTGTTGCTGTGAGATGCATCCCACCCCAATCCTACGTCACAGTGCCGGGAAGGGACCAGGAGAGGCACATGTCCCAGTGTACCTCCCCCCAGCCAGGGAGAAGCTCCAGCAGGACAATCCCTGTGGATCCCCAATCCCTGCTGCGCCTCTGGAAGGCCATGTCTCACCCCCAACACCTTGGGATGAGCCCTCCTGAAGCTTTGCGTTTGGAATGACGTCCTGGCAGGTGCAGGGGACTGGGAGCCCAAGGCCAGCTGGGCCGCCCGGGGGTCTGTGGCCGGGATCACCTCCGTGATGATCCTCACACTGCCGGCATCGGTCACCGTGGTGGCCGCCATGGCCTGGGAGCGAGCCTGGGAAGCTGAAGGAATTCCTAGGTGCCTTCCTCCTCCTCCTCTTCCTCCTCACCACAGTCCTTTTGCTGTGTGAAATCCCCGGGAAGTGCTGGCCAGGCAGGGACACACTCCCGCTGCCCTTTGCTCCCTGCGGGAAGCTCGCTCATGGAATTCTTGTCAGGCCCCTCTTGCTCAACAAGGCGGCTTTGCCAATGGAGGCTCCCAAAATCCTGCACAGGAAGAGGGAGGGAGGGACAGGGAACCTCTCCCAGGGCTCTGCAGCCTTGGGAAGCATTGGATGCTTTCCCCTCGGGATATTCCCAGAGCCCCTTCCCCAGCGTTGGGAGAGTCCTTTCCATCCCAAATTGTGGATGCTTTGCTTGGGAATCATCCCTGCAATTAACCTGGCACCTAACGAGGTGCTCAAAATGTAACTCTGCCCATTTCCCAGGAAAAACGTGAATTGAGACAGGAAACTTTATAAACTCCATTATAAAGGAAGCTCCTTTATTGTCATTTTTGGGGGTTCTCCCTCCTCAATCCCTGGGGATTTGTCTCCAGTGAGGACACACACTGAGGACACAGGAGGGATCCCTGGCCAGCTCCATCGGGAGCCAACCAGAAAGGAGATGCCATTATTTATGATGGGAAATGGGAGCTTAGGCTGGGAATGGAGCCACCACACATGGTGAGAGGATCCCGAGGGATTCAGAGGCCCCTTCCTCTCTCCGTCCCTCCCTTCTCCCAGAAAACATCCGTGTCTGTTTCTCCAGAAGGGTTGGGATACTCCATGCCAGCCTCTCCAGGTTTCCTGGATGTTCGGTGGGTGCAGGGTAGGAATTTCTTGGTGGAACAGGGATTGTTAGGTCCAGGATTCTGGCATCTCCAAGCTGGGAGAGGCAAGACACTCCAGCTGAGGATTTCGGGAGCAGGTAGAGCAACTTTTGGAAGTGTTTTTTCATTCCCTCTGGCTCTAGAGGGAGCTGAGAGGCCGGGATTGGAAACACCACGCTTCCAGAGCTTGGGAGAGGCTTCCAGCCCTGGAGCAGGCTTGGATGAGGCTTGGAACAACCTGGGCTAGTGGGAGGTGTCCCTGCCCATGGCAGAGGGTGGAACTGGATGATCCTTAAGGTTCTTTCTTTCCCAAACCATTCCAGGATTCTGTGCCCTCGCCTGTTCCCACACATCAGGGAATGGGACACCCCACAAACAAGCCTAAATCACATCCTTAAAAAAGAGCTGGAAGAATAGACCTGGAAAGCAAAGAGCAGCAACTCACATTTCCATCCCAGCTCCGATGACATTCCTCCATCCCACCCATGACCTTCCTCCACCCTGCATCCCTGATGGAAGTGTGCACTTGGCCTTGTAAAGGACTGCATCTGGCGGCACGGCTTTCCAGGAAAAACATGGACATGGATGAGATTCAGCCTCTTCATCACATTCCTGATGCCTCAGAGCCTTTAATTCCTGCTGGTGCCTCATCCCTCTCAACACGCCAATCCTAACAATCCCAGGGATCTCATTCCAGCTGCAGGAAAGAACACTTGAGCTCCCATGGAAATTCTGGGATCCCCTCTTTAGCCTTTAGGCAGCCAGGGTATCCTCCAGCATTATCCACGGCTCATATTCCCAGCCAAAATCCCCCTACATGGTAGATTTCCTCCCAAATCCACTTTTCCAGATTCCTATAGCATTCCTGAAGTTCCAGCCTTGCAGTCAGAAACAGCCGTGACTGCCCTCAGCCCCCCAAACCCCACTTTCCAAGCAAGTTATCCATGGAAAAAGCACTTTCCCCCTTCCTAAGTAAACCCAGTCCAGCTAGGGATGGCAGGAGCCCAAGGTAGGATGTTGGGATTTATTTTGAAAGCAGATTCCAGAGGAGGTGAAGCTTTGAAGCAGATGCAGGGAAGCAGGAAGGCGGGGCAGTGGAGCTTTCCAACCTTTTCTTTGCAGGAATTTTTGGCTTTGTAGATATATACAACACATTCCTTGGATTTTAATGTTCATTTTCCTATTTTCTAGGACAAGTTTTGGATGGGGGAAGCCTGGCTGGATGCTCAGGAGGGATCAGCAAGACCCTCCCAAATTCCCTCCCACCAGCACAGGACAAAATTTATGAGCCTGGTGGAACCAAAATTCCTTTTCCAACCCAAAAATCCACGGGTTTTTTTCCAAAGAAAATAGATTACAATGGAGAAATGCTCTCCACGGAAAGTTGCTGCTTCCTGGGACAAACTTTATATCCCCATAAAAATACCAAAAGTCAACATTTTGCTTTGCTTCGAGGTGTTTCTGCTTCCCACAGGGCTCTTTCCACATTGATTCCAGAAGGAAAGTCATGTTTTCTGGGGGAGGTTTCAGGTTTTTTGGCTTTGAACACCACAGTGTCCATCCTGGATTAGAGAATCCGGAGCTGGGAGCAGGCAGGAGACTGGGTGGGGGGGGCATTGCTGCCTGCTGGGTTGATCCTTACCTGGCATTTGAGACACGGTGACATTGCTCCCAAGACCTGTCCCAAATGTGTCTGTCATCCCCTGCATGTGACATTCCGGCCTTTGATCCGCTCATTCCCAGTAACACTCCTGAGGCTAAAGAAAAGTTCTAGTACTTCTCTGAGGCACCACCAGCATCGACTCGCAGTGACAATCCTGGAATGGGACCTTGAACACTTCCAGAGATGGGACAGCCACAGCTTCCCTGGGAAATCCATTCCAGTGCCTCACCACCTCTACAGGGAAGAGTTTCTTCCCAATATCACACCTAAACCCACCCTCTGGCAGTGGGAAGCCATTGTCCTGTCACTCTGGGCCCTTTTCCAAAGTTCCTCTCCAGCTCTCTTAGAGCACCTTTAGGTGCTGAACAAGTCTCCAGTGTCTCCCTGGATCCTTCTCTTCCCAGGGGGATGAGCTGTTGGGACACCCCAGTCCATCTTACAATTACCCCCACTTCCAACTCCTCCAAGCATTTTGGTTTTCCTTAGGAATCATCACCAGCAGGACAAAACTGTGTCCTTGTCACCCACTGTTCCCAATCCCTGGAAGTCCCCACTTTTCCCCAGGACTGCAAATTCCCACCTAAAAATAAAGATATATTTAAAAATCCTACATATCCATGGAGTCTTAAACACTTATGCCGGCGTTTTCAGGGAAAGCTGCACCTCAGCACTGGGATACTCTGGGAAAATAGACCCTAATGCCAGTGGAGAAGGAGGAAGAAACCTCCTTCACCAGGAAACCGCTGTACTGGGAAAATACAGAACTTGGATGGGAGGTCGGGACGGCTTTGTGGTGATCCCTATGGAGCCGGGAGAGGTTGGGATGCTCCAGAGCCGCAGGTGAGGAGCCGGAGCTGTAATGGGTTGTGGCCACGGGATGAGCAGAGACAGCCTGTTCATCCCGCTCCCAAAATCCCTGGGGCTTTTCCTACTGATCAGGCTCATTATTTTTTCAGAGCCAGGAACAGAAATAACTGACAGGGAGTGAATAATCCATGAGGCTTTGGCTGAGCAGCCGGAACACTGTCAGGGTGTGCGGAAAGGAGAAGGAAAACCCCAAAGTCACCCCAAAACCAAGGAGGAGGTCACTGATCCCACTCTGGCACTGGAAGGGAAATTTGGGATGAATTGTGTCCCCAAAAATGAAGGGGATCTCCCCACAGGGCACTGGGAAGTCACCAGGATGCTCCCACCCCTTAGAAAGTCAGCACTGGGGTCTCCTTCCTCACCTCAATCCCACCTTTCCATTTCCATGAGTTTGGGATTCTCCTTAAATCACTTGATGCTGCTGGATGCTCCTCATTGCCTTGTTAAATCCACCAGCTTTCCCTTGGATGTGGGATAATTATGGATGGACCCATAATGAGCTTGTCAGGAGCTGCTAAACCTGGTCTGGTTCAAAATGATCCCAGAGCCCTTTGCCTTTCCTGAAAACAAAGGATT
Source organism: Lichenostomus cassidix (assembly GCF_008360975.1). NCBI lineage: Eukaryota > Metazoa > Chordata > Aves > Passeriformes > Meliphagidae > Lichenostomus > Lichenostomus cassidix. The sequence goes on from NC_139486.1 coordinate 63,640,434, forward strand.
TTTTTAGGAATTGCTGCATGGATAAGGTTTGGGAGCACCCCTCAGCTCTATTCCCGCCACCCAGGATTGTGGGAACAGGGAGCACATGGCACCAGTGTCCCCGTGTCACCCCTCGGAGCAGCCCTAGCCCCAGGGCAGCTTCTCCGGTGGCGGAAGAACCGGGATGTGCTGGCGTCACCGGCACCGCTGCCGGCTGTCTGGCTGCTCCGGCCAAGCTAAATATAGCTGAGCCCTGCTGAAATGTGGGGTGGGGGGTTTGGAGAGCAGAATTCCCTCGGGAGAGCAGGTACTCTGGTTTAGAGGGTGGAATTCCAGCAGGAGGGGGGATTAGAGGGGCAGAATTCCCTCAGCTGAGCAGGTACTGAGGGGTTTAGGGGGGCAGAATCCCCTCAGAATCGGGGACCGGGGTTTAGTGGGGTAGAATTCCCTCAGGAGAGGGGTTTGGTGGGGGGGCAGAATTCCCTCAGGAGAGGGGTTTTGGGGGGGGCAGAATTCCCTCAGGAGAGGGGTTTAGGAGGGTGGAATTCCCTCAGGAGAGAGCAGGTACCAGGGTTTTGAGGGGTACAATTCCCTCAGGAGAGGAGGCATGGGGAGTTTAGAGGAACAAAAATCTCTTGGGTGCACCTGCGAGGACTTTAGGGGAGCAGAATTGCCCTGGGGGTTTGGAGGGCAGAATTCCCCTGGGAGAGCAGTCCCTAAATCAGGCAGGATGAGTCCCTTTCCTGAGGGACAGCAGCTCTGTGAGGTGAACGTGTAGCTTCCACAATGAAAATTCCCAAGTTCAGGAGACACAAGCCCGGACAGAGCGTTTATTCCCAAGATAAAATAAAGCCAACAGGGGACAAGCCGAGGTAGATGCTCTGGTGACCCACCCAGCTCCCAGCACACATCGGGGTCACTCCAAGCCACCAGACCCCCAGGAATTCCTGAACCTCGACATGAGTAAACCCCAGCATCTCACTGGGGATTTACAGGCAGGAATTGCCCAAGATTCCTCCCTGGAGAAGCGCCTTCCCACAGCAGCCAGCAAGTGGAGCCTCTCAGACCAGGCCCAGGGACAGGGAATTTCGGGGTATCCCTGGCTTTTGGGGAGGGACCAGCGCATCCCAGCCAGCAGCAGGGTGGGAAGAGGATGCCGGAGCCCTGGGATTTGGGAGCGATGGAGGTAGGATCCCATTCCAACGTCCTAGGTGTCAGACTTCAGGGGCAGCCAGCTGCAAAGAGACCGGGAGGGGTTTTGGAAAGGGGGCAGGATTTGGGGGACCCCACAGCACCCACCACCCACGGGGTTTTGGGATCTCCTCCCCATTCCCAGAGCAGAGGAGTGGATGCTCCGGGATGCTCTCTGGGGACTGGGGTGGAATGTTTTCCCAAAGAAGGGACACTGATGGCGGCGGGATGGGGGCTGTCATTCAAGTAGGGTTTGGATGCTCCCAATCCCGATTCTGCTCCTATCCACGATATTCCTTGGATCACCTCGGTGTAGCTGGGAGGCTGAGGCAGCTCCGCCGGTGGCACGGCCAGATCCACACGGGTGGCACTGGGGACGATCAGCATGGCCTGGGAAACACCGGGATCACGGGAGTCACCAGGATCATGAAACACAGTTTTTTGGGATCCGTCCCTGCCACCCCCCAATCCTACCTCATTGGAGCTGAGGCGGGTGGCCCGGCACCAGAAATTGGCAGTGGCCACAGCAATGCAGAATTCCAGGATGGTGAAGATGAGCAGTACGATGGAAATCCCATTCCCTGCGAGCTCCAGGATGGGGAAAACCCCATCAGTACCCCCCTGGCAGCACCCAGGAGGAAGAATCCCACACAGGGCAGCCCCCCACCCCACATTCCAGGGCATCCATGGCTCCAAAGTCTCACTCCAAGCCCTCCATGCTACCGTTTTTATGGCTTATGGATGTTTCCAGGGGGTGACTCATCTCCCGAGGTACCAGCCTAAAATAGGTTGTGCCGGCAGAGGAGAAACCACCACCCCAACATGGATTTGGGAAAGGGCACAACACCCCTTGAGGGCTGGAGAACAGGCCAGGGGGGTTTCCCAAGGGCTGGAATTCCGCCAAGTGGGATTTTACCAGGACGAGATAGCTGTAGTAGTTGGAGCGGTAGAGCCCATTGAGATTGAGGTCCACGATGAAGGCCACAATTCCCAGCAGTGCGAAGATGGCACTGATGACGTTCATAGTCTGGCTGCCCTTCACCTGCAGGCGCCCAGGTGGCTTTGCAGGGGGTGACAGAACCTCCAAAAGCCCAGATGGATGTCCCACTCGCCCCACGGGGTCCCTCCCGGTGTCCTCCCAGGAAAACTCACCGCGCATTCCGTGGGGCTCTTCTCGGCGCCGATGGAGAGGCAGCCGGAGATGATGAACTGTGGTAGGAGAGAGAGGGCTCAGCTGGCACCGAGGGCATCCTGAGCCCCCCAAAACTGCATAGAGGTGGCATTAACGGGGCACAGGGGACACAGTGATCCCCCTGCCCTTGTTTTCCAGCTGCTCAGGCCCTGAGAGCCACAGGTGCATCATTCCCACAGGGCATCCCTTTCAATGGCGGTCCCACCTGCTGGCATCCCTCGCCAGTGGGATTCCCTGCCCTGGAGGCATCGTTCCCTAGTGGCCATCCCACCCCCTAAGCATCCTTTCCTGGTGGGAATCGCTTCCCAGCAGGATCCCTTCCTGGGCCCCCGGCACGCACCGACACGCCGCCCAGGAAGGGGATCTCTCCGATGACGAAGACGGACGTGTAGACGTTGGTGAGCGTGGTCAGGACGATCCCGAAGCCGATGTGCAGGAACCCCGTCATGATCTGGATGGTCTGGAAGAGCGGGAGGCATGGGAATGGGGTCAACTCACCCTCCCATCCATGGGGGGTGCGATGGGGGATGCCTTAATCCCAGCGCCTCTCCAGAGACACATCATCCCCAGAGGGATCGGCAGGAATCCCCCGGGAATGGGGTGAGCTTTTCCAAGGGTCTCCCCGCGCAAATTCCCCCCGACCCCCCAAACTCACCCCCATGACGCGGTTCTTGCCCTTGGAGAGAGTCTCTGCCGTGTACATGACGGCGCGGCTACCCAGCCGGAGGCTCCCCATGCCCTGCATGGAGAGAGCGGGGGGCACCGGGACCCCCCGGAGCAGCCCCGGTCCCCACCGGGGCCGCCCCCGCCCCACCCCGCCACAGCCCGCGCCCATTGGTTGAGCGCCGTGACGTCAGCTGCGGCGGCATTCCCCCCACGGGGCACCGCCCAGCCCACGGGGGACACGGGGCGACACGGAGGGATGAGGGGGCAACCCTCCGAAACCCGGGGAGGGAGGGAAGTGGGGCATCCCGACTGTGTGGGGCTGGGAAGATGCTCCATGGGGTGGGAAGATGCTACGTGGGATCCCGTGGGGCTGCGTAGGGTAGGGAGAGATTCCCAGTGTTGCCCCCCCCATTCCGGGCAGGGCTCCAGGGCACTGTGCTCCCGCGGGGAAAGGATGCTCATCCCATACCCACGCGAAAGGGAGTTAAGAAAATCGAGGTGCCAGCTCTCCCCCAAAAGCCCCCCCACGCTGCGTGTCCGTCGTTCATTCCCGCCCCTTCCACCTCTATGCCGTGTTTACAGGAGAAAGAAAAAAAATAAAAAGAGAGAGAATGGAGAGAGAAAAAAACCAAAAAAACAAAAAAAACCCCCCAAACCACCAAAACTCAGCGGCGAATTCCTGGAAGAAAAATCCATCAAGGGCCATTAGGCTCCTGCGGCTCCTCCCTGCAGAGCAGGGGGCACGGACGGGGGGGCAGTCCCCAGGACGGGGAGCTGGGCACTGCCCAGGCACGATTTCTCCTTCCCTAGGAAGGGGTGGTTCTGAATATCCTACTGGATCTGCTCCCTGTTGCAGGAGGGGATCTCTCCACACTGAGCCCATCCACTTTCTGGCTTCATCCCCCATTTTTAGGGCATCCAGTCCTGAGGAGAAGGAGCCAAGAGCTCCAGGCAGAGGATTAAACCCCAAATCAGGGAATAATGAACAGCCTGGGACTCAGGGGGGCACATAATACTGCCCTGCACCCCAAAATTCATGGAGGACACCCCTGTACCCCATTCGGATTCAGACAACCCCACACCCCCCTGGAAATCCCTCATGGAGAGATCCCATCATGGGGTTTGCAGGGCATGTGAGACTCAGAGCCACAGTTCCCGAGAGGAAGCTGGGGCTCTGGGAGGGACTCCCCATTTACCTGGGGCAGGAACTTTCCACAGGGAGGCAGAAGGGCCTGGCACCAGCCACGAGATCTCCGGCCAAGCGGAGGACATTCCTGTAGTGGATGCTGTCCAGGAGGAGCTGTGGGAAGGAGTAGAATTGGGGCAGGGGGTTCATTTCCAGGGTCTCACAGGGATTTGACCCTGGCAGCTCATCCCATCTTCCCCAGTGAGAAATATGCTTTGTCCCATGGGACACTGCAAAGTCCCTCAAGAAGGCAAGCTCTGCCCTGCAACAATCAAACCACCCCTGTGTGATCCACAGTATTCCCATCCTGAATCCAAACCCAGTGCTGTGCCAGCTATTTGGAAGAAAGGAACCCTATCCCAGTCAAAACTCAGACAGTTATTTGGGGAAATGCTGATTTATTTAAAACAAAGCATCCTCAGAAGTATCTGAGCTGCCAAGAGGAGCCTCATCCGTCTTGGAGGAGCCACCCGGAAACAGGGGAACTCCAGCTCTCTTTGCCTCTGGAGGATCTTCTCTGACTCCGAGAGCGGGGTGTTCCCCTTTGGCAGCACTGCAGTGTTGCTGGAGCGGTGGATTGGGCACCGGTGGCTCCAGGACATTTCCTGCTGCTCCACTTGCTGCTGGGAACTCTTCACTGGAGCAGGCCAGGCTCCCAGTTTTACTTCCAAGCTCTTCTTGGCCACGTGCATCCTCAGGGCTGAACGGGTTCCACTGACATCCGTGCATCCCAGGGAGCACGGACAGCTGTCCATGGCATCTTTGCCATCCGGAGTCTGGCAGCTTCCGCTGAGGATCAAGAAGAGTGGGAGGCTCTCGGAGGAATGGAGTGACTCTTCCCGCTGCACCAACTGCTCTTGGGAACGCCTCACTGGAATGGGCTGGGCTCCCAGCTTTACTTCCAGGTTCTTCTTGGCCATGTGCATCCTCAAAGAGGAGCAACTTCTCCTCACGCCCGCAGCTCCAAAGGAGCAGCAAGACCTTTCCACGGCATCTTCTCCATCCGAAGTCTGGCAGCTCTCACTGGGGCTCCGGGAAGGATGGAGGCTCCCGGAGGAGCTGAAGGAGGCGCAGCAGGGCAGGTGGCCTTGTTCTAGCAGCTGCTCCAGGTCCTCCCAGGACAGCTGCCACATCTCTGAGTCCCGCGGGAAGGACACCCCGGGCCACAGCGGTGTCACCAGGTCCTGCAGCTCCCGGGCTGCTGTGGCACAGGAGGTGCAGCCAGGGCTGCAGCCACAGGGGATGTACAGGGGGCTCCCAGGAGCAGCCAGACTGTGGGGAGGAGTCTCCTCGGCCGGGGGAGAACTGGGAGCTCCTGGGGCTGCTTGGCTGTGCTGGGATCCTCTGGCCCAGCTCCCGGGGCATTTTCGTGTCTTCCAAAGGCGGGTGGCCAGCAGGATGGCCGTACTGGCCACCAGCAGGACAAGGGTGGAGAGCAGGACACTCATGGCTTCACCCACATCCCATAGTGGCTGCACTGGGAGCCAGCGGGTTGGCACATGTCCTGTAGAGATAATGTGCTGATGTCACAGTGCTGGGCGCCAGGACACCTGTGTGATGTCACAGCCCCGCCTCACCCCAGCGCTTACCCCTCTTTGTGACGTCACGGCCCCAGGTCACCCATCCCCGATCCAAACCCAGCGCTGTGGCAGCCATTGGGAAGAATATGAACCCTGTCCCCATAAAACCAGTACACCAGCCCAGCACAAAGGCTGGAAGCACACGCAGGCCACTTTCAGCACCTCCTGACGCCGCTGAGGGATCTTCGGATCCCTCCTGTGATCCCTGCCTACGATCCCTGCCTACGATCCCTGCCTACGATCCCTGCCTACGATCCCTGCCTACGATCCCTGCCTACGATCCCTGCCTGATACGGGGGTGGGAACGGGATGCGCCGCGTTTCTCTCCAGAACCAATGTCGCCGCCGCGTTTCCCGGCCGGACCACGGGCGGAGCTTTTTTGGGGACGGACCAATGGCTGCGCCCTTGCGGCACTTCCGGCGTGTCCCAACGATGTGGCGATGGCGGCTCACAGCGCCGCTCCGAGCCGGGGGAGGTCAGGGGGCTCGCCCGCGCTCCGAGGGGACGCTCGTACCCTGTGCGGGGTTTGGAGGCCGGGGGGACCTGCCGGGGCGCCTGGGCCCCGGGGGGTGGAAGGGCTGACACCAGGGAGGCAATGGGGGCTCTGAGGGACTCCCGGCTGGGCTGTGGTGGCCTGGGGGGATGTCTGCTTCGGGAAGGGGAGGGCCCGCGGGGTCTCTCTTCCCCTCTCGGGTGCTGCCCGAGCCGCGCCCACAGCCGTGACCCCCCACTCTGTCCCGCAGGTCCCGGCGGCGTCGCCGTTCCCCGGGCGGGGCTCAAGAAGTTTGCGCTGCCCTCGGATTACAGCGGTGAGGGGGATGAACGGCGGGAGAACCCCGCGGGGGTGGTGGGGGTACACCCTGCTCTGTTCCCGGGGATCCCGGTGATCCTGATCCCAGTGTTCCGCGGCAGGCATCACCTTCCCGGAGAAGCCGAAGCTGAAGTTCATGGACAAAGTGCCGGCGGTGCCCAAGGTCCGGCGTGAGCCCCGGCGGCTCCGTGACATCCGTGGCCCGTCCCAGGTGGCCACTGACTTCACGCAGGGGCAGTACGGGATCCTGGTGAGCAGGAATGGGCAGCGAATAGACCGAGGGGGAGCATTCCAGAAGCTGGGATTGCATGTCCCTGTTCCCAGGCAGGACACGGGAATCTCCATGCCCATCCCCGTGTCCCTGAGCTGTCTCACCCTGTCCCCCCACAGGCTTTGGGCGGGGGGTACCTGCACTGGGGCCACTTCGAGATGATCCGCCTGACCATCGGCCGCAGCATCGATCCCAAATCCATGTTCGCCGTTTGGCGCGTGCCCGCCCCCTACAAGCCGGTGACACGGAAAAGTCTGGGACACCGGATGGGGGGTGGGAAGGGCCCCATCGACCACTATGTGACAGCAGTGAAGAGTGGGAGGCTGGTGGTGGAGGTGGGTGGGCACTGTGAATTTGGGGAGGTCAGGCCCTTCCTCGCCCGGGTGGCCCAAAAGCTGCCCTTCCCGGCCATTCCTGTCAGCCGGGAGAGCCTCCAGGAGATGCAGCGGGAAGAGCAGAAGAAGAGGCTGGACAACCAAAATCCCTGGACTTTTGAGCGCGTGGTGGCCTCCAATATGTTGGGGATGAGGAAGTACCTGAGCCCCTACGACCTGCGGCTCAAGGGACGCTACTGGGGCAAGTTTTTCCTAAAGCACCGGGTGTGAGGAGCAGCTGGATTTGATTCCTTTTGGAATTAAACTTTTCCACAAGAGCCTGAAGTGGGCTTTGGAGCTGGGAGCGCAGGGCTGGGAGCATCCTGGGCACAAATGGATCAGGGTTTGAGGCATGAAGCTCTTCATCCCGAAGCGGGTGATGCATGGATTGGATATGAGGCACAAAGCTCTCTATCCTGAAGAGGGTTACGGAGTTGGAAGTATCCTAGGGGATCCATGGATGAGGTTGAAGCCACGAGGCAGAGTGTGGGTGAGCTCTTTATTGAGGAGGAAGGCTCCAGCATGAGTGGCTGCACATCCAAGGAGCTCCAAGCACAGGGAGAGGCTCCTCCGGCTGCCCCGGCAAGGCAGAGCCTTGTGTCGCCCCCAGAGAGGGACACAGCCCCTCCGGCCGCTCCATGCCACCGAGGAGGGGCTGCTTGTCACAGCGGCCACCAACTGTCACCCGAGTGGAGGAGAAGGAGCGAGGGGAACTTTGTGCTGGGATGGGAGGGGGGAGCACGACAGGTAGGCTCCACTCCTCCGGGGACATGTGGGATGTCCTCAGGGCTCCGGGGATCAGGGTTTGGCCGGGGTCTCTCCGATGGATCATCCAGGCGGGAGGCAGGAGGGGAAAAGGCCACCTGTGATGGGGAGGAAGATGAAGTGACATCAAGGAAGGGGACATGGCTCCCAGTGCTGTCACCATCCCTATCCCTCCCCAGAGTGGCAACCTGGGGACACCTAGGGGGTGAATCCAACCCCTGCAAGGCACGAACCCCCTCCCTGGGATTGGGGGCTACTGGGGACCCCCTGTGGCACCCCCAGCCCTGTCTCTGTCACCTGGAGGGCAGCGGGTAGGGGGCTCAGGAGAAGATGCTCCCGATGCTGGCAGCCAGGATGACGGCGAGGATGATGCAGCACAACATGATCATGATCTTCTTCTGCTCGGGGAGACAGGGAATGTGAGGCAGGGACACGGCTGGGGAGGGGGACAGGGACAGGGAATGGGCTGGGTAGGACAAGGGATAAGGATGGGGCTGGGAAGAAGGGACAGGAGTTGGGGAGAGGGACAAGGAATGGGGAGGGAGGCAAAGAACAAGGGCAGGGGCTCATGAGGGAGGAGAAGGGATGGGGATAGGGCAGGGGACAAGGAATACAAGGACAGGGGCTGTGGGGGGACAGGGAAGGAGGCAGGGCAGGTGTGAGCTGGCTGTGCATAGCACAGGGAGATGACAGTGGCAGTGTCCCCTGGGACAGGTGACCAAACACTGTGACTTACCCAAAAGCTTGAAGGGGCGGGGGGGACAGTCTGGGCAGGACCCAGGGGTTGGGGGTGTCCCCAGCCCAGCGCTCCCCGCTCGTGTCCTACAGCACCGGGAAACGGGGCCGGTCCAGCCCCCAGATTCCCGGACACCGTGAGCCGAGCCGGAGCCGTGCCGGTGGCTTTGGGTGTTCCCGGCGCCGGCACGGGGAGGATGCTCAGGGCGGATCAGCCGCGATTTTATTACAATGGGAGTTAAATATCCACCATCGCCACATCCTCCCACCCGGATATCAAAGCCAAGAGGGGACAGGGACCCCGACAGCTCTGTCTGTCACAGCACGGTGCCAGCAAACCACGCTGGTGCCAGCAAACTGCATGTCCTGTCCCTATTCCCACTCTCATTCCACTGGGATGCCCGGGCGGGTGAACGTCCGGCCCTCGGATTCGTGTCCTTGTCACCCCTCGCTGGGGCTGTGGCACCAGCGGCCACGTCCCCACGGATGGAACCCTGTCCCCTTCCGACAGGGACATGAGGGGCAGATCCCGGGGACCGTCAGGATGGGCGGGAAAGGTGGCGGTGCCTCAGACTGTGGCGGCAATCGGGACACGGAGGGCTGGGAGCAGCAGGTCCGGGAGAATCAGGGAGAGGAGGGGTCCAGGATCAGTGCCAGGGAGGATCCTGCCGGGAGGTGACGCCGCTGGGATGGTCGAGAGCGTCTGGAGGAGGGAAAGGGGAGCTGGAGGCGCTGGTGGGGAAGGGAATGGGACCGCAGCAGGAAAGAGGGAGCAAGGATGGCAGACGGATGTGGGAAAGAGCCAAAATCCAGAGCCTTAGGTAACATGTACCCCCAAGCACTGCAGCCCCCCAAAAACGCAAACCCCAGAGCACCACGGACCCCAAGCAATCCAGACCTTCAAGCACTGCAAACCCCAAAAAATGCAGATCCCAAACAGCACCAGAGACCTCTGAGCACTGCAGACCCCAAACACAGCAGACCCCAAAAACCAGACCCTGAGCACCACAAACCCAAGACTACTGACCAGCACACACCAAGAAACCACCATCCCCAGCCCCCCAACAGCGCCAAACGCCAACTGAAGCCCCCCAAGCTGGAGATGACATTGGGACCCCTAAGGGCTCCATGTCCCCACAGTGGGGGTCCCCTGTGCCCAAACACTTACAGACCCCCGCCCCAGGAGCTATTTCGAGTTCAGCCCCACCGAGAGTCCAATGATGAGGGCAACTGTCCCCAGGAAGAGCACGGCCACTGCCACCAAAATCAGCAGCTTCTGGGGGGTACAGGGGCGAGATGGGGGAGTGGTGACACCTGTCCCATGTAGGGGGACATGGGGGCACCGAGGGGCCCTGAAAAACCAGAGACCCTGGGGACAAGGCAGGAGGGGCTGAGCCCTCACCAGCTCATCACACCTGAGGGTGGGAGGGGGCTCAGGCATGGTGAGGGGACACAGAGGGACACAGAGGGACAGAGGTGCCAATCCCCCATGGGATCACTGGGGGGATGTAGGAGTCATTGGGGTCAGCTGGGGGACACGAGGGGTGGCTGAGAGGGACAGGAGGTAACTGGGGGAAATAAAGGGATCTCAGGGCTGTTGGAGGATATGAGGAGATACTGAGGGTAGGCGGGAGCCATTGGGATGCTCTAGGGGACACGAGGGGTAGCTGAGGGCCACAAAGGGCTTTCAGGGCTGCTGGAGGATATGGGGAGATGCTGGGAACACTGGGGGATGTGAAGGCATACTGAGGGCCAGAGGGGGACACTGGGGGTACCCCTGCCATGCTGGGGGCTACAGAGGGGACATTGGGGACTACAGAGGGGACGCTGGGGGTTATGGAGGGCACACCAGGAATGTCAGTCTGTCTCACCCTCCTGGCCTCACTTTGGTACTTCACAGCCTTTTTGGTGTCAGCCACGGCCCGTTCCACAAATCCCACAGACTGGTCCATGTTGTTCTCTATGCGGTCGATCATGGCTCCCTACGGAGCACCCGGGGACACAGAGAGAGGGGGGGACACTGAGAGCACCCCGGGGTGCTGGCACCCACCCACCTGGCACACCTGGCCCCGGCACCAGATCGCCTCTGTGCTCTGCTCCACATGCTCTGCTCCACGTTATCCAGCAGCCCACCCTGGGGGAGAGGGAACAGGGTTGATGGGGACACAGTGACATGGACCCAAAGCACGTGGCATGGCCACACACGAAGGTACTCACCCACCATCCCCAGGGTGCGCGGCAGCTCCTCGCGTGGCATGGAGGGACAGAGAGGGGCTGAGAGAGGGGACGGCACTACCCCAGGCGGGGGGCACTCCTGCGTCCCTTCCAGGCCACTACAGGGTCCCACTGGGATATGTGCAGTGGTCACCACACACCCTGCATCACTCCAACCCGTGGTCCCTGTGACTCCTGCTTGTCCTTGGTCACAGGTTGCTACTTGTCCCTGTTCACCCCATCCACAGATCTCTGCTTGTCCCTGTGACCCTGTGCCCAAATCCCTGCTCATGTCCATGTCCCTATACACAGGTCCCTGCTCATCCCTGTGACCCCATGCCCAGGTGCCTGCCTGTCCCCGTGACCCCATACTTAGGCATACTTAGGTCCCCGCCCACCTCCATGTCCCCACGGCCAGGTCCCTGTGTGTCCCCCCCATACCTGGTTCTCCACCAGCATGGCAATGTCCACAAACATGTCGTGGAGCTCCTTGATGCTGCTCTCCAGGCGCACGATGTCCTTGTGCCGCCCCTCGATCTCGCTCAGCGCCTGCTTCGAGATCTGTGAGTCCATGATCTGCATGGACAGGGGAATGTCAGCGGGGAGGCCTGGCCCTGTGACACCCCTTGTGACCCCACCATGTCCCCCTGGCATGTCAAGCCTCACCCCCGAGGTGAAGATGGACGGGTTCCCGCTCTCCAGCATCTCCTCCAGCTCCTCATCGGTCGTGTTCTTGCCGGCTGTGGGAGCATGGAGTGGAGTGGGATCAGGCCGCGCCCACTCGAAAAATGGGTGGAGCCTGTATGCCCTGGCCCCACCAACTTTACAAACTTGGCCAAACGGGGAGGGGTCTTCAAGGGTTGTCTCCTCCCACTTCACCGAAAAGGGTGGAGTTTGATGGCCCAGAGCCCACCCAGCCCACCCGCGGTCACGCACTGATTTCCAGCTGGCGCTGGATCCGGCCCTTGCTCCGCTCCCGGAAATCCACCTGCGCCTCGTTGTACTTGGTCATGACGTCCACGAACTTGCGGGACAGGACTGAGTGCTGGGGACAGGGACAGGGACAAGGGCGTGAGGATGGGGACAGGGACAAAGATGTGCGGCTGGGGACACCCTGGGCATGGCACCTCCCCAGCCTGGGGAACAAGGACTTGGGGCAGGGGACAGCCCACCAAGTCCCAACCCTAGGGGACTGGAGCTGGTGCTGGGGACGGGGACATGGAACACTCCAGGCCTGGCATGTCCCCGTGGGCAATTTTCCCCGGGGCAGGAGCAAGGACAGAGGTGTGATACTGCCCAGGGGACAAAATGGGGTGCTGGCGTTGGGGACAGGACCAGTGACCAGTCAGACCAGTCACTCTGGGCAGAGCAATATGAAGCTTGGGATCCCAGGGTGCTGCTGGGGATAGAGCTGGGAGACTTGGGGACACCTGGATATGCCACATCCCCACCCCATGGGGCACAGGGTGGGACCTGGGGACACTGGATGGGTACAGCCCTGTTCCTGGAGCTCACCTGGGACTTGCGTATCCGGAGGTCAGCGGAGGATCGTGCCTCGTCCTGCTCGATGTTCCTCTCCATACCTGGAGACAGCCAGATCCCAGCCCATCAGGAATCTTCTCACTGCCAGTCCCTGTGATCCCAGTGTCCCCACTGGGACAGGGCCACCCGTGACACAGCGGTGGGGACAGGGCCACTTACTCTTCAGCTTGTTGCGGACGCTGTTGGCCATTTTCTTGATCTCTGCCGTCAGCTGCTCCAGGTCATCTTTGGTCTCTGTGGGATCACGGATGTGAGCCACCGTGGGAATGTCCCTAGGGAGTGTCCCCACGACCAGGGGAGGGCATGGGGACGCTGTGACCACACTCACTCTGCTCTGGGATGGGGGCTGAGAGGATGATGCTGTAGAGCTTCTTGGCTTCCTCCACGTTCTCTGAGATCTTGTCAATGTTCTGCCGGGTCTCCTCAATCTGGGCATGTCCAGAAGGATTTTGAGGGGGTTAGGAGGCAGCCCTGTGCCCCCCAGCCCCTCTCCCTGCCTTCCCTCACCTCTGAGAAGAACTCATCCATGAATGCCGTGTTGTCCACAGCGATCTCCAGCTCCTCCTCATCATCCGCATCCTGCTTCTGTTGGGACACAGTGCTCAGGGGGGAAGCCCTACCCTGCCAGTGCCTCCCAGGGGCATCCCCGGGGGTGACAGGGACACGGGGGGAGTAGTCATGGGTATGTGGTGGCACAGGGGGCGACATCTGCAGCGGGGGAGAGACGGGGGGGGAGCCAAGCCCAGCTCACATCTGGCCACACACGGCCAGGAATTAGGGGATTGCTGGGCTTGGCCAGAGAGAGGGGACAGGGCCAGCAATGGGATGGGGATGGGACAGGGTTTATGTCCCGAACCGTGGCCCCACAGCAGGTCTGGGGCAGCCCCGGGTGGCACAAAGGTGGCCGGTGGCCCTCACCCCAGTGTCGTGCCTGGGCCCCCACCCATCTGCTCCCAAATCCAGCCCTTCCCAAAATTCAACCCCAGCCTCTCTGCCTCCCCTCACCCCCTCAGCTCTACCAGCACCCCGAGGGTCTTGCTGAGGTGTCCTGGGGAGGGGGAAAGACCCCAAGCTGGGACCCCCCACCCCCCTCTTCCTGCTGCCAGAGTAAAAATAAAATTAATCCCTTCGCTCCCCCCCGAGGGCTTTATCTGATGGCTCCATAATCCTGGTAAATCCCTGCGAAGCCTCCCTGCCATGGCTGGGGGCCAGGCCGCCAGTTGGGGGGCTGCTGGGACCCCCACAATCCATGGGGAGATGAAGCTGGCGAGTGGGGGGAGCCCCCCAGGAGCGGGGGGAAGTGGGGCCCCACGGCAGAGCGGGAAAAGGGAGAAGGAAGCGGTGCTGCTGGTGGGAACACAGGGAAGTGTGGGGTGCAGGATGGGGTGTGGGTACCCCAAATCCACCGCCACCCCCCCGTGGGATGGACACCCACCTCCACAGCCCGCGCGGGGGCTGGTGTCCCCCCACTGCACCCCACGGCGTGGGGGGACAGGATTCGACTGGGGGGTCACATCACCCCAGAACACCCTCTGTACCCCAAACCGCACCGGGATGACCCCCCCAATCCCTCCCACCTGACACTCTGTTGCAGAGGGGCTCAGGGTCCCCCATCCGCCATGGAGTGACCCCCGGGACACACCCCCGCACCGCGGGGTGGGCTCTCAGTGCCATCCATCCCGTGGTGTCCCCACCCACCATGGACTGGGGTGTCCCCGAGACCCTGATCCACCATAGGAGGTCTGAGGTCCCCCCATCCCCGTGACACCCCCACGCACCGTGGGGTGGCATTTCGGTGACATCCACCCCGTGACGTCCCCATCTACCACAGTCTTGGTTTTTGAGGTCCTCTATCCCCGTGACGCCCCCACCCACCATGGGATTGTGACCCCCATCCCGGTGTCACCCATCTCCTGAGGGGCCCCTGGGGGTGTTCCCTGTCCCCTCCCCACGCCGGGGGTTCCTCACCGCCTTGAGCTGCTCCAGCCGGTCCTTCATGGTGCCCCCAAGGGCTGGGGGGGCGCGCGGGCGTCCCCGTCCTCGCTCAGGGCAGGGATGGGGGGTGTCACCCTCGGTCCTCGCCGCTCGGCCAGGCCTCCTACATCCAGGCGAGGTGGCGGGTGGCCCTGTCCCCTGTGCCTGTCCCCAAGCCCGGGGCTGTCCCTGCGCTAATCCCCAGTGACGGGCACAAGGAAGGCGCCGAGGGGAGGGACGAGGTGGAGCCACCCGTTCACCTGGGACAGCCGGGGACACCGGACCCGCTGAAGGCAACAGCTGGGGGTGGCCCCCGGGCACCCCGGGAGGTGACAGAGGTGGGGGAGGATGTGGGTTTGGAGGCGATGAGGAAGCTGGTCCCCCACGGGGGTCACACGGTGAGGACGTGTCACCACCTGCCACGTGTGGCTGCAGCGGGAGGACAGCTGGGGACAGGGGACACAGCTGGGGGACAGGGGATGCGGATGGGGACACAGCTGGGGACACAGCTGTGGATGTGGGTCACGGCAGGGGACACGACTCGGGGGGACAAGGCTATGGATAGGGGTCACATCTGGGGATACAGCTGGAAATGGGACACAACTATGGATACAGGGCACAGTTGAGGGGACACAGGTGGAGACGGAGGACATAAGCAGGGATAGGAGACGGCGTGGGCACATGGTTGCAAACAGGAGACACAACTGAGGGGCATGACTGGGAACAGGGGTCACAGCTGGGGGACATAGCTGGGGAGAGGGGACACGGGTGGGGGACATAGCTATGGGTGGAACACAGCTGGAGACAGGGCTGTGGGGCACTGCTGGGGCTATGGATGGGGTGATACCGGCGGGGCACGGCTGAGGGGGGGAACGCGGGTGTCGCCGCTGCGGGAGGGAGAAAAAGGGACGCTGCCCCTTTAAGAAACCCATGCGGAGGGGGCGTGTCCCGGAGGCGGAGCCAATGTTAGCTCCGCCCCGTCGCTCGCCGGCGAACGGGGCGCGGGGCTGTGGCGGAGGGTGACGTCATGCGGCGCATGCGCGGCGGGGCCCGGGGCCTGGTCGGGCGGCGCGGAGCCTGCGGGCGGGGGGCGCCGGCGCTGCCATGTTCCGGTACCCGGTGAGCTGGGAGGGGCCGGGGGGGGGCCAGGGCGGGCGGGGCCGGGTCCCGGTTCCGCGGGGCCTGCGGGAGCACCGCGCCGGAAGGGCACCGGGGCGGTGTAACGGGGTGGGGGGGGTATAACGGGCTGGGGCGGAGGAGGTAAAATGAGTTGAGGAGGGTCACTGAGGGGGCCTCAGGGGCTGGGAGGGACTGTAGGGTGACAGAAGTGGTCTGGGTGGGACATTGGGGACCTATAATGGGCTGGGGGGGGGCGCATAACGGGAGGGGTCACTCTAGGTGTGGAGGGTCATTGGAGAGATATAACGCGTTGGGGGAGTCAGTGTATAGGAATAATGGGTCGGGGAGATTTCCGTGGGTAATGGGGCTGGGGGAGGTATCACTGGTTAAGGGGGGTTACTGTGTAGGTATAATGGGTTGGGGGATCATTAGCGAGGTATAATGGGGCTGACCGCGTTCCCTGCTGTCCCAGTCCCTGGAGGACTGCCCGCTGGACGAGGATGAAGATGCCTTCCAGGCCCTGGGGGAAGAGGATGAAGACATCGACCAGTTCAATGATGACACCTTCGGGGCCGGGGCCATCGGTGAGACCCTGAGTGTTACTCCCAGATCCCCCTGACCCCACAGGTCTCCCTGCCCTACATCCCTCACCCTGTACCCCCTTGCAGATGACGACTGGCAGGAGGCCCACGAGCGGCTGGCAGAGCTGGAAGACAAGGCGGGGTCTAGCCGGGAGCCAGATGGTCCCATCGGGAATGATGGGGACATTCTGGGCGATCCCGAGGATGCGCTGGCCGAGAGACTCACACGGCTCGTCATTGACAGCGAGCTGGAGGACCCGGCCATCATGCAGGCCGTGCACACCAGGGGTCCCCCACAGGTGGGAATGGGTCCAGGGGGATGTGGGGATGGATCCTGTGGCACTGTTCTGACTCTCCCTGTGCTCACCAGCAACCTGGAGGGCTGAATTCCAGCATCTGGGACAGCTCGGCCGTGCTGCGGCGCATCCGGGGGCCGCTCCTCACTCAGGTAGGGTGCTGGGGGCAGGGGCTCTTCCCTGGTGAGCCCAAGTTCCTGTGGCAGCCAGCTGGGTGGGATAAACTGGGCGTGCAGCAGCAGAGTGTCCTGCTTCCCTCCGGCTGCATCCATGGCTCATTGGGGACCCTCGTAGCTGTCATCCCTTGTTCCCCCTCAGAGCCTGGATGGCTGGCATGGTTGTCTGTCGCTGATTCAGGATACCTGGTGATGTGTGAGGGATTGCAGGACTCCCAGCAGGATTTGGGAATGTTGGTGCCTGGAGGCAGAGGATTTTCATGTTCTTGTGGTTTCATTAAGAGTCAGGCTTTGAAGTGCTGAGTGGCCAACCCTCTCCCAGCTCTGCCGGGCTGGGAGGTGACCCAGAATTCCCACCCCATGCCCTGTCATCCCAAATAGGATGCTGTTGGCAGTCAGGTGTGCTCCAGGAATGCCCAGCATCGGGTGGGGATCCCAGGGAAGTGCAGTGGGACTTGAAGGGCCGGCAGGAAGAAGAGGGGGACAATGACCCTCCTCCCTGTTCCAGTGTGTGACCCTGGGGGGGGTTTCCTCCCGCAGGAGATGCCGTCGGTGTCCGTGCTGGATTATGCTCTGCCCCAGAGGCCTCCGCAGGCTCAGGATGAGGAACGAGATCTGTCGGAGCGGGCGCTACCCCGGCGCTCCTCATCCCCGATCATCGGGAGCCCCCCGGTCCGAGCCGTTCCCATTGGCACTCCCCCCAAACAGGCTGCCATCCCAAACTTCAACCAGCAGGTACCTCCCTGCCTCCCAACTTCCCATGGCTCGTGAAGCTGCAGGCTGCTTCCCAGGAGAAGTGAGCATGCCACTTCCCTCCTCCCAGATCCTGTGTCCCAAGCCTGTCCACATCCGAGCTACCATGCCGCAGCGTTATCCTGCTCCCTATGGAGAGGGGATGTCCCCCAACCAGCTCTGCAATGTTCCGGTATCCAGCTTTCCCTCTTTTTGGGGATTGATCCAGTCCCCACCAAAACCTCCCTGTGTTCCTGTGGCTCATCCCCGCTCCATGGAACCTGGCCTTCCTGGAGTTTGTCCCATCTGCCAGTCCTGGTCTGTGACTGGGCCCCCTCTTCCCATCTCTTTCCCCAGAATTCCTCCCTCCTGGGCCACCCGTTCCCCCACAGCGTCTCTCCTGTTCTCACACACCTGCAGAGAGCCCAGCTGCTTGGAGGAGCCCAGGTAAAGCCCCTTCCTGTGCTTTATCCCACCTTCCTCTCTGCGCGGCTCCGGGATTTGGCTGTCTGTGGTTCTTGCTGGCCATCCCAGATCCTGTTCCTGCCTGGCTGACTCCAGGTGTCCTCCCTGCCCCTCCAGGCTGGCCGAATGTCCCCCAGCCAGTTTGCCCGGGTGTCCGGGCTGGTGGGGAGCCCGCTGCCCTCTGTGAATCCCAAGCTGCTCCAGGGCAGAGTTGGGCAGATGCTGTCCCCAGCCGGAGGGTTCCGTGCCTTTTTTGGGGCTCCCCCCGCTCCACCCCCCTCGCAGCTGTCGCACCCTCCTGGTCCTGGATCCCACCTGCAGAACCTGAGGTCAGTGCTATCCCTGTCCCGGCATCCCGCCCACTCCCCACATCCATCCCTGACATCCCCTCTCTCCCCAGGCCACAGCACCAGATGTTCCGACCGGATACGACCCATTTGCATCCCCAGCACCGCCGGCTCCTGCACCAGCGGCAGCAGCAGAACCGGAAGTGAGTGCGGGCACAGGGACGGGGCCACGTGGCACGGGGACGTGTCCTGCTTCTGGGGTCACCTGTCCCCCCTCTCTGTCCCTTCCTGTAGCTCCGGTGTGCTCACAGGTGCCCTTCTTCTCCTGCCAGCCAGCACCGGAGCCTCAACGGGGGGGACCGAGGGGGCCACCGGAGCAGCCATCAGGAGCAGATCCGTAAGGATCCCTACGCCAACCTCATGCTGCAGCGGGAAAAGGACTGGGTGTCCAAGATCCAGATGATGCAGCTGCAGAGTACTGATCCCTACCTGGATGATTACTATTATCAGGTACTTGGGAGCAGGATCTTCCCTCTGTCCATTGGATATTGGGTGGGAAGGGGATGCCGGTCCAGAGAGAGATGGGGTGGACGAAACACTTCTGGATTGTTTTTCTCCCTGGAAGAGGAAGGTGGAGGGACCAGGTGGGATCAGCATGCCCAGGAACAGCTGCCTTCCTCTTCTTGGGTGAGATTTCCAGGAGTGAGGAGATGTTGGGATGTTAGGTCTGGGATAACAGGAGAGCAGCTCCTCTCTATCAGAAGTGTGACAGAGCCAGGATAAAACCCCTGGAATGGAAAACAGGGAAGGTGCTACATGGAAAATTCAGAAGAGATCCTTGGCTCAGGTCTGACTAGGAATGGTGGTGCTGGGATTCAAAGAGAATCCAAAGAGAGCAGTGGAGAAGGTGGATAGGGAGAGATTGCTCCTGGTGTTTTCCAGTTCAGCAATAGGAAATGCTAGACAGTGCTGGTAAAAGCCAGATTTGGAGCAGATGGAGCAAGGTCGTGGCTGAGGGACCATTTGAGACTCCACATAGGAAGGGGGAAATACCTGGGATGGACACTGGAAGTCTGAATGGGGTGGGAGAACTATGACCATTGGGTCCGTCCCTTCTGGACGTCGCAGAGGTTTTTGGGATCTGTGGGTGAGCTGGTCCCAGTAGAGAAGAGGAACTGGTGCAGGATGTGAGTCAGCAAAGCTCTGTCATTGCGAAAGGGGGTGGATGGGGTGGGGAGACCCTGGCAGAGTGCCAATGGAGCAAGGCAGGCTAACTGGGATGTGCTGGGAAGGATTGGGAGCCCCACAGAGAGAATGGATTTGTCATTGTGCTGAGAGAGGGCTGAGGATGAGCCTTGATCTCTGTCATTCTGAGGGATGGGAGAGGAGAATGGAATCAGCTGTGGCTTGAATGATGTTGGGAAAATGCTGGAGCTGAGGAAAGGGAGATAGCCAATGGTTTTTGGGAGAAGGCTCTCAACTGTTCCTCTCCCTGCCTCAGAATTACTTCCAGAAGCTGGAGAAGTTGGCAGCTGCTGAGGAAGTCCATGGGGACGGTCCCAAGAAGGAGCGCACTAAACTCATCACCCCTCAGGTGGCCAAGCTGGAGCACACCTACAAGCCAGGTAAAACCCTCCAGCAGCCCCAGGGCTCATTTTATCCAAAGATTCGGTGGATTCATCCCTCTGCTTCCCTGCTCCCTTTTTCCTGCAGTGCAGTTTGAGGGCTCGCTGGGAAAACTCACTGTCTCCAGCGTCAACAACCCCCGGAAGATGATCGACGCCGTGGTGACGTCCCGCAGCGAGGATGATGTGAGTTCATGGCCTTCCTCTCTTCCAACACAGCCCTGTGGCTGCTTCCCACAGCCCTGATTCCCTCTTCGCTCCCTGGCAGGAGACGAAGGAGAAGCAGGTCCGGGATAAGAGGCGGCAGACCCTCGTCACGATTGAGAAGGTGAGTTTGTGCCACAAGCTTCAGAGGTCAGTGGTGGAATGAAGGGTGGGCCAACCCAACCGATTCCATGATTCCCTGAGTGATCCATGCTTCCTGCAGACATACAGTCTCCTCCTGGATGTGGAGGACTACGAGCGCCGCTACCTCCTGAGCCTGGAAGGGGAGCGGCCAGCCCTGATGGGGGAGAGGAAGCAGAAGATCTGTGACATGTACGACAATCTGAGGGGGAAGGCGCCTGGGCAGGACAGGTGAGCGGGGTTTGGAAGCTTTGACGCTCTGGGACCACATAGAGCAGCTCAAACCGGTTTTCCATGGATCTGCTTGACTCTTCCAGGGGGCTGAAATAACTTTTTTTTGGCCATTTTCCCCTTGTTGTGGTTACAAAGTCACAACTTGTATCCACTCCAACAGGCAGAGCTGAGAGTTAGGGATATCATTCCTGCACTGTTTTTTCCTCCTCTGGGCTGTTTTTTGAGGCATGGGTGTGTTTTCCACCTGGTACTGTGGCAGATCCAGCCATGGGATAGCCCTGGGATGCTCCCAGGTGAGGGTTGGCACCTTTCTTCTCCTCTTCTCAGGCTGAGTGATGACCACTTCATGCAGATCATGTGCATCCGGAAAGGAAAGCGCCTGGTGGCCCGGATCCTTCCCTTCCTGGGTCCAGAGCAAGCGGCTGACGTGCTCATGGCCACAGCCAGGAACCTGCCCTTCCTCATCAAGAAGGATGCTCAGGATGAGGTGAGATTCCAGAGGTTGAGAGGGCTCTGTGTGTCTTCAGGATGGTGATTCCTTTCCTGGGAGGGTGCTAGAGGTTTGGAGGGGCTGTGTGGGAGATGTTTGCAATTGCAGCCAGGCAGAGGGAAGAGTGTGGAGCTCCCAGCTGTGTGTCCTTTATCCACAGGTGCTTCCCTGCCTCTTGAGGCCCTTTTCCCATGTCCTCTACCACCTTCCCTTGGGAACAGTCACCAGCCTTGTGCAGCAGCTCACAAACCTACCTCAGAGCGCCGCCGCTCCCACCAACCTGCACCTCACTGCTGTGCTCCAAAACAAGGTGCTCCTCATCCCCACCCCTTCCCAGCCTAGGGAATTGCCCCAGCAGCCTCTCAGCGACCGGGTGGAGCTCCCAGCATTCCCCTCGCTAATTAATGAGGGTGTATGGCACATTAATTAACAGTCTTAGGTGGCCCCGGGCTCTGCTGCAGCCCGGCAGCAGCTTCTGGGTCTATCCTGCTATGCTCCATGCTCCAGTCCTGGAATTTGGGGTCAGAATGCTGCTCCTGTAAGTCCCTCCTGGGCAGGGAGTGGTCTGTGGTCTTTTCTTCCTCTTCTTGCAAAGGCAGGCAGGGATGTTCCCGCTTGCGCCAGCGTTCCCAGGAGGGTTGGAAAGTGGTGGGGATTCTCCCAAGGAATGCTTGGAGGTGACTGATCCCCTCCCTATCCCTACAGTTCGGTCTGTCCCTGCTGTACCTGGTCCTGAGCCGAGGGGAGGAATTGCAGAGCTCAGACATGAACACAGAGCTGATGCAGGACAACCAATGGTGAGTCCCTGTCCCGGGCTGGGATTCTCCTGCCTGGAATGTCACCACATTCCCAGCCCCTTGGGGAGGAAAAGGTAGCTTCCAGGCTCCTGGAATCCTTCCCCCAGGGAAACTGGGGAGCTCCTACCCTCCCAGCATTCCCTGCACTTCTCACTGCTCCCTTCTCCTGTGCTTTTTTCTGGCAGGACGGAGCTGATGCTCATGGCGACCCGGGAGCTCCTGCGGATCCCTCAGGGAGCCTTGGCAAAGCCCATGTCCATCCCCTCCAACTTGATCTCCCTCTTCTCTCGCTATGTCGACCAGCAGAAGCTGAACCTGCTGGAGACGAAACTGCAGTGAGTACCAGCCCTCTTTTCCCGTGGGAATGTGGCTGTGTCCCACCAGGGGGCTGGGAAAAGGGGGAAACCAGAGGTGGGGGTGCAGCTGGTCGAGTGGAGTGGGGAAAAGCAGCTTAGGGAGATGGGAATCGTTGCCTCCCTCTGATCCCCCCACTGTTGTTCCCTGGTTCTAGCTTAGTGCACGGGATCCGGTAGATCTCCGTGGCTCCTCGCCACCACCGGAATGTTCCAGAGAAAGGATGGAATGGATGGAGGGCACACAGTTCACCCCACACCTCCTCCGATGCCCAGGCTGGCACAAGGGGCACTCTGCCCACCAGTCCCTGGATCAGCGGGAAGAAGGGGATGTTTGGCTGCTCCCCTCTTTCCCACAAAGTGCTGCCTTTCCCTGATGCTCCTGATTTCCTCCCGGCCCCCTCTGCATCCCCAAAAGCTGCTGCTTCTCCCCCCAAACACAGACACAGACACACACACACACACATACTACTGAGGATCCCAGGAAGCAGGGAGGCCCTCGCTCCACATTGATGGCCAGGGGTTTCCCACTCCTTCCGTGCTCCTTCTCCAGCCCTTCCCACAAGCACTGAGCTCCGCTTCCCACCCTTCCCCACACTTCACACACCTGTTTTGCACACTTGCCTTGTCTTCCCAAAGTTCGGCTCCTTCCCTCCCCCTGTGATCAGCTCCAGCAGTTCCGGGGGGGTGGGAGGGCACAGCAAGGTCTCTGTCCCCTCGGGGTTGAATCAAGGTGGATTCAGCTGTGCTGCTCCTTGGGAAGGTGGTGGTGGTGGTTGGGGGATTTTTTTTTTTTTTTTTTTTTTTTTTCTTTTAAAAAGAAAAAAAACCAAGAGATTTGCACATGTAGGGATTTTACACCCCGGAATTCCTCCCGGCATTAACCAGCCCCCTCCTCTGCGGCTCCCAGTCCTTTACCTCTGACAGATCAAGTGGAAAGTTCATCTATTATTATTTTATTGCTTTGCGCTTTTTTTCTTTTCCTGATTTTTTTGTTTGTTATTTTTGGCTGCCTTTTTTTTTTTTTTGTCTTTTTTTCCCTCCCTTTTTTCGTTTTTTTCTTAATTTCATTTGCTTGGATTTTTTGGGGTTTTGGTTTTGTTTTTTTTTTTTGTTGTTGTTGTTGTTTTTTCTCCCCCCTCCTTCCCAGATTTTGGTTCTGGTTAATGAGAATAAAGTTTCTAAATTTACATTTTTATAGGGTATTGTAAATAAAGATGAATTGTATACTGCTGCCAGCCTAGCCTCTCCTTGTCTGCCCCATGCCGCCGCTCTGTCCCTTCAGGGGTCTCGAACCCCCGACCCCTGAGTGGGCAGAGGGCAGGGGGCGTGGCGTCTCCTCAGCCACTAGCGGTGCGCGTAGCGCGAAGCCCTGCCCCCCACCAATCGCTGGCGGGTGACTCATTGCTTGGCGTCACCACGCGCGGCGCGACGCTCCCCCGCCCATTGGCTCCCCGCCTGATTGACAGGCCAAGCGCCCGCCCTTACCCAATGGAAACGCGCGAGCTCCCCCGCTGTCGCCCTGGTCGCCAATGGGATGCGGGCGTGGGTGGGGCGAGTGGCGGCAGCTCGGCGGGGCGGCGGCGGCGGCGGCGGTGATGGCGGAGCTGCGTGCGGCGGGCGCGGGGCCCGGCCCGGCCGCGCCCCCCGGGCCCGCGGTGCTGCCCGCGGCCCCCGGCGCGCCCCCGGCCCTGCAGTCACCAGCAGCGAACGTCGGGGCGGCACCGGCACCGACGTCGGCACCGGCGGCACCGACGGCAGCGGCGGGCGGCGGGGCCGGCGCGAGCGGCGGCGGGGCCGGTCCCGGCTCGGCCCGCGAGGGTTGGCTCTTCAAGTGGACCAACTACATCAAGGGATACCAGCGCCGCTGGTTCGTGCTCAGCAACGGGCTGCTCAGCTACTACCGGTACGCCCCGGGACCCACCCCGCCGCCCCCCGAGCCCACCGTGACCTTGGGGCCAGGCTGAGCCCCCGTCGCGTGAAGGAAGTGGGTCTGCGCCCCCCGCACCGAGCTGGGTAGCGCTTGGTGCCCCGGTGCCAGCTGGGAAGGGGGGTCGGCTGTCGCCTCCCCGTCCCGGCGGTTGTCGCGTCCGTGCCACCAGGGATGTCTCCTCCCGGTTGCCGGGGCTGCTGTTGGCGGGGAGGGGTCGTTAGCTTACTCCCCGTCGCCCCTCCGTGTCACTTGGAGAGGGCGGCGGTTGTCACCTCCTTGTCCCCGCGATTGTCACCTCCCTGTCCCCGTGGGTATTTGGGACGGTGAGGGCCGGGGATCTACACCCCGTTTAGCCTCCCGCGAGTCTTGGATCCCGCTGTCCCTCCCAGCACCTCTTCCCGGTGGCCTCGTGTGTTGTCACCCGCGGGGATACCTGAGCCCGGGCCGGGGGCGCTGTGTCCCTCTATTATTGATGGGGAACCGGAGCCTTCGGCAGCTGTCGGCTCCAGTTACACCACCGGCAACGGGGGGGACACCGGGCTGGGGGTGTCCCGGCTGGATGTCATGTCTGTCACCCGGTGACGTGGAAGGGGAGTGCCAGGCTGGCGGGGCCTCGCTGGGATTTCACCCTCGTCTTGGGCCGTGCCAGGATCCGGGAAGCACCGGATCCTTGAGGCAACTCCTGAGGGCTGTGGGTTTGTCCCCATAAAGTGATATCCCCTGCCTTGGCCCCACTCCGGTAAACCCTCCCTATTAATAGCCCTGGCTGTCGGACTGGGAATGCCGAGCCCCCTGCTTGGCCCCCCGAGGGCTCATCCTGGGGATCCCATCCCTGTCCTTCCCTCACTGCTGCCTTCCCACACAGATCCAAGGCAGAGATGGGCCACACGTGCCGCGGCACCATCAACCTGGCCACGGCCAACATCACCGTGGAGGATTCCTGCAATTTCATCATCTCCAATGGCGGAGCCCAGACCTACCACCTCAAGGCCAGCTCTGAGGTGGAACGGCAGCGCTGGGTCACCGCCCTTGAGCTCGCCAAGGCCAAGGCTGTCAAGATGCTGGAGGAGTCAGGTACAGAATTCCCAGATCCAGGGCAGGGTCATGGTGCCATCAGGGTGAAATCCCAGGACTCAACAGGACCCAGGGTAGGATTCCAGTGGCTCAAGGACAGGATCCCTGTGCCCATAGGGTGAAATCCCAGTGCCCGACAGTGCCCAGAGTAGGATCAGTGTCTCCAGGGTGGGATCCCAGTGCCACACAGCCCCCAGGCCAGGATCCCAGAGCCCCACTGGCTGCAGGAATCCCAGGGCAGGATCCCAGTACCCCACAGGACCCAGGGCAGCAAGGTATTAGCGTTCCACAGGATCCCAGTGTCCCCAGGGCAGAATCCCAGTACCTCCTCACAGGACCAAGGGCAGGCTCCCAATGCCCACAGAGAAGAATCCCAGCCCCACGGGGCACAGGATCTCAGTAACCCCAGGGAAGGATCCCAGTGCCCCCTGGGCAGGATCACAGGTGTCCTTAGGGCAGGCTTTGAGTTTCTCACAAAACCAGTGCCCTCAGGGCAGGACCCCAGTGCCCCACAGGACCTCGGGCAGGATCCCAGTGCCCTGGGCAGCATCCCAGCATCTCCAACAAGAAGGTTTGGAAGGGGATGGCCGTGTCCATGCACATGTGACCCCAACAGCCTGTCGTGCACAGAGATGGACCATCAGTGTTTAGGAGCCCTCAGGGATTTGGGGATCCCCCATGCCCCTTCTGGTGGCTCCACCACCAGCTCCTGGTGTGATATGACAATCCCACACTGCATGTTCCTTCCCACTCACAGACGACTCCGGCGACGAGTCGGTGTCACAGACGGACAAGACAGAGCTGCAGAACACTCTGCGGATTTTATCCAGCAAAGTGGAGGACCTGAGCACCTGCAATGACCTGATCGCCAAGCACGGCACAGCCCTGCAGCGCTCCCTCAGCGAGCTCGAGGCCCTGCGGCTCCCTCCGGACAGCACAGACAAGATCAAGCAGGTCAACGAGCGGGCCACGCTTTTCCGCATCACCTCCAATGCCATGATCAACGTGAGTCCCCATTTCAAGGATCCCATATTGGGAAAAACTCCCACTGGCATGCTGTGTGCTGATGGAGCATGGTTTTCCCACAGGCCTGCCGGGATTTCATGCTCCTGGCACAAACGCATGGGAAAAAGTGGCAGAAGTCGCTGCAACAGGAGCGGGATCAGCGGATCCGGCTAGAGGAGACACTGGAGCAGCTGGCCAAGCAGCACAACCACCTGGAAAGGGCTTTCCGGGGGGCCACAGTGCTCCCTGCCAGCACGCCTGGCACCGGCGGCTCCGGCAAAGGTGGGAAGGGGCAAGTGCTGTGCCCAGGAGGCCCCCAGCTGCTTCCGGGGCTTTTCTGAGCCACACTCAGCTTCCCTCACTGTGCTGGCCCCAAGGGATGATTTGTCCCATCTCACCTTTGTAGCCAAGTGACTTTGGCACCTACAACAGGGTCCAAACTGGCTCCTCTGAGCCTTATCCGCCATCCCTCAGAGCTGGGGTGGGGTGTGACCCCCTCGCCTGGTTGGTAGTGACAAGGGAGCCTTTCAGTGGGGAACTGAGAATTATGTCCTTTCCTCACCAGCCCTGTCCCCTTTCCCAGATCTCTGCTGCCCTGCCAAAGGTGACCTGAGTGATGAGGATGATGACAACAACGAGTTCTTTGATGCCCCAGAGATCTTCCCCATGCCCGACATCATGGGCCATAAGTGAGTTTTGGGGGAGAGGGGGATCCCCTCGCTGCTCTACCCTGCTCAGGAATGATCACCCCCTTTCCTCCCTTCCCAGGAGAACTGGGAGCAACATCAGCGGCACCAGCAGTGACATCAGCCTGGATGAGCAGGTGGGATGGGGGTTTATGACTTGGGGGTGCCCAAATTGCAATGGAAGTGCTTTGGGAGGTCACAGGAATAGAACAGCCTTTGTCTCCCCTCTCTCCAGTACAAGCAGCAGGTTGAGGACACCAAGAAGGAGAAGAGAACCCGCATTCCCTACAAACCCAACTATAGCCTCAATCTCTGGAGTATCATGAAGAACTGCATTGGGAAGGAGCTGTCCAAAATTCCCATGCCAGTGAGTGCAGATGCAGCCAGCAGGTGGGTGCGAGGCACCCCGGAACTCCCTTTTGTTTTGACCTGTTTCCTTCTTCCAGGTGAATTTCAACGAGCCACTGTCCATGCTGCAGCGGCTGACGGAGGACCTGGAATACCACGAGCTCTTGGATCGGGCGGCGCGGTGTGAGAGCTCCCTGGAGCAGCTGTGCTACGTGGCCGCCTTCACCGTGTCCTCCTACTCAACCACCGTCTTCCGCACCAGCAAACCCTTCAATCCGCTCCTGGGGGAAACTTTTGAGCTGGATCGCCTGGAGGAGAACGGATACCGCTCCCTCTGCGAACAGGTGTGGATGGCTCCTCTCTCCCAGCCTTTCTTGTGCCATCGAGATGGCCAGCACTGAGCTGTCCCCAATCCTGTGTCCAGGTGAGTCACCACCCCCCAGCTGCCGCCCATCATGCAGACTCCAAGCACGGCTGGACGCTGCACCAGGAAATCAAAATCACCAGCAAATTCCGAGGGAAATACCTCTCCATCATGCCTCTGGGTGAGCAACCCGGGAGTGTGTGGGATTTTCGGGACGGCCCGAGGCTACAGGCGTGGTTCCCAGCACAACTTCCCTCCCTCAGGTACCATCCACTGCGTCTTCCACTCCTCCGGCAACCACTACACGTGGAAAAAAGTGACGACCACCGTGCACAACATTATCGTGGGGAAGCTCTGGATAGACCAGGTGGGAAGTCATGGATGAGAAGTGTATGGAGAGTGGGGCATGGTTGGGTCTGACTATCCTTTCCTTCTTCGCAGTCAGGTGAGATCGAGATCATCAACCACAAGACAGGGGACAAGTGCTACCTCAAGTTTGTCCCTTACAGCTACTTCTCCCGAGATGTGGCAAGGAAGGTGGGGACATGGTGCCCTGGGACACCCTGGGCTGCTTGTGACCGCAGGGTGTCCTGATCCAGGCCGTCCCCTCTCTCCTGCCAGGTGACTGGGGAGGTGATGGACCCCTCGGGAAAGGTGCATTTTGTTCTGTTGGGCACGTGGGATGAGAAGATGGATTGCTACAAGGTCCAGCTGGGAACGGGGGACAATGGAGCTGAGGCGCGGCCGCGAACCCACGAGGCCGAGGACACCCGGGTGCTGCTATGGAAGCGGAACCCACTCCCGTGAGTGGGGAAAAAGGGAATGAGGCATCCCCAGGAACAGGGATGTGGGGCTGGTGCTGAGTCCTGTTCCTTCCCGTGCCGTAGGAAGTACGCAGAGAACATGTACTACTTCTCGGAGCTGGCACTGACCCTGAACGCCCCGGAGAATGGAACGGCCCCCACGGACAGCCGGCGGCGCCCAGACCAGCGCCTCATGGAGAATGGGAGGTGGGACGAGGCCAACGCCGAGAAGCAGCGGCTGGAGGAGAAACAACGGCTCTCCCGCAAGCGCCGTGAGGCCGAGGCTGCCCGCGCGACCGAGGACGGTAAGACAGGCTGTCAGACAGGGATGTCCCCCCTCGGTGTGCCACCCAGGCCCTCACCCCCACTGTGCCCCACAGGGACACCCTGCGATCCCTACAAACCGCTGTGGTTCGAGCGGAAGAAGGACCCAGTGACCCAGGAAATGGCGCACGTCTACAAGGGGGGCTACTGGGAGAGCAAGGAGAAGCAGGACTGGAGCTTGTGCCCGGATATTTTCTGAGCCCAGCGAGGAGGAGGAAGAAGAGGAGCAGCGGGGGGGGAGGGATGAAGGCCAAGACCCCCCCGTCCATCCGTCTGTCTTAACCATGTGTCCCCGCGCCCCGCTGTGAGCGCCGGCCGGGCTTTGCCTTAGCCCACCCAAACTGACCTTGGGGAGCAGGAGCCAACACAGCCCCCCCAAATCCGTGCTGGAGCAGGAGGGTCCCTTTGTCCCACCCACCTCCTTGGCACCCTGGGGTGGGGGGCACAGCCACCCCCGGGGTGGGGGGTCCCGGGGAAGGCACAGCGGGGTGAGCCCGAGGCTGGCCTTGGTCTCCCCCCCTCCCCTTTTATTCCCATTCCCCTTCACCCCCAGGAGTTCAGGTGCTTTTGGGGTTGGGGGGGGCCAGACTCGCCCCCACAGCCTGTTCTATAAGTGTATATTATATATATGTAGAGAGCAATCGGGATCCCCTTCTCCCCTGCAGCTCCCGATTTGGGGGTTCCCCACCCTCCCCGGGATGTCCCCCACATGTGGGGACCCCCACATGAGGTGCCTTCCCTGTAGGTTTAGGGCAGGGGGAGGGCCTGGGTTTCGGGGGGGAGGTCTCTCCAGGGCGCAGTGGGACCCCTGCACCCCCAAACACTACAGGAGTGGGGAGATGCACTGTGGGGGAGTCTCTGCACCCCCGAACCTGATACTGGGGGCGTTTGATGCCTTTTTACTTTTTTTCTTTTTTTGGGTTGTTTTTTTTTTTTTTTTTTTTTGTCTCCAGAAAAAGAACTAAATTAAAATCTGTGAATGCCCCAACCTTGCGCCTGCTCTGTGGGGTTGGGGTGGGGGGGAAGTCTAACCCCTCCCTGTGACTTATTTTGGGAGGACCCCCTATGCTTGCGGGGATCTGAGTGGCAGCACCCAAATAAGGACTTGAACCCCATTCCTGGGATTCTCCAGGTGCCACCTTGTCCACTCCCCAGGTTCTGCTGCCCCACAGCAGGTGAGTGAGGATGGGAGGTGTCCCCTGGTGCTCCCCACTGGATTTGGGGTGCTGCAGACCCTCTGGGTGACTTTTTGCGGGTACCTTTAACCTCTTTCCAGGGACCCCTTTTGGCCAGGGGGAGATCACCTGGACTGGGATACTTCCGAGGCCACATACGTAGGGGGAATCCTGAGCGTGGGCGTGGTTCCTTAGCGGGCCTGGGACCTCCTGGGGTGGGGATGTCCCAAGGGATCTTGAGGACCCTCTGGGAGTGACACAGGTCCCGCCATACTCTGCCCTTTCCCATGGTACTTGGCCTCTGATTGGCCAGCTGGCATGAGAGACGTGTGCTGATTGGCCGAGCTCTCGCCCTACCTCGCGCAGATTGGCCATTTGGTTTGAGTGACCGTTACCGGGGGGCCGGCACTTTCCCGCTCACCCTGAATAGGCATGCGCTGATTGGCCGGCGCGTTTGCAGGTGCTGTGTCGCAGCGGGGCGGATGGGAGGGCGTGGTCTGACCCCGGAGCCACGACCCCCGCCGGTCCCCCTTCCCGTGTCCCCCAGACCTGGGGGTGGCTCGGATGGGCAGGGAAGACACTGACCCCACGTCCCTCCCCACAACCACCAGACACGTTCCTCCAGCTCCGGCCAAAAGGGTTTATTGGGTCCCCTGGCCCCGACCCCCGTCTCAGCCACCACCACCAGTGGCTTTTCGGGCCAGGGGTCTCGCGTCTGCTCTGTTCCCAGATGCTCCGCTCCAGCTGTTCCCTCTGAACTCTGATGATGGCAGAGCTCTCAGGTCGGTTGGCCGGGCAGGGAGGAGCTGAGGAGGGTCTGGTGGGTGGTCCAAGGGACCCCTCCTGCCTGGTAGCTCCATTACCGGGATGATAGCATCATCACAAACTCTGCAGGGCGAGGAGGCAACATCAGGGGACCCAGGGCTTAGCTGCCTCTGCAGCCCCCAGGGAAGCGGGGTCCCCTCACCATCGAAGTCCACGTGCCCATCTCCGTTGAGATCCACGTCCTGCAGGATCTCGTCCACCTCCTGCGCCTTCAGCTGCTCCCCCAGCAGTGCTGCGATGGCCTCACGCATCTCAGCCGTGCTGATCTCCCCATCTCCGTTCATGTCGAACTGCAGTACCCATGGGGTGGGGGTCACCCTCCCGCCACGGCCACCGGCTCCCCCCAGCTTCCTGTGGTCACTGTCTTCTCTGTGCTTGTGGTCACCTCATGACCATCATTCCCTCATGGTTACTGCCCCTCTCTGCCTGTGGTCATCACCATGGTCACTATTTCCCCATGGTCTTCCCATGGTCAGTGTCTCCTCCATGTCTTCGGTCACCCCATGGTCCCTGCTATGGCGACCATCTCCCCATGGTCGTCCCATGGTCACTGTCCCCTCCATACCCCCATCATCACTGTCCCCACCCACCACGCCTGTGGTCCCCTCATGGCTATGGTCCCCCTGAGGGGGGGACACCACACCCACCATCCCCGTGGCAGTGGCCATACCTCACGGAAGGCAATCTTGAGCTCCCTCACGCCCACCATGTGTGCCGTCTCCTCCCGCAGCTTCGGGCCCATCATCTGTACGAAGTCCTCAAAGTCCACACGGCCACCCACTGCAGCGGGAAGAGGACACCCTCAGCACCCCAGCGACCCCCCAGTCCCCTCCCCGACCCTCTGACTTGGCTCACTCCTCATCTTGATGTGCTGGGAGATCTCAATGAGCTCCATCTCGGTGGGCATGTACCCCAGCGTGCGCATGCACTCGCCCAGGTCCTTGTAGCTGATGTAGCCGTCCTGGTCCGTGTCAAACTCCTTGAAGGCGTCCAGCAGCTCTGAGCATGGCCATGGGTGGGCACAGGGACACCATCAGATGTGGAGGGTCACACGGACACCGTGTCACCCTGGGGCGGGTCAATTCTTGGATGTGGGAGATCACTCCATGGCTGTCCCCATGGCCGATCCCTCCATGAGGACATGCCCCCCATTCCCCTAGATCCCTGTCCCCACCCTCTCCCCACCCCATCCCCTCTGCTCACCATCCAGCTCCTCCGGTGACAGCTCCCGCTCCTGCATGGGGCACACAAGGGGGGTAACAGGAGAAGGACACCCAGATCCGTGTCCCACCCCCCTCCTCCCACCCCCCTCCTTCCACCCCCCTCCAAACCTCGGTGTCACCTTTGTTAAGCGGGGGCCAAAATTAACTCTGGCAGAGGATTAGCAGGATTGGAGGTAAAGCCCCGCCCTGCCCCGTTCCTGTGCCCCCCACCTGCCCTGCTCCAGTCCCTGTGTCCCCCTTCCTGTCACCCACCCCAGGGTTGTCCCACCCTGGGATCCCCAGGCTCCAGAGGGGTTGTGCCTGGTAGCCCTGGATGCTGCTGAGGGAGTTTGTACTCCAGAGCAGGGGCAGCATTTTTCCCCCCACAGAGCTCAGCTGCTCCTGCCCAGGTTGTCCCCTCAGGATGTCCCCTCTGCCCCCAGGGCCCTGGGATGTTCCCAACACCATCCCCAGCATTCCTGTGTCCCCTCTATTCCCATGATCTCAGCGTGTCACTGACTGTTTCCAGTGTCCCATGTCCCCTTCATACCCAGCTTTCCAGGGGGTCCCTGAGCCCATTCCCACTGTCCCCATGTCCTCATCCCTAGGGTCCCAGAGTTGCCCTGACTGTGTCCCCACTGTCCCCATGTCCTTTCAATTTCCAGGGACCCAGAGTGGCTCTGACCATGTCTCAGTGCCCAAGGTCCCCTCTGTCCCCAGGGTTCTGGAGTGCCCCAATCCCATCTTCATTGGCTCCATATCCCCTCCATTCCCAGAGTTCTGGAACATACCCATTGTCCCCATCCCACTGTCCCCAGGCCCGACCCCACTGCCTCAATACTCTCTTCATACTCTAGAGGGTCCTGGACTGTCCCTGTCCCCATCCCCACTGTCCCCAAGTCCCTTCCATCTACAGGGCCTTGGAGCAGCCCCACTGTCCCCATCCCCAATGTCTCCATGTCCCCATGTACAAAATGCTCCACATCCCCTTCATCTGCAGGGTCCTGGAGTATTCTTGTCCTCATTCTCACTGTCCCCATGTCCCCATCCCCACTGTCCCCATATTCTCTCCACCCCCAGGTTCCCAGAGTGTCCCTGGCCATGTCCTCAAAGCCCCTGTCCCTCCTCCATCTGCAGGATCCTGGACTATCCCAGACCCCATTCCCACTGTCTCTCCATCCCCACCCTCATCCCCATGTCCCCTCCTGGTGTCCCCACCTTGCCGAAAACAGTGTTGAGGAATGGAGAGTAGGTCTTGGTGGCAGCAGCGTGGGGGTCTACGGGACCCTTCTTCCCACTTTTCTGCCCGTGGCCACCATGCCGGGACTCGGAGCCGGAATTCTTGGGGGCTGGGGGGCCACCGTCCTCAGGGGCTTTGGAGGGTTTCTCTCCCACCTCGTGCCCCTCTTTCCCCTTCTGCGGGGACTCCGTGTCCTTGGGGGTCCCCTTGTCCCCGCGGGAGCGTGGCATGGGGCCAGGGCCGGGTGGGCAACGGGCGGGCAGGGAGCGGGACCCCGGGATGGCCAAGCCGGAGGAAGGAGCAGGGAAATCCTCTTACATCCCCCGTGACCCCCCCAAACTCCCCCCTCCATGGGCCCGGCAGGGCAAGCCAATTAACGGTGATTAACCGCAGGAAACAGTCACGGCTAATGGCCCCCGGACAGAGCCACGTGGCCACCGTGCCCTGGCCACCGGACGGGTCCCTACACGCGTCCCAGGGTCACCCACCGAGGCCCTGAGTCCAGCGGTGACATCCCAAGGCCACCACAGTGTCCCCAGACCACCCCATATCCCTGGTGGTGACACCCCATGGCCACCAGTGTCCCCAGCACTGCCCCATGTTCCCAGTGGTGACACCCCAGAGCCACCAGTGTCTTCAGCATTGCCCAGTGTCCCCAGCTGTGACACCCCAAAGCCTCCGTAGTGTAGTAGTGGTGACGTAGTATCAACGCACGTCCCCAGTGGTGACACCCCAAGGCTGGTGTCGCACCAAGGCCACCACAGTGTCCCCTTGGCACCTCTCCCTGAGCTCTCCCCACCTCTAAGGTCGGTCCTACATTTATTGTCCCTCCAGGACAGGAACAGGTGGGGTGTCCTCAAGGCACGGGGTGGCACAGGGGGGCTCAGAGGGGAGGGACACCCCAAAATGAGGGCAGGGGAAAGCCCGGCCCAGGGCGCGACCCTGGCTGCTGTGTCACTCTGGGGCGACACAGGAGGGCGACACTGGTGGGGGTGACAGCCACCTGCCAGCAGCACCCCTGTGTCACTCGCTGCCATTGCCCCTACGGCACCCGCCACTGCCACCTCTGTGCCACCCACTGACGCTGTCCACGGAGAGCGTACCCCGCGGGTGCCCCTGTCCAGTGGAGGACCCCTGTCGCAGGGGTATCCTCCGTGTCCCCGCAGGGTCACGGTGCCCCCGGTCCCCCCCGCCGGTTCCCCCGCCCCGGAGCCGCGCACGCGCGGGGCTGCCCCGCTCACTTCCTGCCCCGCCCCCGCCGCAGCCGCCGCCGCCGCAGCCACTCCCGCCGCCCCCCGACCCCGGCACCGGCATCGGCCCCGGGCACCGACCCGCCGGTGAGTGCGGGGACCGGCACCGGGCACCGACCCCCGCCCCGACCCGCCGGGCACGGCCCCCCGGGGCCACCATGCGCCTTCCCGGGGGGCAGCCCCGTCCCCGTTCCCGGCGGGGCCGCCCCCTGTCCCTGTCCCCAGTCCTGTCCCTGTTCCGATCCCTTTCCCCATACCCAGTGGGGCCACCCCATCCTCTTCTCCGTCCATGTCCCCATCCCCGTCCCTGTACCCATTCCTGTTCCTGTACCAAGCGCGGCCACCACCGGCCCCGTTCCTGGCCCCGCCCCCGTCCCCATCCTTGTTTCTGTCCCCAGCCTCGTCCCTGTCCTCATCACTATCCCCGTACAGAATGAGGCCACCACCGTCTCTCATTCGTGCCCATCCCTGTCCTTGTCCCCGTCCCTAACCCCATAGCCAGCAGGGCCACCCCTGTCCCCATCCCTGTCCCCTGACCTGTAGGGACTATCCCTGCCCCACTTTCTATCCCTATCTTTGTACCCAGTAGGACACCCTTGTCCCTGTCCCCCTCCTGAATGGGACTCTTCCTGTGCACCTCAGAGCCCCCATTCCTGGGGTGCTTTCCAAGTTCCCTCCAGAGAGCTGGGCAGGGACGGGGATATGTGTCCAAATTTCCAGCTCCTGGGGGTAGCTGAGCCACCCTTTACCGGGCTGGGGGACAATGACAAGCCCGGATTAGGGGACACCCCATTCCCGGGCCACCTCCTTGGTGATCCTGCTTCCCATTTCTGGGGTGTCCCTTTGTGCCTGACCACAGGCTGGGGTGCTCCCCAGCCATGTCGTTCCGGAAGGTGGTGCGGCAGAGCAAATTCCGGCATGTGTTCGGGCAGCCGGTGAAGACGGAGCAGTGCTATGATGACATCCGCGTGTCCCGTGTCACCTGGGACAGCACCTTCTGCGCCGTCAACCCTTCCTTCATTGCCATCATCGTGGAGGCCAGCGGCGGTGGTGCCTTCCTCGTCCTCCCCCTGCACAAGGTGACAGCAGGGGGTGACACAGGGAAGGGGGTGGTTTGTGCCGGTGGGTGACCTTGCTGATGTCACTTTGTCCCCAGACCGGGCGCATTGACAAGTCATACCCCACGGTGTGTGGCCACACGGGCCCCGTCCTCGACATCGACTGGTGTCCCCACAATGACTACGTCATCGCCAGTGGCTCCGAGGATTGCACCGTCATGGTGAGGGGTGGCCCAGGATCCTGGGGGGTGGCAGGGGTCACCCTGCTTTCCTCACTGTCCCTTCTGTCCCCTCAGGTGTGGCAGATCCCGGAGAATGGGCTGAGCCAGCTGCTGACGGAGCCAGTGGTGGTCCTGGAGGGCCACTCAAAGCGCGTTGGCATCGTCACCTGGCACCCCACTGCCCGCAATGTTCTGCTCAGCGCGGGTATGAGGGGACATGGTGGGGACGGGGAGGGGGCCGCGCGGCCGAGATGACCTCCGCGGTGTCCCCCAGGCTGTGACAACCTGGTGCTGATCTGGAATGTGGGCACGGCGGAGGAGTTGTACCGGCTGGATGGGCTGCACCCCGACCTCATCTACAGCGTCAGCTGGAGCCGTGACGGCTCTCTCTTCTGCACTGCCTGCAAGGACAAGAGCGTCCGTGTCATCGACCCCCGCCGTGGCACCGTGGTGGCCGTGAGTGTTCCCACCCCTACAGGGGGCCTGTGTCACCAGGGTACCGCCCTGCGCCAGTTCTTGGGGAGAATCCCCTGCTCCCTGTGCTTGTCCCTCGGTGCGCCCCATTGTCCCACATTCCTTGGGTGTCCTTGTCCCCTGGTTCTCCCTGCTGTCCCCTGTCCCTTGGTGCCTGTCCCTGGGGTGCTGCGGGTGCCGGTGACAGCTGTTCCCCCCAGGAGAAGGAGCGGGCACACGAGGGGGCCCGTCCCATGCGTGCCATCTTCCTGGCCGATGGCAAGATCTTCACCACTGGCTTCAGCCGCATGAGCGAACGGCAGCTGGCGCTGTGGGACACGGTGAGTGGCACCCTGGGGGTCCCACGAGACCGTCTGGGGACCTCTGCGTGATTGACGCTTCATCCCACCCCAGGAGAACCTGGAGGAGCCCATGGGGCTGCAGGAGCTGGACTCCAGCAACGGGGCTCTGCTGCCATTCTATGACCCCGACACCAATGTGGTCTATGTCTGCGGCAAGGTACAGAGCCTCCCACCCTGCTGGTGGTCCCCCCTGGACACAGGGGCACCTCTAACGCCATGTCCCCAGGGGGACTCGAGCATCCGGTACTTCGAGATCACGGAGGAGCCACCCTACATCCACTTCCTCAACACCTTCACCAGTAAGGAGCCCCAGCGGGGAATGGGCTGGATGCCCAAGCGTGGGCTGGATGTCAACAAGTGCGAGATTGCCAGGTGGGCACAGGGACACGGGGGATAAGGTGAGGCACCCCCAGACTCCCCCAAACCCTCCATGACACCCTGTGCCCCCCTGGCAGATTCTACAAGCTGCATGAACGCAAGTGTGAGCCCATCATCATGACCGTGCCAAGGAAGGTCGGTGGGGATGGGGATGTGGGTTGGGGGGACAGGGACACTACGTGTCGGGATGTGGGAGCAGAGTGGGGGGTTCTGGGCAGGGGAAGGTGAGTGGGTGAGGGTCCTCAGGTGACTGGAAGGGGTCACTGGGCAGGACATGGTGACTGGGTAAGGCGTCCCTAATCAGGCTGTGTGGGGGTCCCTATGTGGAGTCCCTGGTGGGGTATGGGAGCAATGGGGTGTCCCCAGTGAGGCTGTGTCCCCACGGCATCTCTCTGGGGATCCCCCTGAGGATGCCACCCCTCTAATGCTGGCGGGGGGCAGTCGGATCTGTTCCAGGATGACCTGTATCCGGACACAGCGGGCCCTGAGGCAGCCATGGAGGCAGAGGAGTGGGTGGCGGGACGCACGGCGGGGCCTGTGCTGGTGTCCCTGCGCCAGGCCTATGTCCCCAGCAAGCAGAGGGACCTCAAGGTGAACCGGCGGACGCTGCTGCATGACGGCCGCGCCACCGCGACCACCACTGC
Organism: Lichenostomus cassidix; assembly: GCF_008360975.1. Classification (NCBI taxonomy): domain Eukaryota; kingdom Metazoa; phylum Chordata; class Aves; order Passeriformes; family Meliphagidae; genus Lichenostomus; species Lichenostomus cassidix. The sequence continues at coordinate 63,677,759 of NC_139486.1, forward strand.
CACCGGGACCACCACGCCACCCCCCACGCCCCCTGCAGCCCCTGCATCCACTCGTTTCAGTGCCCCCCCTGCACTCGGCTCAGGCAATGCCTCGGTAAGAGGGAAAGGGACAGGGGTGTGGCCGGTGTGGGTGGGGCTATGGAGTGGGTGTGGTCACTATGGGTGGGCAATGGAGTGGGTGGGGCTCTATGGGTGGAGCTACGATGAGTGGGGTTTTTGAATGGGCAAGGCAGTGGGTGGGCCCACAGAGAGTGGGTGTGGCTCTGCTGGGTGTAGCTGATGGGGCTGTCCCTCAGGGGGGCCGCCTGGAGGAGGTGCTGCAGGAGGTGGCAGCGCTTCGGGCATTGGTGTCGGAGCAGGGCCAGCGCATCTCCCGCCTGGAGGAGCAGCTCAGCCGCCTCGAGAACGGCCACGTGTAGGGCACCCCTCAGGGACCACTGCCCTAGGGACCACGCCTGCACCCCAGGGACCCCCCTGAACCATCCCGCCCCCCTGGGGTGTCCCCCCTTGCCCCGCTCCGGGCCCTTCACCCATTTGGGGGGCTGGCCGCCCCTCTGGCAGCTCCCGCTTCCCCCCATTGCCTTACTGGGTGCTGCCCCCCCAAATCATGGACCATTTTGCCCCTTGCCCTATTCCTCAGGCTGGGGGTTACTCCTGGGATCAAAGATTACCCTCTGCACTCCCCAGTCCCTGTGTGGGGTCTTCCCCCCTTTCCTACAGGGCAGGGCATGATCTGCCTCTTTCAACTGTGATATTATCCCCCCTATATTTTGGGGGCTTCTCCCCACTGCTCCTCTTTGTGTTTCCCCCTCCATTCCAGTGCAGGGTCAAAAACTATATTTTCATTCCAAATAAAGGATTTATAAGAAAAATTATGGTTGCCAGGGCCACCTGGGTGGTGACAAAGTGGGGGCAGGAAAGCACACAGGTCACGGGTGGGAGCCCAGCACCTTGGCAGGAAGTAGGTGGGGCACGGGGCGGCATTTTGGGTAGCAGGGGTTGAGGGGGGTGCAGCACTCGGCTCCCCCCACTCCGGCACATCCGCTGCACGGGGCAGGAAGCTGGGGGGGGCTCCCCCATCTCGGAGTGTGCCCGTGGCGTTGGGACCTGCTCTGGCAGCACCCACTGATGGTGAGCACCCCAAAACCGGATGGGGTGTAAGACTGGGGGGCTGCGAGCTGGGGAGCAGATCTGGGGGGTATCTGGATCAGGATCAGGGTACCAAGGTGAGGTTGTGGGGAGGTGGCTTTGTAAGAGGAGTATTGAATGCTTGGGGTGCAGGTTTGGGGGATAAGGGGAGCACATGGGGGTTGGGGCAGGTGGGGGGGCTCAGGGGAGCATGGGGTGGGGGGGGGGATCAGACATTGGAGTGGAGTTGGGAGGCTTGGGGTCCACAGTGAAGGCTCTGAGTACTGGCTTGGGGGGGGTGGCCTGGAGCTTGGGCAGAGCTTGCTCTGGGGCTGTGGGAAGGGGCGAGGTGTGCTGGGGGGCTTTGAGGAGGCCTATGCAGCCATGTGGGGCGGCAGGACCCAGTTCCTCCCCCCAGCACCTGCAGGTGCCGCTGCGCCCGCCGCCCACAGTTTCCCGTCCCCGGGGCTCACCTCCCCCACCCCGGCCTTTGTCCCCTGTCCCCGCTGCCCTTCGCCCCGGCCCTTCCCTGCATTCCCGCTCCAGGAAGCCAAGTGCCAGGGGCGCGGTGCTGACCCTCGTGCCCTCACCCGCAGGCTGGCCTGCAGTGGCACCCGGCGCTGCTGGTGCTGGTGGGGCCGGCGGTGGCCGCAGACCCCGCTGGGGCCCGCAGTGACCGGGCAGTGGCAGCCCTGCTGGGGCTCCTGCTGTGCCTGGCGCTTGGGCTGGCGCTGGCCTGGCACCACCTGTGCCGCCTCTCGGCCGGCCGCTACCACCCCCGGCCCCTGGGCCGCCGAGCGCTGGAGCTGCTGCGGGGACAATGGCACCGGCTGCGCTCACCGGAGGACCCCGCTGTGGCCCTCGGGGATGGTGACGGGGAGGTGGCCGTGCGGGACGAGGAGGAAGAGCTGATGCCCTGGAGCATGGAGCGGCGGCCGCAGCAGGACGAGGAGGAGGAGGACGAGCAGGAGGAGGATGAGAAGGAGGAGGCCGAGGCAGTACCAGAGGGTGGGGAGAGCCCCCCGAGTGAGGGGCCTGCAGTGGGAAGCAGCGCCGAGGCCCTCCTCTGCGACCTGCACGCCTTCTCGGGCACCGCGGCCTGGGGGGACGCGCGGCCACACGTCACTGCCTTGTGATGTCACCACCCTGTGATGTCACCTCCCTGTAATGTCACCTCCCTGTAATGTCACCACCCCGCCAGCAGAGGGACCCCTTCTCTGCCTGCCTGCCCTCAGCAGAGTCTCCTGATTGGCTGCAGGGGCGTGGGCACTGACCAATAAAAGAGCAGCTCTGCCTGGATTGGGGGCGTGGCTTGGGGCAAATGGGTGGAGCCAATGGCAAGGGAGTGGCAAATGTGGAGTAGGCTGACAAAGGGGCGGGGCATCATAAAGAGGTGGAGCCTGGACTCTCCCCCGGTGGGGCAACCCCCCCACCCTCCCAGTGGGCCCCCAGACCCCCCATTCCCAGCACAGGCACCACCACAGCCTCAGCAAGTCCTTTAATTGGCACACATCCAGCAATGGGGCCATGCCCCTGGGGGGGCCACATCCCAAAGGATATGCCCCCGAGGGGCCACACTCCCGAAGGCCACGCCCCCAGAGGAGCCACACCCCAAAAGGCCACGCCCACGGGGCACATCCCTGGGGGCCCACACCCCTGGGGGCTGCCCCTGTGCCCCAAAAGCCAGTGGGCAGGGGGCTCTGCTAGAGGGCGATGGGCCCCCCAGAGCACAAGCAGCACCGTGGGGTTCCCCCCACCCCATGGGGAGCACCAGGCCCCCCCAACACCCCCCACCCTCCCTTCCCCCCTACCTGGGCACCCGCCCCCGGACCCCCTTCTGCTTCTTGGCCCCCCCAGAGGGTTTGATGGGCAGCGGGGCTGTGCCCTCGGGCGGGGGGGGCTGAGGGGGCCCCAGCTCCATGGGGTCGCCTGGGGCCACTGGCTTGAATGCCTCGAAGGGGGAGAACTTCACAGGGCTGGGGGGAACATGTGGGGGGATCAGTGGAGCATCAACAGAGGGTGAGGAATGGGGGGCAGCCAGTGCCCACAGAGCCCCTTTCCCACCACTGGGGGCATCAACCCCTCCCATACTCCATGAACCTCCCCCACTCCCTCTTCCCCATCCCTGACCCCACTATCCCCCAAAAGGTTCTCTGTAACCCCAGAATGGGGCAGGTTGAGCTCCCCTACCCTCTATGAACACCCCAATGCACCCCAGCGCTGTCCCCTGTCTCCACCTTGGTGCCCACCCTGAAACCCCCACCCCAAAGCACCCCCATCCCAAACCTCCCCTCTCCAAAGAACCCCCAGCCCCCCCGTGCCCCGGTACCTGACAGGGGTGCGGGGGCTGCTGTTTAGGCGGCGGGGGGAGCGCACTTTGGGCTGGAAGGAGAAACCCTCCTTGATGCTCTCCAGCACCGAGGGGGCCACGTAGGTGAAGCCCTGTGGGTTTGGGGGTGTCAGTGGTGGAGCACAGGGGCACCAGGAGTTCCCCCCACGGCTGTGCCCCCCCCTACCAGGAAGGCCTGGTTGGCGCTCTCACTGATGGCAGCGTCATCAGGGCTGTCCACAGGGGTCTGGCGGGTGAAGCGGGTGTCAAACTGGCTCACATCCTCCTCCGACTGCTGTGGGGAACACGGCATCTGCTCTCACAGGGCCCCTAAAACATTCCCAGCCTCCCCTACAGCCCCCCCATACCAGGCAGGGTTTGAAGGGGGGGTCTAGCCTGCGTGCCAGCAGGTCTTCCCAGTTGATGTGGCGGAAGAAGGGCTGTTTCTGTGGGATTTGGGGGTGTCAGGCAGGATTGGAGGGAGGTCCCCCTCGCATCCCCTGCCCAACCCTGTACCTGCACATCGGCCGCGTCACCGGGGCCCCCCCCTACCCGCTGGCTGGGGTTCCGCTTCAGGAACTAGAAGAGAAATAGTGATAGAAATGGGAATGGGGGGTGTTTGGGGAGGACCTACATAAATAAGGGTGGGGGGAGGTGAGGAAAATTTGGGGGAGGCACCTTCTTGAGAAGGTCACGGGCGTCAGGTGTCAGGTAGGGCGGCAGCACCAGCTTCCCCTTGAGGATCTTGTCAATGGTCTTCTTGCGGTTCTCAGCGGTGAATGGAGGCTGCAGGGGTCACCGGGGGGCCATGAAGAGTCAGGCAGGCCAGGAAGGCTCCACCCACCCCGGGATCCCCCCCAGTCCCCAAGGAGGAAGGAGCAGGAGTGGGACTTGCCGATCCAGTGAGCATGTCGTACATCAGGGCGCCCAGGCTCCACCAGTCCACTGCCCGGTTATGCCCACTCCGCACCAGGATCTCGGGGGCCCTGGGGGGCGCAGAGGGGGTTCTGAGCGGATGGGGGGCCATGGAAGACCCCCCCAGATTCCCCCCAGTGCTGCATCCACCTCACATGTACTCAATGGTGCCACAGAAGGTGTGCGTGACGGCTCCGTCATGGATGGACTCTTTGCACAGCCCGAAGTCTGTCAGCTTGATGTGACCTGAGGGATATGGGGGGCTCAGCATCGCCCACAGAGACCCCCCCAAGCTCTCCAGGTCCCCCCCTAAGCCCACCTTGGCTGTTGAGCATGATATTCTCCGGCTTAAGATCCCGGTAGATGATTCCATGGGAGTGCAGGTGACCCAGTGCCAGCGTGATCTCGCTCAGGTAGAAACTGCAGCGGGATCAGGGGGCTGTGAGTGGTATTGGGGTGCCCAACCCCTACTCCATGCCCAAAACCACCATATACCTACCAAGCAGTGTCCTCCAGGAAGATTCCTTCCCGCTCCAGCTGCATGAAGAGCTGTCCACCTGCAAAGAGATCCCGAAAGGTACCCTCCTGAGCCATCCCTGGACACCCTTTAAATCAGCCCTGGGAACATTTGAGCCATCCTGGGACACTTTGTAGCCATCCTGGGACACCCTTAAACCATTCCTGCACCCCCTGAGCCATCCCTGGACACCCTCCTTGGTCACTGCAGCCATCCCAGGACACCCTTTAGCTGTCACTGGACACCCTGAGCCACTCCTAGAACCCCTTGAGCTATCCCTGGGACAACTTTTAGCCATCCCTGGGACTCCCTGGATAATCCCCAGGACCCCCGAGCCATCCCGCACCGCTGAGGCACTCCAGGATGAGGTAGAGCTTGCCGCCTGTCTGGAAGGCGTAGATGAGGTCAACAATGAAGGGGTGCTTGACGGCCTCCAGGATGTTCCTCTCCGCCCGGGTGTGTGCCGTGTCCTTGGCGTTGCAGGCGATCTTGGCCTGGGGGGGAGGTGGTGAGCGTGGTGGGTCCCCGGGGGGGCTGGGGGGGCCGGGGCGGCCCTACCTTCTTCAGGACCTTCATGGCAAAGATCTTCCCTGTGTTGGTGCCCTGCACTTTGCGCACCTGGAACACCTGGAAGGGTAGGGAGGGAAGGTTGGGAACACCCTCAGGGAGCACCGGGCCCCCCTCAGAGCATCCCCCAGCCCCGCCATGTCCCCACCTTGCCGTAGCCACCCTTGCCCAGGACTCGGAGCAGCTCAAAGCAGTGGGGACCGATGTGCTCGGGACCGTTGTTGACGCTGCTCTCGGAAATCTCGATCTCTTCATAGTGTCCCACTGGCCTGGAGGGAGAGGGGGTGAGTGGGGACAACCCTCCTGCCTGTTCCCTGCCTGCCTCCTGCCTGCACACCCCACTACAGGCTGTCCCCCACTTACTCCAGGCCGTTCCCCCGGGGCTCCAGCTCCATCTCCTGTGGGAGGGAACTCACGGTCAGAAGTGGGCAGGGGCGGCGGAGCAGCGGACAAGGGACGCATAGCAAGGAGGGCACACATGGTAAGGAGGGGCACATGGCAGGAAGGGGAGACACGGCAGGCAGGGGACACTTTGCAAGGAGGGGTCACTTTGCAAGGAGGGGTCACCCACGGCAGTCAGGACACGGCAGCGCGGCACAGACAGGACATGGTCAGGACACGGCAGCGGGGGGCGAGGCAGTGCCGAGCCGGCCCAGCCGGATGTTTTGGGGCCGAGGCCGGGCCCTGCCCAGCGGGAGCCGCCCGCTGCCAGCCCGGGATCCGCGACTGCCCCCGGCGTCCCGGCGCCCCGTGCCCCACGACAGCCCGACGACATCCCTGTCCCGCCACCGGCGGGACCCCTGTCACTGTCCCTGTTGCTGTCCCCCCAAGCCCCTGCCCGCCGTCCCCGGCACCGAGCGGACCCAGTCCACCCCCGACACCACCAGTGCCGCTGTCCCCACGGAGCCCCGGTGCCGCTCACCGCCTCCACCGCCCATCCCGCTCCCGGTGTCCCCTGTCCCCGCGGCGCCCCCGCCCCAGCCAGCGCTGCCGGTCACGGCCCCGGTGCCCCCCCCGCGCCCTGCTGTCGGCTCACGGCGCCCAGCTCGGGCTCGTCCCCGTCGCTGCCCTCCTCGGTCTCCAGGTCGATGTCGAACACCCCCGCCATGACGGCGCCGTGCCGGGACCCCCGGGGACCCGCCCCGATGGCCACGCCCCCTATGGCGGCCACTCCCCTGTCCACGCCCCCGTGACACCGTCTTATCGGGACTCCGGGGACCCCGCCCTGGGGGCCACGCCCCGCCCCTCGTGCCGCACCCCCTCCCGCGCGCGTCACTGGGCTGTCCCCGGCGCGGGGGACACGGGGACAGGTGTCTCCCGGAGTGGCACAGGGAACACGACAGAAGCAGCGCGGCCGCTCACAGCCTTTACTGGGGTCCCCAGCCCCGCCCCGCCTCCGTTGCGCCTCACTGACGTCAGCGGCGCCGCCGTGACGTAAGAGGAAGGGGCAGGGACAGAGTGGGACATCCCGTTGACCCCACGCGGAGAGCCCGGTCGGGGTACCCGCGGGGTTGGAGGGCACGAGTGGGGCTGCGGGGCACCGGTGTTGTTGTAGGGTCACTGGGGTTATTGTGGGGTCACCAGTGTTACTGTGGGGTCAGAGCTGTTATTGTGGGGTTGTGGGGGTTTTGGGGGTTTTGGGGGCCCGTGTGTTATTGTAGGGTCTCAGGCACTACAGCGGCTCTGTGTTATTGAAGGGTTTCTGGTGTTATTGTCGGGTCGCTGGTGCCATTGTAGGGTGAGGGGCACTACAGGGACTGGGGATTATTGCAAGCTTTTAGGCACTACAGTGGCTGCGTGTTATTGTAGGATCTAGGGCAGTACAGGGGCTGCGTGTTATTGTAGGTTCTCTGGTGTTATTGTAGGGTCGTGAGGGCTGTACGATCTGGGTGTTATTGTACGGTCACTGCTACTATTGTAGGGTCAGGGGCACTACAGGGGCTCTGTGTTTTTGTAGGGTCTCAGTTGTTATTGTAGAATCTCACACATTACAGTGGCTGGGCATTAGTGCAGTCACTGGTATTACTGTAGGGTCTCCCCAGTGCCCGCCCTGTATTACATGGGTTCCCCACACAAGTCTCTTCCCAGAGGATTTTCCGAGCTGCTCCAGGGAATCCCTGGGTACCCCTTTGTTATTGTAGGGTCTCCCTGTGTATGTCTATTATTGTAGGATCTCCCCAGGCCAGTTTGTTATTGTGGGGTCTCCAGGGGTGTCATTGTGGCGTCTCCCCAGTTCAGTCTGTTACTGTGGGGTCTCTCCTTGCTGGTGTGTAGTTGTGGGATCTCCCCATGTTTCTTTGTTATTATGGGGTCTCCCTGTAATGGTTTGTTATTGTAGGGTTTCCCCATGCCAGCAGGTGCCAACACACCTCAAGCTTCACCTGCTGCTCTCATGGGGTGGCCCAGGTGCCTCGGGGGGGTCCTGGCTGCCCCCACCCTGGGGACGGCACGGGGACAGCCACGGGCCAGTGTCCCCCTGTGTGTCCCAGGCATGGGAGGGACAGAGGACTCGCAGCTGCAGGGACAGGGGCACTGGGGACAGAGACTGCAGGGACAGGGCAGGGGGGACTGGGAGGGACAGGGCAGAAAGAGGGGGAATGTTAGGAAGCAGAGAGTGGGGTGCTAGGACATGGGAATGGGGTGCCGAGGTAATGGGGGGATGCCAGCGGATGGGGTGCCTGGACTGGGAAAGGATTCTAGGGGAAGGGGTGTCAGTGTAATGGAGGGATGCCAGGAAATGGGGTGCCACGATAATGGGGAGATGCCAGGGAATGAGGTGCTAGGATGGAAGGGGATGCCAGGGGATGTGGTCCCAGGACATGGGGGATGTCAGGGATTTGGGGTGTCAGGGTAATGGGGGGATGCCAGGAGACAGGGTTTCAGGATGCCAGGGGATCAGGCACCAGGAGAGTGGGGAGATGCCGGGGGGATGCAGTGCCAGGTTAATGAGGGGATCCCAGAGGATGGGATGACAGGATGCCAGGGGATGGGCTGCCAGAGGAGTGAGGGGATGCCAGGCAGTGGGACGGCAGGGCAGGTGACAGGGATCCAAGGCGGTAAGAGGGTGCCTGGAGATGGTGTGCCAGGCCACGGGATGGTGGGACAGCAGGACGGGGTGCCAGGGGATGCCGGGGAGGGGCGGCGGGGCGGCGGGAGGGGGTGCCGAGGCGTGCCGGGGCACCCATTCCCCCCGCTATCCCCGCTGCCTGCCCGGCGCTATTTGAAGTGGGACAAGAAATGCTCCACTGGATATCGCGGGGAGTCGATGCCCAACCCCTGGCAGAGCCCCAGCAGGCGCTCGCAGGCCTCGGCCAGCGTGGCCCCGGAGCACGCCACGCTCAGCAGCGGCTCCTCGTACTCCCCTGCCCCCTCGGGCTCCTCGAAGAGCCGGTTGAGGCGGACGAGCCCGCGGCCGTGCAGCTCCCGCAGAGCCTCCATTCCCCCGCCGCCTGCCAGGGTCTCGCCGTGTTCCGATCCCAAGCACATCACCCCGGCCAGGTGCGTGCGGGGCGCGGGGCGAGCGGGCAGCACCGGTGGCACCCCCAGCGCCACCAGCACGGCGGCCAGCAGCAGGTCGGGGCCATAGACCTCGCGGATCCAGTCGCGCAGGTAGAAGCCCCCCATGCGGGGGTTGATCTCCAGCAGGCGCGGCCCCGCCGGCCCCAGCTTGAGCTCCACGTTGAAGACGCCATCGCGCAGCCCACACGCCCGGCAGCATTCCAGCGCCGCCCGCACCAGCTGCGCCTGCCGGTCGGCGGGCAGGCAGGAGGGCAGGCAGGCAGCCGTCTCCAGGAAGGCGGGGACACGCGTGGGGCCGTTGTCCGACACCCACGCGCCCAGCAGCCGGCCCTCGAAGACCACCAGGTCCACGTCGTGCTCGGTGCCCGGCACGTACTCCATGAGCAGCATGGCGTTGCCCCAGCCCAGCCCGATGCCCGGGTGGTCGGCGTCGTCGCGCAGGTCCCTCCAGAGCCGAGCAGCGTGAGCGTGGCACTGCCCGGCGTTCTCCACCAGCCGCACGCCCACGCCGCCCGCGCCGAACTCCAGCTTGGCCACGGCGGGGAAGGGCACGGCGCCCGCCGCCCGCTCCACGTCGCCGTGGCTCCGCAGGCGGCGGCAGGGCACGGCGAAGGCGGCGGGCGGCGGGCGGCCGCGGCGACAGCGCTGCAGGTGCCGGTGCGTGCGGCTCTTCTGCTTGGCCACGCGGACGGCGGCGGGGGCGGGGCCGCGGAGCCCCAGCCCCTGGCACACCAGGGCCGCCAGCACCACGCAGTCGTCCCAATAGGAGAGGCAGGCATGGGGCCGCAACCCCCGGGAGCGCAGCAGCTCCAGCACCCGCTCCGCGTGCTCCTCGTCCAGCCGGTGCTCCCGGCTGTCGTAGGGCAGGAAGGTCTGCACCAACCCCGCCGCGAAGTGCTCCGGGTCCGACTCCACCAGGTGGATCTGCGGCCCCACACAGGCGTCATCGGGGGACAGCCGGCCCTGGCACCGCGGCTGCGCCACCCCCCGCCAGTCTGAGCCTGCTGACGGCCCGAGCTCCTCACCCTCAACCCGTAGTCACGGGCCGCCTCCCACACGAAGCTCTTGCTGACGCCCCCGGCCCCGATGAGCAGGATGTCCTTGCCCTCGACCAGGTGACACTGTGCCCGGTGCAGCATGGCCTCGGCCAGCAGTCGCGGCAGGTCCCCGGCGGGCTCTCCCACGCCGCGCCCCATGGCCTCGGCCAGCACGCAGGTCTCCAGGCACCGCTGGCTGTTGGTGGCCAGGGCCATCAGCTCCAGCGAGTCATCCACGCGCGCCAGCAGGAAGTCCACGCCTGGGGATGGTGATAGTGACACCACGCTCAGCACTGCGGGGTGACTCCGGGGACCGGCGCTGCCCCCACCCCATGCTCACCAAGGATATCGGTACGGGCGCGGGTGCCACCGCGCTGCTGCGGGCTCAGCTCGGCCTCGGTGGCCAGGAGGGCAACCATGGCCGCCTCGGTGGCCTCTCGCAGCCGCTTGGCCAGTGCTTGCCGCTGGCTGGGGGCCACCACCCCCCACTGCTGCAGGCAGGAGTCCAGGCCCTGGGGCAGCGCCGCGCCGTGACGCACCGGGCTCTCCGCGCGTCCCACGGCGCAGGCCACCTGCGAGGACACCCACTTGGGTGTGGGGACATTGCCAATCCATAGCCCGGGGACGCAGCTGCCACCAGGGCATAGGGCCATGGGGAGTGACACATTGACCCCAGGCATGGGACGTGGATGTCCACCAAGCTTAGGGGCACCCAGAGCCACCAGGGCATGGGGACGTGGGCAGCCACAGTAGGTTGGGGACACACGGAGCCACCAGGGTGTGGAGACCCACCGTACCTGGCAGAGCTGGGGTCGGTCCCCCCAGGACCTGCAGACGAGGGTGCAGATGCGCAGAGCCATGGGCAGCCGCTGGGCTGGGCTGCCTGGGGGGCAAGGGACAGGGCAGGCACGGCCGCCACACGGGGACGGGGCGGTCCTGCCCGACCCCTCCCTCCCTCGGGGTCTTTTGGGACTCCCCCCGTGGTACTGCGGTGGCCCCAGCCAACCCCAGCCCCACGGGACCACCAGGAGTCAAATGGGGTCACCCCAACAACCTGCCCTGGCCCAGGGGATTGTGGGGGTCCAGGGTGACTTTCCCCCCCACCACAGGGGACCGTGGGGGTCCAGGGTGACCTTCCCTTCCCCTCCCCAGGGGTCTGTGCGGGTTCAAGATGGCAAACTGTCCCCCAGCCCTAACCCGGGGGACTGTGGGGGTCCAGGGTGACCCTCATGCCCTCCCCCAGGACCCCAGTAGTTTGGGCACCCCAATGGCTCCCCCACCCACTCCAGGGGACAGACACGTGGCGGGCACAGCTGCAGGAGCCCGGGGGACCCCGGGGGACTCTCCCGCCCCCCCTCCCGGGTGGTGGGGGACCGAGGGCGGCGGCCTTACGTGGGGGGGGCACGGGCAGGCGGGCGGTGGGCACCATGGCCTCCAGCAAGACGCTGTCCTCCTCTGTCAGCCCCCGGAGCTGCTCACCCGCCGCCTGCGCCACCGCCGCCCCCTCCTCCTTCCTGTGGGTGCTGCGGGTGCCTGTCCCCCGCCACCGCCACCCCGCCGGCCGCACCACCACCTGCGTGCACCTCCGTGTCATTCCGTGCCGCGTGGTGCCACCCTAACCGCCACCCCTCCATCTGCATGCATCACGGTGTCACCCCGCGCCAACCCCCACCGCCTGCACGCACCACCCCGTCACCCCGTGCCACCCGGTTGCCACCCCGACAGCCACCCCACCACCTGCGTGGCACCGCCGTACCTCTGCATACCCGCCAGTGCCACCCAGTGTCACCAACACCCCCCACCCCTGCCGTGCCCACCTGGTCGTAGGGCTCCATGGCGGTGCCCCCCAGGAAGGCGCCCACCTCCTCCTGCACCAGGCTCTGCTGGCCCTGGGGGTCCTCCAGTCGCACCAGCCTCACCCGGGGGGCCACCGACTCGGCGGGCAGGTCTCCTCTGGCCCCCAGGACAAAGGCCAGGGTGGGGGGCACGGGCAGGTTGGCGCGAGCCGCCAGCACCCAGCGGGTGACCGGCGTGTCCTCGAGCCGGTGGGCGAGCGGGACCGAGCCCCCCGTGGGGCAATCGAGGTCACGGGCCAGCTCGCCCATCCAGCCACCCTCGGGGTCCCCCGGCGCAAAGGTGCCCGTCACGTAGTTGGCGCGGCGGGGGGGCACGAAGGTCTCCAGGGCGCTGTGCCCTCCCACCTTGAAGGAGACGCCCCGGGAGAGCAGCAGCGACCAGGCACCAGGGGACGTCTCCGATGGCACCCGGCTGGCCCAGGTGGGGGACAGGCACAGCACCATGGCACCTACGGGTGGGAAGCGGGGTAGGTGGTGAGTACCCTCGTGCTGCGGGGGGGTATTTGCTGCTGAGCTGGTGTGTACTGAGATTAATGGGAGAGGGGAGTTGGTACCAGCCTCCTCCCCTGCCTCAGTTTCCCTCAGTCCTGGTCAGGTAGGACAGGCGGGTGGGTGGATCCCTGCTGTTAGCTCAGGGGTGTCTCCTGCGGGGTGGGGACAAGGGGACTGCACCCACCTGGGCAGCGGGTGCCACCCTCCAGCAGGACAGGCAAGAAGGTAGTGGGGGAGCCCAGGATGCAAACGGTCATGTCCAGCGGGCCAAATCCTGCCAGGAAGGGAAGGGTTAACAGCCCCCGGATGGGGACCCCGGTGTCACCCTGTTCCTGGCACTCCAGTGTGGCTGAGAGACCCCAAACCCCCTGTGTCCCTAGCCTGGCACCGTATCTCCATTGCCACCCCTGTCCATGCCAACCCCCCTATCCCAGCCTGGCACTGTGGTTACATCACTGTCCCTGCCACCCCCGTGTCCCAATCTGGCACCGTGCCCCCCGTGTCCCCCACCCGTGCGGGGCTCCGTGGAGCAGTCCAGCGTGGGGGGCAGCCCCTCCTGGCACAGGGCTCTCTGGAGCCGCTCATAGGCATTCGTGGCACAGCTGGGGTCCCCGTTGTCCCTGGGCACTTCGCCATCGGGGGCCTCGTCCTCCAGCCAGCCAGGACACAGCGCCTCGGGCCCTTCCCACTCCTGCTCCTCCGGGCTGGGCACCCGCTGCGGGCTCGGCTGGGCCGTCGAGAGCTGTGGGAGCAGGGACAGGGCTGGCACGGGGGTAAGGGGGTGGTATGCGGCTGGCGTGGGGTAATGGGGCTGTCACGGGGCTGGCGCGGAGCTGGCACGTGGGTAGACACGGGGTGGGCATGGGGACATGGGTCAGACACGAGGGGGCTGGCACAGGACACAGAGGCACCGGGCGCCGCTACCCACCCTTGGGGTGGGGGCGTGAGGGTACTGGGGGGCTGCGGGCGCCGGGCACGGCGCCACCGTCTCGGGGACAGCGGGGCAGCGCCAGCCGCCAGGGCCGTCAGCTCCCGGACAAAGCGTCCCCTTGTCCCCGCGGGGTCACGCGCCGGGTGGGCACAGCACGCCACGCTGCCCGCTGCCCAGCGCCAGTGCCCGGCACCGCCGGGATCCCAAGATGGGACACCCACCTCCGCCCGGATTCCCCACCCGGGGGCCACTCACCATCGTGGTGACAGAGGGGCTGCAAGAGAAGGACAGGCAGAGTCAGCGCGGCTCCTTGGGGACCTGCCACCCCCACGGCCACCCCCAGCCCGTGCTGGGAGCCCCAACTCCCGTGGGGGGACCCATCCTGCAGCACCCAACAGAGACTGGCACACTTCCTGGGGCACACCTCGGTAACAACTCCAGTGTCCTTATATTGTCCCTTCAGCCCTAGTCCCAGTGTCCCCAGACTGACCCCTCGGTGCCAGTCCCTGTGACCCCAGCTTGTCCCCTCGCTGACAGCTCTGATGGCCCCAGATTGACCCCTTGGTGCCAGTCACGGTGGCCTCAGGTTGGCCCCTCTGTGCCAGCCCTGGTGGCCCCAGCACCTCCGGTTTAGTGTAATCCCGTGCCAGCTCAGTGCAGCCGGGGGCACCTCCCCATCCCGGGGGTGCCAAGGTGCTCTGGGGGTGCAGATCCAGGGACCGGGGTGTCGCCACCCCCCCGGGTGTCCTCGCTCCCAGCAGGTGCCCGGCGGAGCTGGGCACAGAGGGGCAACTGAGGCACGGAGCTGAGAGGTGCCCGCTGGTAGCCAGGGTGTTCCCACGCTGGCAGGGACGGTGTCCCCAAGGAGTGCCGCGGTGACAGGGTTAGGGGACACACGGTTCGGTGGCATGGCAGAAGGACCCTACAAAAACCGGCCACGGGGGTCCCTCAATGTCCGCGCCCCGCCCTGCCCCCCCGAGCCTGGGGTCCACCCTATCCCCCTCTATCCCCAGCTGGGAGGCGGCCCTGCTGTCCCCAGGCTGGGACAGCTGTGTCGCCCGGTACCTTGGGGTGGGAGCCGTGGCCTGAAAGCGCGCAGGGGACGAGGGTTCGGGGACGCCTGGCACAGGGGACACCGGCCGGTCTGGCCTTTAAACCCCCCCGCGCCAACCCGAGGTGCCAACCCCCGGCCCCGTGCCCCGGATTAAGCGACACAGAGCCCCATTGTCCCCTCTGCCACCTCGCGCCAGGCGCTGGCACCCCTGTCCGTGTCCCTGTCCCCGTCAATAGCAGCGGGACTCGGAGAGTGGCTCAGCCTGACGGGGTATTCCTGTCCCTCTGTCCTGCGTCCTCAGGCTGGACACGCCTCCCGTCCTCCCTCCGCTTCTCGCACTGTCCCCCTGTCTCCAGCGTGGCGGAGCTGCCAGCCCGCACGTCCCCCGGCTTAGCTCCAGCTGCCCGCGGCGTCACTGTCACTGTCACCGTCACCGCCACCGCTACCGGCAGGCGCGGGGCCACCAGCGCGGCTGCCGCGCCGCAGGGTCCTTGCACGCGCTGTCACCCGCTCCCTGTCATCCCTGCGCCCTGCCACCCTCATTGTTACCTGAATTGTCACGTGCACCCTGTCACCCACAACCCATCACGCACCGTCACTTGCGCCATCACCAGCATCCTGTCACCTGCACCTGTCACCCACACCATGTCACGCACATCGTCACCCACCCGTCACCCAAACTGTCACTCCCACCGTCACCCACACCGTGACACCTGCATTGTCACCAGCATCCTGTCACCTGCACTGACACCTGCAGGTCACCCACACCCCGTCACGCACATTATCAGCTACCTGCCACCTGTACCCTGTCACCTGCATTGTCACCCAGACCCCATGATCTGCACCATGCCACTGCACTGTCACCTGCACCCTGTCACCCACACCCTATCACCACCCGCCTGTCACCTGCACTGTCACCTGCACCCTGTCACAGGTGTACACACACACCCCGGCCCCCATCCCGCTGCTCCCGCCCCTTCCGGCCCCAGTACCCCCCAAAACCACCCACATCCCCCCACCGCTGCCAGCACCCACCGGTGGTGCCGGTGTCTGTGCTGGTGCCGGTGTCTGTAGGTGTGGGTCTGTCCCGGTGTTGTCGCACCCGGCAGAGCTCTGCCCACCCCGATCCCGGCGGTGTCGGTGTCTGTCGGTGTTGGTCCCGGTGCTTTCGCGCCCTAGCAGCGGCTCTGCCCGCTCCCGTCCCGGGGGTGGCGGTGTCTCCTGCCCGGGCGGGGCGGGGCGGGGCGGGGCGGGGCCGGGGGCACCGGGGGGACGGGGACACCGAAGGGGGTGGCAGGGCAAAGGGGGCAGCAGGGCCCAGGGCGGCGGGGCCGGGGTGCCACGGCGAGGAGATTGGGGCAGGGACCGGGGTAGGGAGCGGGACAACGGACGGGGACAGAGACGGGGACGTGGGCAGGGGACAAGTGACCGGGGGCAGGGACGGGGCCAGCCCGGGGTCACCCGGGGCCGGGTGTAAAACTGACACCGCGGCGCAGAAATGTCAGGGCAGGGGCAAGCCCCGAGAGCTATTCCCGACCGCCCTGCACGACATGGAATAGGACACGGGGAATGGCATGGCATGGCATGGCATGGCATGGCATGGCATGGCATGGCATGGCATGGCATGGCAAGGCATGGCATGGCACAGCCAATGTGGGCAGGGGTAGGAGACAGGTAGGACCCCATCCCTGACACTGCCACCCTCCACGAGCAGTAGCACAAATGTGTCACCCTCCCCCGTGTCCCCAGTGGGAGCCCCGCCTTCGGGGTGTCCCCGGGGACCCCAGGGTGGCAACAGTCTCCCGGCAACTACCTGGTGCTGCTCCCGACTGTGTCCCCTGAGAACCCGGGTGGAGATATCCCTGGCCTCTGCCAGGCATCCTGTCCCCTCATGTCCTCCCGTGTCCCCAGGCTGTCTCTGTGCCCCCAGGACCGGGATATGGATCCCCGGTTCCCCCCGTGTCCCGTCCTGTCCCCTTCCAGATAGACAGGGGACCCCTATCTATCCCGAGGCTCTTCCCCTCCCTCTCCCACTCTATCCTGTGCCCCCAGGCCCATGATATGAGTCCCTGTGGTTCCCCATGTCCTCTTGCTCGGCGTGTGCCGCCGCTCGGGTTCTTCTCTTGCCCGGGATGTCCCCCTTCCCTGGATGTCCACTTGCCCGGGACGTCCCCCTTCCCGGGATGTCCCCTTGAACCTGGACGTCCCCCTTCCCGGGAAATCCTCCTTTCCAGGAAAGTCCCTCTGCCCGCGGTGTCCCCTTGCCCGGGATTATCCCCTTTCCGGGATGTCCCCTTTTCCGGGGTGTTCCCCGTCCCGGGACGTCCCCCTTCACAGGCATGTCCCTCTGCCCGGGGTGTCCCCTTTCCCGGGGTGTTCCCCTTCCCGGAATGCCCCTCTTCCCGGAATATCCTCCTGCGGGGCGTGTCCCCTCTCCACCACCGTCCCCTTGCCACTGGCTTCCCCCGCCGTGGCTTCCTGCTGTCGGCCCCCCCCGGCCGTGCTGTCCCTATTTCCCGGCCCTTCCAGGGCTGGGATACCCTGACGGAGGGGACAGAGGGACAACGGGACAGCCCCGCTCCCGGGGCGCTGCAGTGAGTCCTCCGAGCCCGCAGAGGGCGCCGCCCGCGCCGGGGCCGCTCTGGGAGGGCGCGCGGGGCGGGGCGGCGCGCGGGCGGCCATGGCGGACACGGAGAAGCTCAACCTCGACTCCATCATCAGCCGCCTCCTGGAGGGTGAGCGGCTCCCGCCGCCCCCCGAGCCCCCTGACACCTCCCCTCCGCCCGGGGAACCCTTCGGGACCGGCCCGGGCCGTGTCAAACCTCGCGGGGCGGTCCCCGGTCTGGGCCTGGCGGGGCGGGTTAGGCCGCGGTGGTTTGGTGGGGGTCAGGACCGAGAAATGTTTGGGGAGGGGCTCCCCATGGGGTTTGGGGAGCTGGAGATGTGTCTGGAGGACGTAGAGAATATGGAGGGGATCCCGAAAGGGTCTGTACCCTGCGGGGGGAAGGGGGGAGCTGGAGGAAATCGGGTGTCCCCAAGGGGTCTGTACCCCGCGGAGGAGTGGACTGGAGGGTGTGGAAGTGTCCCGAGTGTGTGCTCGGGGGTCTGGGGGCTGTAGGTGAGCCTGTAGGGCGTGGAGGATATGGGGAGGAGCGCTGGGGCAGGTAGAGCAGGGGTTCCTGGGGCTCTGTTGGGGTCCCGGAACACTTCGAGGTCCCTGATCCTGTTCTCTATGGTGGGACCAGTCCAAGGGTCGCGGCCGGGGAAGAACGTGCAGCTGACAGAGAACGAGATTCGTGGGCTGTGCCTCAAATCCCGGGAGATCTTCCTGAGCCAGCCCATCCTGCTGGAGTTGGAGGCTCCCCTCAAGATCTGCGGTGAGGCCTGGATGGCTGCTGGGCAGCACTGGGGTGGCATGGGGGGCTGCGGGGTGCCACTCACAGCCTGTGTCCCCTCCCCAGGTGACATCCACGGGCAGTACTACGACCTGCTGAGGCTCTTCGAGTACGGGGGCTTCCCCCCTGAGAGCAATTACTTGTTTTTGGGGGACTATGTGGACCGGGGCAAGCAGTCACTGGAGACCATCTGCCTGCTGCTTGCCTACAAGATCAAGTACCCTGAGAACTTTTTCCTGCTGCGGGGCAACCATGAGTGTGCCAGCATCAACCGCATCTATGGCTTCTATGATGAGTGTGAGTGCCTGAGCTGTGCCCCTCAAAACCCCTCTGCCATTGCTGGGCACTCCCTTTCCCGGTATTGTCCCAGTGCTGTCCCACACTGACCCCACATGGGACCTCCTTCCCTCCCCACTGTGTCTTCCTGTCCTTTCCCTGTGTCCTCCCACCCTTCCATGTCCTCCTGCCCACCCCCACCTTATCCCCAAGGACACCCCTAACTCCCGTTTGTCCCCCGCAGGCAAGAGACGATACAACATCAAGCTCTGGAAGACTTTCACCGACTGCTTCAATTGTTTGCCCATTGCCGCCATCGTGGATGAGAAGATCTTCTGCTGCCACGGAGGTGGGAATGCCCATTCCCAGGGATTCGGGAGGGCTGGAGTTGGGATGGGATCTCCATGCTGAGCTCTGGGGGTGCCCCTTTCCTGCAGGGTTGTCCCCCGACTTGCAGTCGATGGAGCAGATCCGGCGGATCATGCGGCCCACAGATGTCCCGGATCAGGGGCTGCTCTGTGACCTGCTCTGGTCCGACCCTGACAAGGATGTGCAGGGCTGGGGGGAGAACGACCGTGGGGTCTCCTTCACCTTCGGGGCCGAGGTGGTGGCCAAATTCCTGCACAAGCACGACCTGGACCTCATCTGCCGGGCACACCAGGTACCACTGGGACCCCCAAATATTGGGGCTCACCTGGGAGGGGGAGTTTGGTTCCCAAGTGGGTGTCAGGTGGTTCTACCCCAACTATTTCCCCGTCAAGGGTGGTGTGTACTACAGGAGTGTGTGGGTTGGAATTCAGAGAGCGTTTGCCCTGGGATTTGGGTATTTACCCCAGGATTTGGGTGTTTACCCTGGGATTTGGACATTTGTCCCAGGGGGGGAAGCATTTACCTCGAGGGGGAAGTATTTGCCCCAGGGGGGATGAATAGTCACCCTTGGATGTAGCTGTCCCTCCCAGAGGCTGGATGACCACTCTGGAGGTGCATGTTTGCCTTGGGGCAGTGGGTATTTGTCCTGGGTGGTGGCTGTTTGCTCCAGGGAAGGGAATATTCACCCTAAGGGCTGGATATTCAGCCTGGGGGACTGGGAATTTCCCAGGGGAGGTGGATATTGGCCATGGGGGCGTGGATATTTGCCAACCCTGTGCCCCCTCCAGGTGGTGGAGGATGGCTATGAGTTCTTCGCCAAGCGCCAGCTCGTCACCCTCTTCTCAGCCCCCAACTACTGCGGCGAATTCGACAACGCTGGCGCCATGATGAGCGTGGACGAGACGCTAATGTGCTCTTTCCAGGTAAGCCCAGGGGGTAAACACCCCCAATTCCTGCTGGAATGGCTGCAGGGAGTTCTGCCCTCCAGGGAAGTGGGGAGCTGGGGCTGGAGCTCACTGATTTCTTTCCCCCTTCCCCCCTAGATTTTGAAGCCGGCCGACAAGAACAAGGGCAAATACGGGCAGTTCAGCGGGCTGAACCCTGCTGGGCGCCCCGTCACCCCTCCCCGAAACTCTGCCAAAGCCAAGAAATGAGCTGGGAGCCGCCCCTGTGCTGCCCACGCCCCCCACGCCCCCGCCCTAGCGTCAGGTCGCTTTTCTTTCGACTCGTTTTTTTATTTGTAGGATCCTGCCCCCTCCCCCCCGCCACGCTGCACCAAAGCAGGTCCAGGGCAGGGAGTGCCGGGGCGAGGGGAGTGCCTAGAACCCAGAGCCCAGCCCTGGGGTGGCAGCGGGGGTGGGGCGGGGCGGGCAGGAGGATTTTTTGGGGAATAAACTTGTAATGGGTCACTGGGGGGTGCCTGTCCTGGTGGTTGGATGGGTGCTGGGGGTGGCAGTGACTCAGGACTCAGCATTCTCCATCGCTGTCCTCTGCCAGCACCTCCTGGGTTGTGGCCAGACTGGGCCTTCCTGGTGTCATCACTGACCCAAAAAACAGGGAGCGAAACTGTGGGGAGAAAGGGGGGTCAGGAGGAGGCTGCATCCACCCCCTGCCCCCAGGCACACCCATCCCAGACCTTCTTGTGCGGGGGGGTCCCTGGTACAGCCCCTTCCTCCTCCTCCTCAGGGTCACTCTCAGCTGGCTGGGGAGTGTACAGGGGGAAGGCAGGGCTGGGGAGCCCTCCCGAGACCCCCTCGCTGGTTTCCATAGCAGCCATGTAGGACTCGAGGTCATCGGCAAAGTCATCTGATGGGGTGGGCAGGTGGGACACACTGAGGAGAACAGAGCAGGACTGGGAATGTTCACACTGCTCCCTGCTGATGGCAGCTGGAGAGCTCATCTGGGACTTACCCATTGGTCGAGGCAGACTGGGAATCACTTTCCAGGTCAGAGAGGGTGGCCAGCACCAGGTGAACCTCCAGCACAGTGTCATCCAGGGTGAAGACCACTGGCCTGGGGGCACAGAGGGGCTCAGAGGGTCCCAGGGGCAGAGCTGGCGCTGTGGGGGATGTGAACACACCTACCTGCCAGGCTCATCAAAGTGGATGGTGAGGGGCAGGTTGGAGGCCTCAGCAAAGCTCAGCAGCCCCTGGGAACAAAGGGGAGGGTGAGGGGGGCTGGGAGGTGACACAAGGCTGGGGGGCTTGGGTGGGGACTAACCCGGAATTCCTTGAGGCAGAAAGTGATGTGGGAGCCCGGGGCCACAGCCACTGACTGGAACTCGTCCTCAGCCAGCCACAGCTGCGTCACCATCGTCTTGCTTGGCTCTGGAGGCAGGAACAGGGCAGGTGGGGTACTGGAGGGACAGGGTGGGGAAGGGGCTCCCTTACCCTGCAGGACTCACCTGCCTCATCCTCCACGTAGTTCTGCAGGCTGATTTTGCCACCAGGGCCAGTCTGCAGTGTCACCTCAGCCAGCGTCGGGGGAAAGTGGACCACAGCCTCCACCAGCACCCTGAGGGGCACGGGAGGGGGCTGAGAACCCCAAGTCCTGCAGGGCTGGGCAGGGTCCCTCCTTCCATCTACCCTCATCCCACTCTGCACACCCCAGTACTACCCCCATGGTGTCCCCTCTCACCGTGCAGGGGTGCAGAGGCGGCTGGCACAGGATTGGGTGTCAAAGACAGCCTGGAGCTGCTCGCACTCTTGGAAGGCCAGGTTGTGTGTCTTGGTGACACCTGGCAGGGGGGACAGTGGCTCAGCAGGGTAGGACATGGTGTCAGTGTGTCCCCTGCTGTGCTGTGTCACCCCTCCAGGCTGTGTCCCTGCTGGCACTCACC
Organism: Lichenostomus cassidix; assembly: GCF_008360975.1. NCBI lineage: Eukaryota > Metazoa > Chordata > Aves > Passeriformes > Meliphagidae > Lichenostomus > Lichenostomus cassidix. The sequence goes on from NC_139486.1 coordinate 63,698,983, forward strand.
GTACTTGCAGTGGAGCTGCAGCACCAGGCGGCAAGCACGGGGCTTGAGCAGGATTAGGCATTTCCCCACTGACTTCTCCAGTGAGGGCAGCGAGCGGAAGACGCCCAGGAAGGACTGCAGGGATGGATACGGGGACTGTCACCTGCCTGGGTCACCCTGGAACAACAGGGAACTGTGGGGGGAACCAGGCAGGGTGTTGCACCTTCATGTGGACTTTGCATCGGAAGAGCTTCGTGTCGGGCCCAGTGATGCCCGGCTCGTACAGCTGGAAGAACAGGGGTGCAAAGAGGAAGGAGGCGAAGGCGGAGCGGGAGGAGTTGACAGCACGGAGGGACAGCTGAGGACACAGCCAGAGTGTTAGCACGGCCTGCAGGGAAGGAGGGGGCACAGGCACAGGTGCCCCCCTAGCTCCCATCCTGCCCCGCAGATGTTCCGTACCCCGCTGTCGGTGGGCTCCAGGTAGAGCTCGTCGCCGATGCGGGACAGGGAGTGCACAGCTCGGCCGAGGACTGGGAAGGAGAGGGTGTGGGGGTGAGGCAGGGCCCCGCCGAGCGTGGCGCACCTCCCGGCCCCCCAGGTCCCGCTCACCTTTGACGTTGCCGCCGGCGATGACACATTTCATGGCACCGACACCGGCGCCGGGCGGGCACGTGGGGGCTTCGCGCCCACCGCCCCCTGGCCCCGCCCCGCGCCCACGCCCCTTCCTTAACACGCAGCGGAGCCTGCGGTTAAGCCGCGGCTCCCAGCTAGTTCTGCTTGGGCCTCACCGCCGCCCCCGCCGCGGTTCTTGTTCCCTCCCCGCCCCACCGGTGCCGTCTCTCCCCAGCGGCCCCGCGGTGGTGTCCCCCAGCTCGCCGGCCCCGTCCCTTCCCGGTGGTTCCGGTCGCTTCCCCGCCGCACCCCGCCGGTGGCTTCCCGCGCCCGCCTTCCCAGGCCGCCTCCCCATTGGCCGGCAGTGCCGCTCCGTCCCGCCTCCACCGCCAGCCGGTTGGTTCACGCTGAGGGGTCGAGTGACGGCAGGGTGCTGGGTGTCACGTGACCGGTGGGAGGGGCGTGGCTCCGGCCCCTTCGCTGTCAGGTCTGCCCCGCCGGCAGGCCCCGCCTTCCGAGGCTCGCTATTGGGCGGCGCTCGGAGTGACGTGCGGCTCAGCCAATGGGGCCTCGACGTGCCCCTCAGCGCGGCTCCAAGCGCTCAGCCCCGCACCGGGACCTTCCCGGGGTTTCCTGCCCCATCCCGAGGCTTTCCCGGGGCTGTTCCCTGCTTGTGCTTCTTAGGTCCCAGACCCTCGCTTCATTCCCAGCAGCATTGCCGGCGGGGCTGCCCTTCCGCAGCATTGCCCGCTCCTTCAGGTCCCTTCGACCCTTCCCGCATTCCCGGGGCACGGTGCTCCCTTGGAAGGGCTGCAACTCCCTGGAGCTGCTCCAGTGCTTCCCGAGATCCCGGTGATTTGGGGATCCCTGTCTCCCGGGGGCACATGGGAAGTGGGATGCTGCAAGTTAATGTTCGATGGTCTCTCTCTGTCCTGGAGCTGCTGCTGGCTATGCATCCCATAGTATCATGGAATGGTTGGGGTTGGAAGGGACCCTAAAGCTCATCCAGTTCCATGCCCTGCCATGGGCAGAGACACCTTTCACTTGACCAGGTTGCCCTGCCCAGCACTTCCAGGGATGGGTTTTTGAGGGTGTCCCAGGATTCTGCACTGGGGGTATATTGCAAATTCTGGGCTGGCCATGTATCCATGGGTTGTCCATAGAATCCCTGAACTGTTTGAGTTGGAAGAGACCTTCAAGCCCACCCAGTCCCAACTTCCTGCCATGGGCAGGGACATCTCGCACTGGCCCAGTTGCTCCAATTTGGCTGTGAGCACTTCCAGGGATGTGACCAAGGCTCTGCCAGCAGCCTGTGCTCACAGCCAGCCTGGAGTGACAGGCTCTGGAGTTGTGGCCTCGAGGGAGCCGGGGGTATGTGGCTGTGAGGAACTCGAGTCGTGCTCTCAGCAGGGTCCTCCAGCCGGCTCCCGCCTGCCGCTGGAGCAGCCGCTTCCCAAGTCCCTCCTCCTGGGCTCAGTGACCGTAGAGCCCGAGGCGAGGGGCCCCGCTGCAGAGCAGGGCTGGCACCTGAGCAGAGGGAAGTGGGAAGGGGGGTGCAGAGCCCCTTTCCCATAGCTGCCATCCTCCAGGACATGGTGACAGCCTCTTCTCCTCCTCCTTTCCCTGTCTGGTATGCTCGGTGCCTTTTATCTGGGATTCAGACCCAGCACCCCTCGGCAGCACATCCCTTCTGGGTACACAAACTCCTGACCTTTGTGGGGGCTCCATGGGCCAAGCCACGTGTGCGGGGCTGTGCTGGGATCACCGGCACGGCGCCCCGGGGACTCCCAGGCCTGCCTTGACCTGGGATCGGGGTCCAGCTGAATCTGGCTCCTCCACCCCTGGGGTGAGCACTGGCTACTGCCCTTCCTCCCAGGAGGAGGAGGAGGAGAGGATTGTGTGCGCACGTCCGTTCCAGCTCTGGCAGAGCAGCCAGGCTCCTCTGGAGCCGGCATCCCCAGGAGGGGCTCTGGCCTCGGGGCTCAGCGTTTTATGGGTCTGCAGAGAGGACGCAGCTGGCTGCAGTCGTGACACACACACTTCAGCGGGGGCCAAGGCCAGGCCACCCCTCCCTCTTCCCACCAGTGCCGACCAGGGAATGGGCTGAATATGGGCCGGGAGCAAGAGCCTGGCAGCCCTCAGCTCCGGCACCCCCAGGCTCAGCTGCACCCACAACACCTCTCCCAGGACTCCCCTTCGGGCTGGGGATCTTCACGCAAGGATGGCAGGGAAGGTGACAGGCATGTTCCCTCGCCCTCGGCGGGCTCGGGGCGGTCTCCCAGCATCCTTCCCGCTCCTCCAGCTTCCTTCCCGGCACATGGCACGGCGCCCTCGCCCAGGCAGCGGCGCGGGGAGACAGACGGCCACAGCTGGGCTCCTGCTGCCAGCCCAGCAGAAGGGGACACGCCGAGTCGGATGGCTGCTCCGTGCTCCTGCCTGCGCCCCAGGGGTGTCCTCAAGGAGCCGGGCGCTGCCGGAGCGTCCCAGCCCATGCCTCGCGGGTGGCTTGGGGCTAAAGACAGGATTTCTGGGTCTGGTCGGCCCCCCATCTCTGTTTCCTCCGGCTGCTGGCCACAAAGGTCAGCAGTGGGAGGCCGGGCTGGCCCTGGCGCCGGCCGGAGAACCCGCAGCCGCGGGGTGGGACGGAGGTGAGCTCAGCTGCCCGGTGACGTGGCCCCGAGGGCAGGGCGGGCACGGCCCCACCCACGCGGAGCTGCTGCGGGCACCGGGAGAGGAGGAGGAACAGGATGCGGGGATGAGGCTTCCCAGCGATTGGACCTGCCCGTGCCTTGTGCCCATTTGTCCTGGGGCGGGAGCTCCGTCCTGGCACCGCTGGCTGGCACAGGGAGAGGGGCTTGGGAAGCTGGGATCCTCACCCGCAGGGCCACTTGCCCTCCTCCTCTTCTCCTCTCTCAGGTGTTAGCCCAGCGGGAGCCGTGGCGGCTGGAAAACTCCTCAAACCCAACCGCAGCGCTTGGTTTTGGGGAGGGGAGACGGCAGCGAGGGGCAGCCCCGCCGCCTCGGCAGGCAGGAGACCCCCGGGGACGGGCCGGTGGCTTTTCCCAAGTGCTCCAGCATTGCTGGCGGGATCTGCTGACTCGAGGGGGAAACCAGATACCCTGTCCCGCGGCTGGGGGGGGGGCGAGGAGGCCGTCCGCACGCCGAGCGGACCCCCCCAGACACGCTGCCGGGGAGCCGGGCCGGGGCTCCGTCCATCCGTGGATCGCTTGGGCAGATCCGTCCGACACTTCCCCAGCCCCTCCGAATCCCCAGGGCTGTGGAGTATCTCCCATTTACCCGGGGGACGGGATCCAGAGCCCCCCTCGCCACCCCTGACATGTCTGTTGGGCACTTCCTCATGAACTCAACACCAAATGTGCGCTTCCCAAGCAATAAATCAGCCAGCACCGCGTCGGTGTGTGGTTTATCCCTACGGGGGGTCCCCAGACTGGTGCTAATGAGTTCAGCACCCAGTATCCCGGTGGATTTGGGGAAAGAGGGTCTTGATGTTCTCGGAGCAGGCACCCCGTTATCCCGGAGAAAGCCGGGAGGATGCGATGGCAACCGGGAGGGCTCGGACCTGGCCAGGGCCGGGGTCTGGAGTGGAAGCGAATCCGGCTGTTACCTCCCGGCCCTTCCCGGCGCTCCCAGCGCCTTTGTTTTAAACAAAGCTTTTTTGGGGGGGAGACAGGACTTTCCCCTCCCCGCCGAGAGAGTCCCCGCGGCAGCACCCACTCATGGATGAGAGGCGCGAGGGGAAGGAACGAGGGGCTCTGGCTCTCGGGTCTCCCCCTTCCCCTCTGGCGGCAGCTCCTCTTGGCCCTGGGGGTCTCCCCATGCCCCCCAATCCACCCCACTCACCTCGGGTGGGCTGTGGGGAACGCCGCGGTCATTGCCAAGGGCCCCGCGGGGGCCGGGACGGGGCTTGTCCTAACGGGGGAGGATAATCGGGAAGAAAGCGGCTGTGGCACCCGGAGGAAAGGGGCTGGGGGTCCTTTCCCGTCCCCGCGTGAACGGGGAGCGCCGGGGAAGGTGAAGCCCTCCCTCAGGACGGAGGGTCCCCCCCTCGGCTGAACTGCCGCCGCCGCTATGAGGGGCTCCGGTTGTGCCGCCGGGACCCCTCCGCGCTCCCCCCGCTCCGCCGCTCACCTGCCGCCGTCCTGGCGGGACAGCGCCCGCCGCTCTGCGGGTCCCCGAGCCGGGGGAGGGGGGTCCGCCGCTCCCGGACCCCCTCTCTCGGCCGGAGGGGAGGGGGCTGGCCGTGCCAGCGAAGGGCCGAGGACCCCCCCTCCCCGCCCCGCCGCCACCCTCCCCGCACCGGCCGGCCCCATCCCTCTGCCGCTCCTCCCCGCTGCCCCGGGGGGGAAAGGAAGGGGGGGCAGGCTGGCACCCCACGCCCCCCCGACCCCCCCTCCCCCGGCCCGGTCCCGCCAGAGGAGCCGCTTCACCGCACCTCGCCTCGTTCCCCCCCCTCCTCCCCTCCCCGGACCCCCCCCCCCGTCCCGTCCCCCCCGTTCTCCCCCCGGGACCGGGCTCTCGGCTCTGTGCGCGAGGAGGAGGAGAGGCGAGAGGGCTCGGAGCGGCAAATGGGAGCCGCAGTCCCGAGCCGGTGTGCGGGACCGCTGCCTGCCCGCCCGAGGACCCCCGAGCACGCACCCAGCGCCCTGGCCCCGCGCCCGTCCCGCATGGAGCTGAGAGCAGGTAGGAAACCCCCCCGCCGAGCGGCACCGGCCCCGCACCGGTCCCGCACCGACCCCGTCGCTGCCACTTTAACAAAAGCCGGGCGGGAGCCAGAACCGCACGGGGGGCGCAGCGAGGGAGAAAGCAGGGGGTCCCCCCCTTCCTACCCGGCCAGCGGCACTCCGCGGGACTCCCCTCTTCCCTTCCCTCCCCTCCGCCTTCCGCAGCACCGGGACTGAGCTCCAGCCTCCCCACCTCTGCCCGGTGCCGGGACTCCGGGGATGGGGATGGGGATGGGGAAAGGGGGGATAAAGCCGGGGCGGGGGGGAGAGGGAGGGAATGAATGGAGTCCGCTCTTGTGTACAATTACATCAAATACATTCTTGAAAGCAACCTGGTTCTGCTTAACACTTGAATTGGGGAAAAAAAAAAGAGGAAAGAAGGAGGCAGCAGCTTGGAGAGGGTGGATGCGAGCTCCGGGGTTTTTTTCCTTCTTTCTTTTTGGGTTGTTTTTTTTTTTTTTTTTATTCCTGCATTCCTGGACCCCAATCAAAAGAGCAAATCAAGGGAGGTGGAAGAGGGGAACGGCGGCGAGCGAGGCAGCCGGAGCGCGGTGCGAACCCTCCACACCCCAAAAACCCACCCAACCCGCCCCGTTTTTTTTTTCCCCCCCACCTAACACCCGAGCGAGCCCAAACCAAAACAAATAGAGACCGAGGGAAAAAAAAAAAGCCAGAAACCAACCAGAAAAAAAAAAAAACAAAAACAAAAACCAAACCAAAACCGCCACCCAACCCTGAGTGCGAGAGAAGCAGCGAGCCAGGGCTGAGGCGAGCGGGCGGGCTCGGGGCGCCGAGCAAGAGCCGAGCCCCCGAAAATCCCCCTGCACCCCGACTATGCTAAATGTAACCGGGGAGCTCTCAGGTAAGCCCGCGGCGCTGGGTGCGGGGCGGGGGGGCTCCCCTAACTCCCCTGCCTGCATCTGCAGGGAGTTTTTCCCCTTTCCAAACAGACTGCTGATTTTAATTTGATGTGATTAAAAGGTCTGTCTGGCTTTGGGATTGATTTAAGACTTTCCCCTCTCTGGGTTGGGTTGTTGTTTTTTTTTTTCTTCCCCTTTCTCTCGTTCCCTCTTTTCCATGCATGTTTGTGATTACCAGGGAGGGAACCGCCGCTGAGCACGGAGAATTAAGCCCGGGACTGACGGAGGGGAAGAAAAGGAAAGTCGGTGGGATTTATGGGGGGCAGGAAGAGTTAGTTTTCCTGCCCGGGGCTGGATTTCGGGGCTTGACACGGAACGCCACCGCTAGAGCAGGCGAGATTCCTCCGGGACGCAGCCGTGGATTTTGGGGTGCCAGGGAGGGGACGGCTTTGTTCCCCTGGCCCCAGCGGCCACCGGCACCCCCAGGGCTGCCTGGGGGCCGGCCGGCCTGGCGGCACACCGGGATCGGGGGCTCCTCGCCCGGAAAATGCTGGAAAACACCCTTAAAAGGTCAAAGTGTGGGCGCCGAGAGGCTCCTCGGGGTACCGGGCGGCGGGTCCGAGGCCGGGGCAGCACGAGGCCGGCGCCGGGTTCGGCTCCAGCCGGCGTGACGCAGGACGGGCAAAGCGGGGCGAGAGCCGGGGAACCGGAAAAGCGAGGCCGGGATCCCCAGCGGCTCCATAGCCCTCCCTCGCCCCTTCCTCTCTGCCTTCCCGCTGCCGCCGGGGCCGGAGGACGTGGCCGAACCGGTGGCACAGCCGGTGCCGAGGCCTGCGGGGACAGGCGCGGAAGGGGACGGCTAGGAGGAGCTGCAGGGCTGCAGCTCGGCCTCCCCAACCCTGCTCCCCGTTTCGGGACATCCCCACCCGTGGTCTGCCCAGACGGTGTCCCCGGCAGCGCTCGGGGACTCTCGGCATCCCCGGTGTTCCCGTGCCTATTTAGCAGGCGGCACGAGGGCACGGTGGCGGCCGCACATCTGGGCTGCATTAGGCGCAGGCTCCGCAGGGAAATGCGGAGGGCTGTGCTTACAGGGCCGCGCCGGGGGGAGATTTATGCTCTGCTAAGTGGCACCGAGCCCCATAAATCATCCCCCCGGCCCCCCCACCGTGGCGGCAGCGCCCGTATCCCTGTGCCACCGTCCCAGGGTCCTGGCAGGCACACGGGAATGCTCTCCTAGATGGAGTATCTGGGATATCTGGGAAGTAGCTGGCCCAGCAGTGTTGTGGCTGCGTGTGGCAAGTGGTCTGTGGGTGACAGAAGTGTCCCAGGCTTCACCAGGGTGCCGTGGGGACATCAGGGCATAGCTGTGCCTGCCGGAGCTGCTGGTCCAACACTGACCCAGCCAGGCAGTGTCCCTGGTATGAGATGCCAGCAGTGGCAGTGGGTCTGGAGGTGCCTGGGTGTGTCACCCAGGGCTCTGCAGTGCCACATGGGCTGGCACTGTAGGTCCCCTGCTCCACTGGAGAGTGGCCAGCCTGGCTCTGTGCTGGTGAACCCCTGGAGCAGTGCCGGGGGGCTGTCGGGCTGTGTTGCTCCGTGAGCAGAGGGAAGGGATCACGTTGCCGCGTGTGGCTCCTGGGTGCTGGGCGTGCGTGCAGGGCAGCGGGGTCTGGTTGGGATTAGGGTCCTGCGCCCCCCTCCCTGGTGGGGGTGTTTCCATCATGCCGCTGGTTGGAGCCAGAGCAGGATGGGAAATCCAGGCCCAGCTAATTACGGCCTCGCTGGAGTCTCCCGTGCACAGCCGCATTTATAAACACACGGAGGAGACAGGATGTAAACACTCAGCACCGCGAGTGCAGGCACGGCTGGAATTGGGGGGGACGCGGGGTCACGTGCCTCCCGCGCAACCACCCACTCCCAACACGGCGGCTTTGCCATGGGATGGGATAGATGGCATGGAGTCCAGTAGAATGGGAGGGATGGGATGGAGATCCTGTTGTGGCTGCAGGCACTGTTGGGGCACTCTTTCCATTGGAGCTCAGGGAATGCTGTGTCCATGATATCCAGGTGTGGAATATGAGCATCCTTGTGTCCCCACTGTGCCAGCTCCACAGGGCCACTGCTATGCTGTGGTGTCACCTCCCCAGATACAGTGGGGTTAAATGCCAGCAGTGTGGGGACACAGACATGACTGTCCACGAGCCCTTGAGTGTCACCCACTCCAAGCCCCTTGGAGCTGGTGGCCACGTTGGGCTGGGAAACGCCCTGTGGAGGGTTAAAGTGGTGCCACTTGGTGGCTGGGACAGTGGGGACAGGGCTGCTTTGTCCTCAGTGCTACAGTCATGCCTGACCAATGCGAGACCTCTCATGCAGGCCCCAGGAATGGGGCTGTGGGGTGGGATGGGGCTCTGCTCGCCTCTGGACGCTGGCCCATCAGATAGGGCAGCTCCTGGCACGGCGTTGGGGAACGGCTCAGCTCCGTCTGCTGCCGGGGGCTTTGGGGCCAGGGGGTCTCCCCTTCCTGGTCACCGCACCCGTCACCAGGGTTTCGGGAAAGTGGCTCTGGGCAGGCTGTGGTCGATCAGCCCTCAGCGGCTCTGCCCACAGCATGCCCAGGGAACAGCTCACGGGCTCCGTGGCCAGCACTGCCACCCATGCTGCTGGGGGGTGGCAGGCCAGGCGTCCCGGTGGTGTCACCCCAAAGGCGGGTGAGCCACGTCCCTGCTGCCACGTGTGCAAGGGATGCCCATGGCACTACTGGTGTGTCTGGCATGGGTGTCATAGGGTGCTGCTGGCAGAGCCAGGGTGTGCCTGCTCCCATGGCCCCGTGTCACCCTGGCTCCTCGGGTGTCCCCAGGGCCCAGCGGGTGACCCTGGGCAGGCACGCCATGAGCTGCTTACGTGGGCTGGGAGCATCCTGGCTGTGCTCCAGGGCCGGTTTTGAAACCCTCGGGCTCTTCCTCTCCGACGTCACCGGGATCCAGCTGTGCCGGCTGGAGCCTCCCTCCTCCACTGTCTGTGCTGGTGGGTACCCAGCACCAGCTGCTGGGACAAGGGTGGGCAAGGGACAGTGAGGGCACCCGCTATGGCTAGGCCATTGTCACTGCTGTACTGTGGTCACTGTCACTGCTGTGTCACGGTCACCATCATTACTGTGCCAGTTTTACTGTCACTGCAGTGTCACTGCCACTGTCACTGCTGTGCCAAAGTCACTGTCACTGCTGTGCCAGGGTCACCATCATCACTGTGTCATGGTCACCACTACCCAGTGCTGTCCATTCTGTGCATCCCATCATTCCCATCCTTCAGCCACTCACCTCCATCCACTTCCTCCATCATCCTCACCCTCACATCCCAGCCACCTGACTGGAAGCCACTGTGGCTCCATCCCAATCTCACATCCCTGCCACTCCCCCCCTCCTTCCCCTTCCATCCTGCTCTCCGGCTGTGTTTGGTTTGGCTCTGGTGAGGCCAGGGCGGGTGTAAATCCCGCCTGGAAACTGGAGCCGGCGGCGGGTGAGGGTCCGGCCAAAGCAAACACTGGGAAGGGGGGGGCTTTGTGCGGTGTGAGTCACCATGGTCCCCCCGCGGTCCCCCCCCGGCCCACGCTCGCACGCACGCAGGGCTGGCCGCACGCTCCATGCGCCAGAACACACCGGAACGCAGGCAAGCGGCGGCACGTGCCCACCGTGGGGCACCAGGCGAGCTGGGGCCGGACTGGGCTGCCCCGCACGGGCACGGGGGGCATACAGGGTGTCACACCTGGTGTGGTGTGTGTGTGCCGTGTTACACATGGATGGCACGTAACGGTGTGTCCCCCCTCACGGTGTGCATGAACAGCATGATGCACACTTGCCTGGCATGCCCCGTGCATGCCACATGTGTCACACACCCTTGTGGTTGTGTATGGTGTCTCACACGTGTGGTGCATCACACACGTGCACGGTGTCACATGCCTGGAGAGTGTGTTGTTCCCCATGCCTGTGCGATGCACACACTTGTGCATACGTCCAGGTGTATCCCGGAATGTATCCCAGATGTCACCAGTGTCCTGCACACCCCCAGGATATATCCCAGGTTTGACAGCGTCCTGTACACCCACAGGGCACTTGCATCTCTCACAGCGAGGCTTGCCGTTTTCAGGGACACCCACCGCGGTGGGGCCCTTGTGGCTGGAGCAGGGGTGTCCCCGAGGACCCCCGTGCGTCACCGGTGGCCAGTGACGGGGAGTGGTGACGCGCGGGGGCACGGGGGCTGCCCGCAGCAGGAGCCCCGCAGTGCCGAGCCAGCGGCTGGTCTTTCCCGAGAGGCGCTGCCGGGAAGGCCTCTGTGGTGTGCCGTAGGTGCCAGCTGGCCGGAGCGTCCTGGCCGCGGGCCGTGACCTTTGCACAACCGCCGGCCGGCGGGGCCGCGGTCCCGGGCCGCCCTGACGTCAGGCCGATGATGGAGACCCCGCCGGCGCTTTCCGGTGGCTCCGCAAAGGTCACCCCGCGCTCCGGCCGCTCCTCGGAGCCGCGTCCCACCCCCCGCCCCTCCCCGCATTCTCGGTGGCCCCTCGGCCAGGGTCCCCGCTGGGTGCCCGGCCTGCTGCGGCGTTGGCGGTGCCCAAATATATCCCAGGCGTGTGTCCCAGCGGGAATGCCGCGGCCGAGCTGCTCCAGACCATATAAAGGATTGTTGGTGCAGCCGTGGGCGGGAGCCCTCCGACGGGAACCGGGGGGTCACTGTGCTGAGGTGGGGGGGTCCCTGCTGCTCCAGGGCGGGTGCTGAGGTGAGGGGGGCCCCATCCTCCCTACCTCTGTGCCTTAGTTTCCTCGCTCTCAGAGGGGTGACTCAGGGATGCTCCGCAGGCTCAGCACCACACACACGGACTTGGGGTGTCCCTGTCACCCACCCTGAGGTGCTGTGTGTGTCCCCCACAGGTGACTCTTGGGGGATCTTCACTTTCCTGTGCGCTGCACTCTGCAACCTGCCGGCGCTGCCGGCGCTGAACTGCTCCGAGGAGCTTGGCGCCGGCCAGTCCATCCAGCAGACCTACGACCTGACCCGCTACCTGGAGCACCAGCTCCGCACCCTCGCCGGCACCTACGTGAGTCCCCGATGCACCCCCCCGGGATATCCGCCCCGTGCCAGCTGCTCCCACGCCGGAGGTCACGGAAATGCCTCATCGCCCTCTGGGCGCAGGGCGGCTCCCGGGCACCCTCCCCTCAGCCCACGATTCTGCCATGGGTGCGGGCATCCGCCTCTCCCTCCCCGCCGGCGTCGCCGACTCACCCGGAGGTTCCCCGTCCCTGCCCTGACGTGCCCTCGGCGGTGTCGGCACGTTGAGTGCCAAGCGGTGACGGTGGCACTGCCTGGGGTGGGCTGGGAATGTCCATCTGGGGAGAGTGGGGAAGTGGTGGGAAGGGGGATGTGATAAGCAAAGGGAGAGCTGGGATGAGGGGTATATGTTTGAACTGGGGACATGAGGGACATGGAGACCTGACACCTCGCACCCCAATTCCCTTCCAGCTGAACTACCTGGGGCCTCCCTTCAATGAGCCCGACTTCAACCCCCCACGGCTGGCGCGTGCCGAGCGGGTGCCCAGCGCCACGGTGGATCTGGACCTGTGGCGGGGCCTGACGGACAATGCCCGCCTGGCCGCCAACTACCGGGCCTACAGCCGCCTGCTCTGCTACCTGCGCGTGCTGGATGGGCAGGTGGGCACAGCCGAGCTGCGCCACCGCCTTGCCCACTTCTGCGCCAGCCTCCAGGGGCTAGTGCTCAGCATCGGCGGTGTCATGTCCTCACTGGGCTACCCACTGCCCGCCGGCCCCGCCGGGCCACCCGCGCCTCCCGGCGTGCACGCGGCCCCCAATGACTTCCTGAAGAAGATGGATGATTTCTGGCTGCTGAAGGAGCTGCAGACCTGGCTCTGGCGCTCTGCCAAGGACTTCAACCGCCTCAAGAAGAAGGTGCCGCCTGCTGTGGTCACCCTGCGGCTGGAGGCAAGGGGGTTCTGAGCACCTGCCAAGAGGGGGACAGAGCTCCTGAGCCCACAGTGTCACTGTGGTCATACAGTCCCCTCTTCCATCATCAGTGTGCCATGAGAAATGGGGCTCCTGACCCCAAAACCACCTCACAACCTCATCACCTGGCAGTGCCTTGAAAGATGGGGCTCCCGACCTCAAGCACCACCGCAGCCATCCTCCATCGCCATCATCATCCTGTGCCTTAAGGAACAGGGCTCCTGACTCCAAGTGCCACCATGGCTACTCCCTGTCCCCTCTCCACCACCAGCATTCCCGACCCCCAAATGCCACCAAAGCCACCTCACAATCCCACTTCCATCGCTGTGCCTTAAGGGAGGGATTCCTGACCATAAGTACCACCCACGACAGCCACCCCACAAACCCTCTGTCACCACACTCTGCTGTAAGGGATGGGTCTCCTGACCCCAACTGCCACCAAAGCCACTCCACATCCCCTCTTCACCACCGGTGTCCCTTCAAAACTGGGTCTCCTGACCCCAGAGTGCAGCCAAAGCCACCCCAAATCCTCATCATCACCCAGCTGTGCCTTAACGGGTGGAGTTCCTGACCCCAAAATGCCACCACAGTCACCTCACAGCCCATCTGTCACTATGTTGTGTCTTAAGGGACAGGTGTCTTGACCCTCAAAGTGCTCCCCCAGGGTGTCCCCAACCCCCAGGGTGCCTGTCCCCTTCCCTCAAGTCTCCAGAGTGGGTGCAAACCCTGCCCATCCCAAAAAGGACCGAGGCCCTCTGAGCATAGGAATAAGCCCAGCCCCAGCCAGCAGCAAGCCCCGCCCGTGGAGCAATAGGCTCCACCCCATATGGCAATAAGCCCCACCCACTCGCGTGTGTAGCAACTCCTGCCTCCTCCCTGCATCATGCCACGCCCCTTTTACCCAAGCCCCGCCTCCCCCACGGTTGCTCATCGGTGCAGAGGTGGAGCGAGACCATGGGGCGAGACCGGGGCGTGGCCGCTGTCCCGGTGCGTCTATGAGTGTTTATTTATTGGAGATGTTTATTTATTGGGGTATTTATTGCAGAAGATCTATTCTTGTACGAACGAATAAAAGCCTTTCTCCAGCGTCCCGCCCTGCCCGCGCCACACTTCAGCGGGGAACGGGGTAAATGGCTCCAAACCCGGAGCTTCCCGTCGGTAGGGACCGGAGTGAACATTCCACATTCCGAGCTCAGTATGGAAATTGGAGTGTTCCCATCAATACCACCAGTAGGGATCAGAGTGAACGGCTCCAACAGTGTGGCAGTTGGGGTGTTTCCCTCTCTCACAGGGTGGGGATCCAGGCTGCCCCGGCCCTAGGTAACCCCACCCCAAGGACATGCACCCCCCGACCTTGGCACTCCCCCCGGACACTACTTTGGGGTGCCTAGGATCATATAGAAGGTCCCAGGCTGGGGCAGGAAGCCGATGGCGCGCAGGGCACTGAGCGCGGCCGTGTTGTGGGGCAGCACGGCACAGTAGATGGGGAAGCTGCGGGCGTGCAGCTCCTGGCCCAGCGCGGCCAGCGTCACTCCAGTGAGGCCGTGCCCACGCCAGGCGGGCACCGTGTAGCCGTGGCGCAGGCAGCCCTGCCCGTCCAGCAGGCTCCAGGACACCGGGCGGCCGCGCGGGCCCAGCAGGCAGGCGGAGGGCAGCGTCCGCACCAGCCCCAGCAGGAACGCCTGGCTGCGGGCGTTGCCCCCCAGGGCCCATGTGGCATTGAGCAGCGGGACGTGGGACGGGGACACGGGTGCCAGGTGCAGGCCCGGGGGTACCCTGCAATGGGGCACGGCGGAGTGGGCAATGCTGAACCCTGTTCCCAGTGGGGATGGCAGATGGGATGGGATTGGGAACCCCTGTGCCACCCAGAGGTAGAATCTGGGCCCCTTGTTCACCCTTGGGATTGGGTACACCCCTGTGCCACCCAGGAATGGGATTAGGGATGCCTATGCCACCCAGGGATAGGACTGTGGACGCCTGTGGCACCTAGGAATGGGATTAGGGATGTCTATGCCATCCAGGGATGGGACTGTGGACCCCTGTGCCACCCAGGGATGTGCTCAGTGAACTCACCCATGTCACCCAGTGATCCCTGTGCCACCCAGGGACGTGCTCGGGGACCACTGTGCCACCACGGGATGTGACTATGACCCCCCCCCCCAAGCTACCCACAAATGTGACAGGTCCCTCTGTGCCACCCAGGGACGTGACTGGATCCCTGGTGCCCATGTGCCCCCAGTGCCCATGTCTCTCCAGTGCCCCATGTCCCCCCCGGTGTCCCTCACTCACTGCCCGCGGGGCTGGGGGGGCTCGGGGCTCATCAGCGCCTGGTACCGGATCGTCTCCACCTTCAGCCCCCTGGCACTGGCCACCTCCTGCACAGTCTCTTCCAGCCCCTCCTGCATCCCTGGGACCCCCTTGTCAGCCAGGCAGGGGAAAGCAGGCAGGGGGTCCCCATGTCACCCTCCAGTGCCATCCTTACCCAGCATCTGGAAGGCCCGTGCCTGGGTCACTGCCTCTCTGCCTGCCAGCAGTGCCCGCAGAGCTCCCTTGTCCTCGTAGAACACGGACAGCTGGTTGATGTAGTAGTCCCTGGGGTCCCTGTGCTCCTGGGGGGAACACGGGGCTGAGGGTGGCACCCCAATTCCCAGCCCCCCAGGGTGTGGGGTGCTGCTGCCATGGCAGGGGTCCTGGGGCAGCACCTCAGGGCACAGGCGGGTCAGGACAATGCTGAAATGGGGCCAGGAGTCCACCAGAACCTCGTGGGAGGCTGGGTTCCCCCTGGCCACGGTCATCACAGTCCCCAGGACCTGCAGTACAGGGTAGGTGTCACTGGCAGGGCAGGGGAGAGGGGACAGAGGGATGCCCAGATTCCCTGGAGTCCCCTCATCAGCAGGGGAGAAGGAGCAGTGGGGTCCCTGTGGTCTCTGTCAGCAGCAGGGCAGGGGAGAGGGGACAGAGGGGTCCTTGTCACTAGCAGGGCAAGGAGGGGAGGCAGAGGGGATCTCAGGGTCCCCATCACTGTCAAGGCAAGGGAGAAGGGATGGAGGGATCCCTGGGGTCCCTGATGCTGGCAGAGGAGAAAGGACAGAGGGGTCCCAGGGATCAGTGACACTGACAGGGCAAGGGAGAGGGGACAGAGGGGTCCCCAGGGTCTCCATCACCAGCAGAGCAGGAGGGAGGGAAGAGAGGGGTCCCCAGGGTCTCCATCACCAGCAGAGCAGGAGGGAGGGAAGAGAGGTGTCCCTGAGGACTCTGTCACCAGCAGGACAGAACAGAGGGGACAGAGGGGTCCTCGGGGTCCCTGTCACCGGCAGGGTGATGGGCAGGCTCTTCCTCAGGGTCTCCTCCAGGAGCTGCAGCTGCGCCGGGCACTTCAGGATCAGCATGGCTCTGACCGTGGGCAGGCGGTGACACTGAGGATCTGTGGGGTGCTAGTGGTACTGGGACAGTGTCTCAGAGTGTCCCAGCTGAGCACCCGCCCCCAGGCAGCCACAGGGCTGGCCCAGTGCCCAGTGCCCAGTGCCCAGTGCCCAGTGCCCAGGAGGGTGGACACTGCTCCCAAGGCAGGGGGCACTCACTGGCCCATGACAGCTGGTGGTAACCCTTGTCACCGAGTCCCACACGGTCTCCAGGCTCCTGCTTCACAGCCCCCTGGGACCCACAGACTTAGGATTGTTGTAGGGTGAGTGCTAGAGAGCTGGGACTTTACAGGGCTGGGGACTGTGGGGAAGGGGATGGGGACAAGGACAGGGGCCACGTATGAGGGTCTTGTCCCCCTGTTATCACGGGTCTCTTGGCAGGACCATGCAGATCCTGACGTGCCCAGCCCAGCTGCAGCGCCTGGAGGGGATCCTGAGGAAGAGCCTGCCCCTCGCCTTGCCGGTGACAGAGACCCCTGCCCTATGCCATGCTGGGGACCCCAATGCCACCCCTGCCCTCCCAGTGACATGGACCCCACTGTCACCCCTGCACCAGGGACCTCAGTGTCACCCCTGCACTATGACATGACTGGGACCCCAGTGTCATTCATCTATTGCCATAATGGGGTAGTATCACCCCTGCCCTTTGCCCTGCTGGTGACAGGGACCCCAGTGTCACACCCACCTCTTGCCCTGATGATGGGGACCCCTGTGTCACTAGGGAGTAAATTTTTGTCACCCCGTCCCCCACACCTCAGCTCTGACCCAATATCTGCTCCCACAATCCCCCTAGTTCTGAACCCACACCTGCCTCCATGTCCCCCATACCTAGCCGCCATCCCTGACCCCCCATCTGTCCCCTCCTTTTCCCACATCACTGACTCCCCTTTTCCCCCAGGTCTTTGGGGCAGTGCTGAACATCACCCGAGGCAACCTGGGCCAGTTCGAGGTGCTGGTGGACAAGTGGCCGGATTTTGGCGCCGTGCTGGCCCGGCCAAGTGGAGAGGTGGCCAGTGGGGACACGGGGCACAGTGGGGAGGGGTGTGACACAGTGCCCTGGCATATGCCAGGTGTGCTCAGGACACCTGTGGGTGCCCCCAGGTGCCAGTGAATGATGGATACTGGAACACGCAAGCAGCATTCTACCGGGACCTGGGGGCATACCGGGCACTGCTGGAGACCCCTGGGTGCCTGCGCTGGGACGTTGCCTTCACCCTCATCGGTGGCCTAGGGACACTGGGGTCCTGGGGGGATCCTGGGGAGGGGCTGGGCACTGTGAGGGGTGCCAGGCAGCACTGGGAGTGTGGGACTCTGGGGACAGCTGATGGAGGTAGGGAGGAACTGGAGGCATTGGGAGGTACTGGTGGAAGGAACTGGGAGTGCTGGGGGACACCGGGAATGGGTGTTTGGGTGCTGGGGAGCACTGGAGGCATAATCTGGTGTGCCAGGGTGGGGTTTGATGGGTGATGTTAGTGGGAAGTGTTGGAGAGGGATGTAGCGGTGCTAGGGAGCACTGTGGTTGGATTTGGGGATGCTGGAGAGCACTTGGGGGTGCTGGGAGCAGGATTGAGGTACTGGGCACACTGGGAGCAGGGATCTGTGTGCTGGTGGTAGAGACTGGGGTTGCAGGTAGCCCCTGGGGACATTGAGGAGGACACTGGGGTCACATAGAAGGGCTGCAGACAGGGATGGCAGGGTGCAGGGAGAGCAGGAGCCCCTGATATCCCCATCCGCAGGGCTACAGGATGGGGTGACCATGGTATCCCAGGACCTGGCAGGGAGAAAGGGCGTGGAGCTGGATATCGTGGAGTACTACTCCTACTGGCACCCTGACCCCAGCACCATGTCCGAGCCCCGGTGAGAGCCCCCCACCGCTGCCCCCATATGGGAACACCCCTGAACTCCCCACTGACCCCTGCCTCGCCCAGGCCCGCACCCGGGGTGCGGGTGGGCTCCCTGTGCCCCTCGCATGTGGACCTGCTCAACGACACATGGCCCTACGGGGGGAACGCCCGCAGCCGGCGCTACCTGGCTGAGATTTTGGAGCGCTTCCCACATGTCTGCCTGCAAGACAACGGTGGGCAGCCCGTTGCCTGGGTGCTGACGGATCATTTCGGGACAGGCACCCACAGCTACACCCTGCCTGAGCACCGACGGCGTGGCCACATGCAGGTGGCACTGACAGTGGCGGCGCAGCGGGCACAGGCCCGCGGGTTCCCCTCGTTCGGGCACACGGCGCTGTGGAACAGGCCCATGCAGCAGCTGCAGGAGCTGCTGGGCCACCAGCGCCTGCCCGGGGTCTGCCGCTACATCCTGCACAACCCCGGCCTGGACAGGGACGAGCTCTGAGGCCCCGCTGTCCCCTCTCTGTGCTGTGCCGGAGAAAAGCTGACCTCGAATTAAAGAGGAGTGTGGAGTCTCTGATGGCTGCTGTGGCATTGTGTCTCTCCACAGCACTGACCGTTACAGCAGGGACACGGCTTGGTGGCTCACGTGTCACCACGGCTTGGTAGCTCATGTGTCACGAGGGACACCAGAAGAGTTTCCTGGGTGTCACCCCGTTCCAGGTCATGCACCTCAGCTATCCTCGGTTTCCCCAGGGAGGGCTGAAAGCCTTATGCAAATCTGCACTGGCGGCACCTGCAGTGTCACCCCTCACCCGGGATGGTGTCACCACAGCTGGGGGTGGGACGGGCAGATACTGGAGGGACAGACAGTGACACACAGGACAGAGTGGGACAAGGGCAGAGTGGGATGGTGTCACAGCGTGAGTCATGGTTTGGGGGGCTGATGGGGACAGACAGGGGGGTGACAGTGTCCAGGGTGATGGGGAGTGCTGGGATGGGGGTGGCAATGTCGACGGGGACAAGAAGAACTACAGGGGTGTCGGTGCCTGAGGGTGATGGTGGCCGAGTGGGAGGAAACAGTGTCCAGAGTGATGGGGAATGCTGGGATTGGGTGACAATGCCTAGGGTGACAGAGACTGTCACAGGGGTGACAGTGCCAGGGGATGGTGGGCACAACTAGGGGGCGACAATGTCCAGGGGGACAGGTACTGTCACAGGAGTGGCAGTGCTGGGGTAATAGGGAACAAACACAGATAGAGGTGACAATGCCCTCGGGTAACAAAAACTGCCGCGGGGGTGGTAACGCGGAGCGTGACGGGGACAGCCGGGGGGTGACAGCACACGGGGACCGACGGGGAGTGCCGGGGACACTCAGGGGGAAGGGGGACAGGGACCCCCGCGAGCGTGGCAGTGGCCGAGGGCGCCCCTGACCAGTTCCCCAATCCGGCCCCGCCGCTTCCGCCCAGCCACCGGCAGGGGCGGGTCCTTCCCGCTGGTTCCCGGTAGCGGCGGGTCCCGCCCGGTTCCCGGTATTGGCGAGGCCCTGCCAATTCCATGTCTCGCAGGGCCATGGAGCAGCCGCGGCGCATCACCGACTCATTTCCGCGGCGGCGGCGGCGGCGGTGCCCGGGGCGGCCCCCAGGTAAGCTCAAGGGCAAGAAGGACAAGGACAAGGTGCAGGTGAAGGTGCGGGACTGTCCCTGCGCCCCCTCGCAGCCACCCCCGGACCCGGCGCTCCTGGAGATGCTGCGGCGCTTCGACCTCTCCTGGGAATACGGACCCTGCACCGGTGAGCACCCTCGGTTCCCCCGCTTCCCACGGTTTCCCCCGGTTTCCCCCCGGCCCCGCTGACCCGCCGGTATCCCGTAGGGATCACTCGTCTGCAACGTTGGGAGCGGGCGCAAGAGCTGGGGCTGAGCCCCCCCGGTCCCATCCGTGACGCCCTCCTGGAGCACCGGGACAACCCCCATGTCACCTACAGGTGGGTGTGGGATGGGGTAGGGAGAGTAGGGGGCACAGGGCGTCCTCTCCCGGTGCCCCCCGCCCTTCATCGCTGACCCCCGTTGTGCCCCCACAGCCTCTGGCATGAATACGAGCTCTGAGCTGCCACGCCAAGGGAATGGAGGGACCATTCCCGATGCCCCCAGGGACACCGGGCGGATTAAAGCTGGTGTGAGCGAAGGAAGGGGTGCTGTGTGCTGAATGGGGGGGCACGGGGTGGGGTGAAGCCCTTGGGGTGCAGGGGGAGGGCATGGGGTTGTACCCCCCCAAGAAAAGATCCACACGGGGTGTCCAGTCACACAGTTTAATGCCACCCAACTGGGACCCAGGGAGAAAAATCAATTCTTGGGTGGAGAAAGGGAGGTGGAATATTTTTTTTCCATAAATGGGATGAAAAAATGGAGAATGACATATAAAATCTGGTGAAAGTGAGCATAGCGGGGTGAGGCAGGTGGCTGTGGATAGTGGTGATGTTGTCCCACAGCGGAGTGAGAAGACTGACAGTGTCCCATGGGATTCATACATTTAATAGCCCTAGTTAGCAGCTTTGCTGTGTGCAAAATCGTAAATAACAGGATGTGTTTGTTAATTATTCAGGTTATTAATTACTTAATTCACCAGCTTTTTCGGTTGCTTCATTAATAAAATTATTTGTTTCTATCCCAAGACTACAATAAAGCGTTGGAGCTGGCAATAACCCAGGATAGGGTGGGATGGGGTGGGGGGCCCACAACCCCCATGCCACTCGCATTGCAGGCGGGAGCCCTCTGGATAGTGTTATCCAGCCGGATCTTGTCCTGCTGCTGGACCTGCAGTCCCTTGGATATTTTCTACAGGATCATGATTCCTGTGCTGGGCACAGGACAGAGGTATTTAGGTGGACCTCCAACAAATAAGCACACCCAGCCAGGCCAGGGATGTGCCTTCCTGGTGGGGAGAAGAAGGGATATTCCCATGCTCCTTCCTTGGAAGAGGGGCAGGTGAAGGTCAGTCTCAACCCGGTGGGTGTCCTGAGTACAGGGGAATGTCTGGGATGGCTCCAGCCATAGAAACAGCCCAAGGAGATAGACAGCAGCAGCCTCAGAGGGAGTTCCAGCCAGGAACCTCCTTCCCGGGAAAGGCAGTGTAGGTGGGATTTTGGGAAGAAATTCCTCCCTGTGAAGGTGGTGAGGCCTTGTCACAGGTTACCCGGAGAAGCTGTGTCTGCCCCATCTCTGGAAGTGTTCCAGGCCAGGTTGGATGGTGCTTGGAGCAACTTGGGCAAGTGGAAGATGTCCTGGGGGTCAGGGGTGACATGACACAAGGGGACACCATGGTGGGAAGGGGGTGACACCATGACAGTGAGTGGCAGGGGTAGTGCCCAGCCTGCCCCTCTGCCATGGCCATAGGAGGCTGCAGGCTTTCTGCCCACTTCACTCCTTCGCTGCTGGGCCCCGGGACTGCCAGTGTCCTACTTCCAGCACAAATTCCAGCCCAGGCTCCAGTCCGAGCCTAGGCCGCAACGGTTGCCATGACAACCCGGAAAGTGCGCTCCCGCGCAAATGCTGCCGGGAGTTGTAGTTCCCTCCGTACCGCACAACATGGCGCCGCTCGGTCCCTGTGCCCGCCCGCCTTCCGCAGCCCCTAAAGAGTTTACTTTGGTCCCTACTGACGGCACCCCGCCCTCCAGCTGCTCAGGGCCACAAAGCCTTCAGGGGCTGCAACTTCCACACTTTATTACCAGTGCACGAGCAGTGTCGGGGTTCTGTGCCTGGGGAGCTGAGGCAGAGGCACTTCCCGCCCCCAGAAGGGCGTTCCGGCGTTCCGGCTGGCTGGTCCAGCCTTAGGCTCCGCCCCTTCCCATGTTGTCATGGCAGCGGGGGCTCTGTCCCACGCCCTCCATTAAGGGCCGGGTTCATCTCTGTGGGCGTGGTTGTGGCACTGGGCGTGGTCGCCTCTATTGGTGTCGTCACAGCAGGGGGCGGGGCCGCCATCCAGGCTGGCCTGGCGCACCACCCCGCGCGGGCGGGAGGAGGGTCGTGACCTCGGTGAGGGACCGCCCGCTTCCTCTGCGGCCTCAAATACCTGGGTGCGGACAGCGGGGTCATCCTATGCCGCTGTCACCCAGCAGCCACACCCCGCTTCCCACCCCAGCCGCCACTCACCTCCCCGGCCAGGGGCTCTCCCAGCAGCTCGGGGGGCTCGGGGGTCTCTAGCAGGCTGATGCTCCGCATGACGGCGCACAGGGAGATGCGGGGCCGCCGGGAGGCCCCCAGAAGCCCCCCGCCGGCTGCTTCCTCCTCACGGGGCTGCGGGGACGCCAGCGGGGAGGACAGCGGGGACAGGCCACCCATGTCCCTCGCGATGTCCTCCTCAGAGTATGGCACCTGCTGGACTGCCCGGGGCTCCCACAGGCTGCTGTGCCGGCTGCCACAGACCTGTCAATCAGCACTTGGCCACGCCCCCGTGGGGGCAGGCCTTGGCTCCCATAGGCTCCTCCCCCACCAAATACACCAAATACTATGGCTGGGCCATAGAAGCCCCACCCCCTCTGCGCAGAGGGGTGTGGTCACAACAGGCTCCCACCCTCTTATCCCATAGGGGTGTGGTTAACCCAGCCCCCACCCACTTGATCCCTCCCACCTGTCCCCATTCACCTGCTCCCACCCACCTGCCCTCACCCGTTTTGCCCCACCCTCTCTCCCCACCCACCTGTGCCCACCCTGTCCCCACCCACCTGGCGCTCAGGATGCCCTGGTAGAAGTCGAGCTGGCGCATGAAGCCGGGGTTGGGCAGGACGCCGGGCCGGCAGTGTCGGACATGCCGCAGCGCCTGCTCCAGGGACCACCCGAACTCCTTCATGGCGTAAGCCAGCACCGTGGCAGCCGAGCGGCTCAGCCCCATCCGGCAGTGCACCAGTGCCCGGCCTCCCGCTGCCCTGTGGCACCCACCGCTGGCACCATGGCACGGGGGGCACTAGGGGACACTGTGTCCTCAGGGCTCCCAGTGTCTCCCAGCCACCTTGGAGTCACCAGGGACATCGTGTCCACAGGGCTCCCAGCATCCCCCAGACATCCTGGTGTCTCCAGAGCTCTTCATGTCCTCAGCCACCCCACTGTATCCTAGGATCCCAAGCCCAGAGCTCCCCAGCTCCCAGTGCACTCCAGCACCTCATTCATCAACACCCCTTTCCACGTCCCACTCTCCCCCCCCCCACCTCCAGCCCCTCCTCCTCTCTGTCCCTGATGTCCCCCGAGGTGTCACTCCCGCCTGCCCACTGACCGGACGCCGGAGAGGAAGAGAAAGGTGTCGTTCCAGTGGGGCAGGAGCTCGGCCGCCTCCTCATCGTACACCCGCACGTTCATGTACGTGAACAGAGCCGGGAAGAAGTTGTCGATCTCCCGCGCCACGTTCAGGA
Organism: Lichenostomus cassidix; assembly: GCF_008360975.1. NCBI lineage: Eukaryota > Metazoa > Chordata > Aves > Passeriformes > Meliphagidae > Lichenostomus > Lichenostomus cassidix. The sequence goes on from NC_139486.1 coordinate 63,721,852, forward strand.
TGTGGGTGACCCTGCAGTGACACGGGTCACCCCATGTGACCGTGGCCCCCCATGGTGACCCCATGGCACCCCATGACATTGCCACCCCACGCTCACCTGTTCTGCTGCAGCTCCTCCAGGTTGGCTGCATTCCACTCGGAGCCCTGTGTGGTGACAGCAGTGAGGGGAGGGGACACTGCCACCTGCCCCACCCACCCCAGCCGTCCCGCTGCACACCAGGAAGAGGTGCGGGAAGACGCGGGAAGGCCGATCCATCTGCGCCAGCACCAGCAGCATCTCGTTGTCGATGAAATCCTTGTGTTCAGCCAGGCTGTGCCCCGTGCGCCGCTCCAGCTCCTCCCGCACCTAGGCACCGCCCCAGGTGAGGGATGGCCCTGAGCTACCCGTCCCCAGGACACCCTCCCCAGTGCCACCCACCTCCTTGGAGGTGACGTTCTCCAGGTCGGCGGTGGCCATCACGGCCCGCAGCAGCGCCCGCACCACCTGCTCCGACAGCTCCGGCATTGCTGACCTGGCACCGGCACCGTTTTGTCACTGGTGTCACCTGCCCCACCCAGACTGCGCCCTGCCAGGCACAGCAGCGATTGGCCAGCAGGCTGTGGGGCGTGGCAGAGAGCTCACCGGAGGGGCGTGGGCGAGGAGGGGCGCACTGACTCGAGGTCGGCCATGGCCAGCCACTCGTTGAGGCAGCTCTGCTCCGAGCCCAGCGCCGCTGCATAGCCACGGGCCCAGGCCAGTGCGGGGCCACCGGGGATGTGCCCGCCCCGGGCCGCGTCCTCGCAGGCGCGGTGCAGCTCCTGCAGCACGGCCCTGCCGCACAGCACCTGCCACCCCTGCACTGCCACCGCCACCCCGACACCATCCCAACAGCCAGCGTGTGGGTGCCACCAAACCTTCCCCAGCTCCTTCACCATGACATGGTGCCCATGATGGTGCCCGTGGTGATACCCAAATCCCCGTGTCCAGGATGGTGCCTGCATCCCTTGTGTCCATTGCAGTGCCACATCCCCCACATCAGTTGTGATGCTCAGGTCCCCCGTGACCATGGCAGTGCCCATGTCCCCAGTCCCCGAGGTAGTGCCCACCCCTCTCGTGTTCACCATGCTACCCACACCCCCTGTGCCCATGGTGGTGCCCACTCCCCCCATGCTCCTGGTCACACCCGGGCCTTGCTCACCACATGGTCTGCACAGAGATGGGCTTGAAGATGCGGGTCTGTCCCCCTGACGTCACGCTGAACCCCCTGGGCACCACGGGGACACATGTGGGTCAGGGTGGGCACCCCAACACCTCTAAGCCACTCCCCTTCCCAGAATTCTGGCCCACCCTTACCCGTCGCCGTCGAGGAACACCTGGGTGTCACTCCAGAGGGGCAGCACCATGCCCAGGGTGCAGCGGGTGGCCCTGCGGCAGGCAGAAGTCAGGGGGTACCGATGCGCCCCCAGGCCCCCCCCACTCCCTGCTCACCCCTCGTGGGCCAAATCCACTCCCAGCAGCGCCGTCTCCCCCTCGGCTCCCACCTCCTCCGGCCGCACCACCAGCAGGTACCGCACCCGCCATGGGCGCGCCGACTCCAACCTCACCGCCTGCCAGAAAGGGGGACATTGGAGGGGCAATCTGCCCCTTCCAGTGCTCCCAGTGACTGGGGAAGAGCATTAGGCTGGGCCATATCCCCTCCTCATAGCATCCCATTTCATCCCTGTCCCCATCCCGTCCTGTCCCCATCTTGTCTTCATCCTATAACATCCCCATTCCTATCCTATCCTATCCTATCCTATCCTATCCTATCCTATCCTATCCTATCCTATCCTATCCTATCCTATCCTATCCTATCCTGTCCCCATCTCATCCATATCGCATTCCCATACCCTTCCTCAGTGTTCCTGTTTCCATCCCAATCCTGTCCTGTCCTACGCTATCCCCGCTATCCCCATCCTGTCCCCATCTTCATTCCACCCCATTCCCATAATCAGCCCAGCCCATCCTGTCCTGTCCCATCACTTTGCTATCCTCATTTTGTCCCCATCCATATCCCATCCCCATCCTGTCCCCATCCACCTCTTTCCTTGTCCCCATCTCATCCCCATGTTCCTGGGGGGAATCCATGCCCTACCAGCTGGATGGCATCCTGGGGGCGCAGCAGCTGCATCATGAGGTGCAGGTGCTGCTCCTGCTTTCCCGGGGCTTGGCTGGGGGGCTCAGCCGGGGGGGGCTTGGTCGGGGGAGGCTCAGCTGGCGGGGGCTCCTCTGCAGGCAGCAGCCTTGCTGCCCCCTTGACCATGACGAAGCTCTGCCTAGTGGGCAGGAGGGTCCTGAGCATCCGGGGCACACCCAGAGTGCTCTCCACCAGGGGCATGGAGGTGGGGGGCAGCTGTGTCCCCTCCCCGCCCCAGTGTCCCCCACCCTGGAGCTTTGGAGCCCCTCTCACCGCCGCTGCAGCTGGCCACGTCTGGGAGCATCTTCCTCCTGCAAATTGGGGGACAGTTATTGGGGACTGTGACTCCAGGGCATGGACCAGGCTCGGGGGTCCCACAATCCCCCCCCAGCACAGACACCACAATCCGGTGATGCCCTAAACCCCCACCACCAAATAGTGTGGGCTCCATGGCGGGCGTGGGGGCCCTTTGGGGTACATGGATCCATGGGGACACCCCTCGGGATTCCATGGGGCTCCTGCCGTTATGCCTCCCACCCCTGGCTGGGTGGAAGTGCTGGAAGCAGGGGCCTGGCATGAACACCCAGAAAAGGCCCAGTCGTTACTGGAAGCGGGGTGAGGGGCCACTCGGATCCACTGGGACAGCAAAGGGACTGGGAACGCTGGGGAAAGTGGGAGCGACTTGTGACAACCGTCCCCCCCATCCACACCCCCATATTCCTTCCTTAACTACGGGGAATCCCCAGTCCGAGGCACAGGAAACTCCAGCGTGTGTTGAGGGCAGCTCGGCTCCCAGTAAAGTCCCGTCAGAAGCGCCTGGGATAACCCCGCAGCGGGAGCGACCAGAGCAACCTTCACCCCTCCACCTCCGCGTTGGAATCCCCCGGGAAAACGGGACCTTCCGCACTGAGACCTTCCGGAGCACCGGGAATCCCCGGGGCTCCGGGAAACCTCGGGACAGCTCGTACTCCCCATACCGGGATCCCCCGGACCGGCCCATTCTCCCAGGGCACCGGCATCCACAGAAGCACCGGGAGCCCTCGGCCCATCCCGTACTCGGCATCGAGAGCCCCTGCGGCTCTGGGACAACTCGTACTCCCCCGCGAGGCCCCGTGCCAGCCAACACCGGGACCTCCCGGGGCTCCATGACCTCCCGCCCGCCTCCCGTCCAGTTCCCGCCGGGATGACCGGTCCCGGTTCGTTCCGGTGCCGCACTCACCGCGGGGCCCCCGGCGGAGCTCCCCGCCCGCCGCACCGTCACCAGCGCCATGCCCCGGTGCGCTGCACCCCCGCACCAGGAAGCGCCGCCGCTGCCCCGCCCGGACGGGAACGGGAACGGGAACGGGAACGGGCACTGGCACGGCCCCGGCCCCGGCCATGGCCTGGCACAGCACGGCAGGGCACGGCACGGCACGGCCCCCCGCCAAGGAAACACTGCAGTCGAGACCCTCAGACCCTCCCGCTCCGTCAGAGCGGGACCTCCCCGGTAGCCCGGAGCGCCCTCAGGGATTAGGCGGGACCCACATCCGTGTGGACAAGGCAGGATTCACACTCCAGCACTTGGGACACCCCCAGCTCCTCTGAATGTGGGAATGAGGGTCTCCGGCACCTGGGACACCCTACTGGATCCCCAGAACGTGTGATGCCCTCCCCAGAAACTGTGGATCCCCCGAGGGTCCCCAGTGTCTGGGACACCTCAGGTTTCATCAGGTGGGAATGCCCTGAGTGTCCCAGGCAGGTTACCTCCAAAGAACCCCGCGTCACCCCATAGATCCCCAGCCAAATTTCCCCTTCCTAGGCCCAGGTGTTTTCCCAAGTAATATAAATGAAATAAGTCAATCCTTGGGCCAGGAATGGGGGCACTGGGCCAAATTTGGGGAGAGTTGAAGAGGAGCACCCCACTAGTGCCACCCACATGCTTATTGCATGAGCCCCATCACCTGAGCCCCACCCTACCCGCAGGATCCACCCCTTTTCCCAGGCTCCAGCCCTGGGACATCCCACCCATGACCCCCGCAGGCACAGACGCACGTGTGTGTGTGTGTATATATATATATATATATGTATATGTACAGACATTTGGAGCCCCCCTGACCCCCCACTGCCCCGAGGGACAAGGCCTGGGGGTCAACTGGCTGCGCCCACACACTGGAGTGCCTTAAAATAGGGGTCATCCACATCCCATGAAGATCCCCGGGTCCATCCTGCCCCCCATGGGATTACGGTACAACACCAAAGAGGAGAGGGGTCCCTAGTGAGGGGTCCCGGGCATAGGAGTATCCCTGGAGCGGGAGTCCCCCGGTGAGGGTCCCTGGGCTGAGGTTTGAGCCTGGTGGGAGAAGAGCCCTGGATTGGGGGTCCCGGGGGTAGGAGAATCCCTGGATCAAATCCCCCTGTGCAGGGGCTGTGCCCACATCAGGGGAGTCCCCATCACGGGGGGGCCACCCCGGCACTGGCTGCTCCCCAGCTGCTGGGGCGTCGTGGTGTGGGACAGCTCTCACACCAGGGTGTGCCCCGGGCGGGGTGTCCCTATCCCTGCAAGGGGTGTCCCCAGGCGGGACATCCGCGTCCCTGCTTGGGGTGACCCCACATGGGACACCCCCATCCCCGCACAGAACGTCCCTGTGCCAGCGTGGAGAGCCCTGGGGTACTATTTTTCGGTGAGGGAGAGGCGCAGAATGCGCTGGAGCTCCTCATCCTCCTCGCGCCGCCGCTGCTCCCTCTCCTCCTGCTCCCGCTCCGACAGCGCCATGGCCAGGCGCAGCTGCTCTGCAAAGCTGCCATACCCGGGGGGGCCCGGGGAGCTCCCGCCGCCCGCACCGGGGGGGCTCCCGGTGGATGGGGGCTCTGCGCTGGGCCCCGCCTGCAGCAGCATGCTCTCCTGCAGGGCCCTGGAAAGGGGACAGCAGTGGGTCCACAGCCATGTCATGGGAGCCACACCCATGTCACAGAAGCCACATCCCCTCTGGCACACCTGTGCCCCACCCCAGGTGGCTGCACCTCCTTCAACAGCCCTAAATCGAGCTGCAGAGCCATGATCCTTCCCACATGCCCCACCCACCTGCTAACCACACCCACACCCGGAGTTAGCCACGCCCATTATGACCACAACCTTTGGGCAGCAAGAAACTCCTCCCCTTTAGCCTCTCGCCAGCACACCTTGACACCTTTAAGCCCTGCCCCTGCAAGCCACACCCCCATGGACCCTGTACCTGCCCCACCCTGACACCTTTAACCCCTGCCCCTCCACCCTCAGCCCTGCCCAGGTAAGGTGGGCGTGGAGCTCCAGGCCACATCCCCATGGATGGAACCTCACCTTTCCAGCTGCAGCTCCTCATCATAGGGCGGCGGCTCCGTGCCAGGGCGGGTGTTGGTCAGTGCCTCCCAGATGGTCACCTGTGGGGCGTGGCCACATGTGAGGGGCACGTCCAGGTGTGTGGGGTGTGTCCAGATGAGGGGGCACAGCCGCACCTGGTCGGTCTCGGTGCCGGCGTCCAGCAGGCTCTGCTGGATGGCAAACTGCAGCAGGTCATCGTCCTCGTCCCGAAGGGGCTCACTGCGCCCTGCGCCCAGCACTGTGTACCCTGCTGGCACCTCGAACACACCTGCCTCCACCTCGCATGGGAACGGCCATGCTGCCGTACACGGGGAGCCGTCAGCACCCCTGGGTGTCCCCGTGGCACCCTACATGCATGGCACACTGAACCCACAGCACCCTGTGGCACCCCACAGCTCTCCATGGCATCCCATGACACCACCATCACCCCACACCCTACCCCATGCCCACCCCACCTTGTGTCCATGGAATCCCATGCCCCAGGACCCTCCTGGGCCCCCCAGCCTCACCTCTGGGCCCGGAGGGCTGGGTGCCGGGGGGCTCCTGGGGGGCACAGATCCGCACAGAGCCCAGGGGCTGGTCACACCCGCACAGGTTGCTGAAGGTGATGCGTGCGTTGAGCACGTGGAACAGGGGGATCTCTGTGGGCACAGGCATCAGTTAAGGCCCCAGTTAAGCCCTGCCCCTAATTAAGTCTGCCCCAAATGAAACTTTCCCTCTCACCAATCTTGACTGGGAAGCCAGGGGGCAGCTTGAGGGTGATGAAGTCGCGCAGTTTGGCAAAGTGGGCGTTGGAGATGGCCATGAGGTCGATGATGGGTGTCACCTGCTCCGCCAGTGACAGCGGGTGCTGCTCACACAGCCACAGAGTCGCCTTGAACCTGTCCGGGCACCGCCATGGGCACGGGGACCCGGTGGGGCCACTGGCCACCGGTACCGCCCCAGTACCACCACACCCCAGCATCACTCCTTGGGTATGGACACCCAGCAGCACGGCCCCGAGGACCCTGTCATCAGCCCATGGGTCCTGATGTTCAGTGCCACTGCCCTGGAACTCCATCATCACCTCACTGCCACTTTCCTGGGACCCGGCACCACCCCAGTGTCACAGCCCCTGGGACCCCATCATCACCCCCAGGGCTCCTGTCACCCGGTGTCCTGTCCCCTGGGACCCCATCTTCACCCTGGTAAGCCCTGACATCCAGTGCAACATCCCCAGGACCCTGTCACCACTTCCTGGGTCCTGACCCTTGGGGCGGTGGCCTCACCTCTGCACCTTGCTGGACATCTCGATGGGGCGCCCGATGTTGCGGGTCTCCAGATCGAAGTGGGGGTCAAAGTACTCCTCAGGGGTGATGGCCGTGGGGTTGGTGGGGCTGGCAGCCTGCAGGACAGGTGCCTGAGGGGACACCAGCACTGCTCAGCCCACCTGGGAACCCACAATTCCCCCAGGAACCCCTGGGATGGCCACTCACCCCGTTGTGGGTGCTGTGCTGCTGTGCGATGCCCAGGAAGGAATGGAAGGGAGTCTTGGAGCCTAGGGGGGCAGGAGGGGGTGCCAGGGGTGAGGTGTCAGCAGTGGGGGCAACCCCCAGGGCTGTCCAGGCTGTCACACCCTACATGGGGTCCCACACACCATGAGTGACACCCCACATACTGTCCCACGCTTGTCACATGTTATTCTCACAGTGTCCCATGCCTGATACATGTCCCACCCCACAACCAGAGTGTCCCACACCTCACACGTCATACCCAGTGAGTGTCTCACGCCTGACGCGTGTTCCACCCAGGAAGGGGGGCATGTTGCCATGCACAGGCCCCCTGGTTGGCTGACAGGGCTGTCACCTTTGCTGCGTGACTTGTCCTGGTCAGAGAGATGCTCTGTCCTGGTCTTGGTGACCAGCTCCACGTTGCTGGCACTGTACACCTGCGTGGGGACACTGTCAGCTGTGCTGCACTCTGGGGGGTCCCCAGCGTCCCCCATGTCTGTGCCCACCTTGGCTTCGTAGCCGCTGACCACCTCCATCTTCTCCGAGCGCCAGCCCCAGATGCCAGACTTGTTCCTGGAGAGCAGGGAGGCCTCAGGTCACCCTCTTGCACCAGCGTTTCCTTCCCCTTCGCCTGCACTTCCCCCTGGCGCGGCCCCTTCCCACTGAGTGCTCCCCTTCCCACCTCTCAAAGGCGATATTCCGGGTGTCCAGGTGCGTGGAGACGATGGGCGACGTAAGTCGGCCTGCCACGTGCTCTTCGGTGGGCTGCATGGCTGCCAGCAGTAGCTCGGGCTCATGCAGGGCCAGTGCCAGCGTCTCTGTGTACACCACCTGCTTGTCGTGGTCCACCTCCATCACCACGGCCCCCTCGTCTGTGTGGAGACACCAATGGGGTCAGCACCTGGACCCCTTGGCACCCCCTGGCCTGGGGGGGCTTTGGGGGAACTGGGGGTTCCTGGTACATGTAGGGCCTGAGATGGTCCCCTCAGGAAGGAAGACTTGGGGTCCCCATGGAGTTACTGTAGAGGATCTAGGGAATTGGTGGTCCCTGGTACATGTAGGGCTGAGGTTGTCCCCTCATGAAGGGGGAACTAGGGTCTCCATGGGGAGATCTGGGGAAAGGATTTGGGGAATTGGGCGTCCCTACTACCTGTAAGGACTGAGGTGTTCCCCTGAGTATGGGGGACTGGGATCCCAGGGGGTCCCTAGAGAGGATCCAGGAGGTCCTTATGAGGGTATTTATAGAGCAGAGGGCCTGGTGGATTCCCAGGGGGAGTCCCTATGGAGGATCTAGGGTCTTTACAGGGATGTGCTTATAGTGCAGGGGGTCTGCGGCTCCCCACAGTGACTGCAGGGCCCCAGGGAATCTGGACAGGTCCTTAGAGGAGTCTCCTTATTGTGAAGGGAGTCTGGGGGATCCCCAGGGCGACTGAAGGGGGCCTCTGGGGTTGTTGGAGCTGACCTTCCCCCTTGAAGATGTAGCTGCGGCGGCCACGCTGCCACGTCATGTGCTCGAAACCCAGCAGGGTGGTGTCCACCCGCAGGCTCTCGCCGCGCTTCCACACGCGGTACACGTCACTGGGACACACCTTGGATACCAGGGGCACTGCAGGCACAGGGACCCCTCAGCCCCACGGCTGGGGGGCCCCTGGTGACCCCCTTCCCCCACCCAGTCTGGCCACACTCACCCCAGCTCGTGAACTCCCACTTCATTTCCACATAGAAGTCGGACGCCTGGAAGGGATGAGGAGCGTGGTGGGGCATGTGGATGGGCTAGGGGCTCTCTGCTGGGGTCACTGGGGAGGTGGGGAGTCTGGGGAGCAGGGATGGGGGTCCCTACTGCGGTCTTGGGTGGGGATGAGAGAGAGTGGGGTCATTGGTGTGGGTCCACAAGGACAAACAGCGACTTCCAGAGCAAAAGGACATGCAGGGGGTTCCCAGGAAAAGAATGGTGTCACTGAGGGGTTCTGTGGAGAATTGGGGGTCCCTTCTCAGACCACTGGGGAGGTGAGGAATCTGGGGAGCAGGGATGGGGATCCCTATTGGGGTGCTGGATAGGCAGGGTGTCCCTGGAGAGGGTGGGGTCATGGAGAGACAAGGGGTACTGGGGTGACTTGGGGGGTCCCTGCTGGAGCCACTGGAAAGGTGGGGAGTCTTGAGTGAAGGGATGAGGATCCCTACTGGGGTCCTGGCAGAGTGGGGCAATGTGGGAGGGATCCCCACGGTGGGATGGGGCCAGTGGGTGTCACTGGGAAAGTTTGGGGGTGCAGGATGCAGTTCTGGGGCGCTGTACCCGCCGCAGTTTGCTGAGCAGCTCAGGGATGCCGGCAAGCCGCCGTGTTGCCCGCTGGTAGTCGCGGTACTGGAGCACCAGCTGCACCATCTCGGGGTCCCCCGTGCTCACCGCCTCCTGCAGCACTGGGGACACGGGGCGATGTCAGCCGGGGCCACCCGCACCCCTCGATGGTGTCCCCAGGTCCCCGTGGTGGCCCTGTACCCGTCCATCCGTTCGCGTTCTCCCGGCCCACATTGGCGTTGTGCCGCAGCAGCACCCGCACCGACTCCAGGTGGCCCAGGGACACAGCCAGCTCCAGGGGCGTCCGGCCACGTGGGTCCATCAGCTCCACATCGTGCTGGAAGGGTAGCAGGGTCACTGCGCCCTCCCCGTGCCACCCCAGTGCTCCTCCTGCATCCCCCATGCTGCCAAGGCCTGGTGCTCCCAGACTCCTCTTCTCCCAGTGCTGCTACCCAATACCAGAGCTCCCAGTTGCTTCCAGACCTTTAGTGCTACAGTCCCTTATTATCCCAGTGTCACCAGTCCTTCCAGTGCCACCAGTTCTTCCAGTGCTCCCAGTCCCCTGAGTCCCAGTCTCCCTGGTACTCCCAGTCCCCACAGTGCCCTGAGTCTTCCTCCAGCACTCCCAGTCCCCCCAGATGCTCCTAGTAGTGTTCCCCCCACCCAGTGCTGCCAGCTCCCCATGCTCCTAGTCTTCCCAGCCTCCCTCCAGTGCTCCCAGTACCCTCAGCTCCCCCAGTGCTCCCAATTCTCTCTGCCTCCAGCCTCCCCTCGTGCTTTCCAGTTCCCCTGCAATGCTCCCGGTGTTCTCCCCAGTGCTCCCAGTGCCCTGTGCCCCCAGTCTTCCCCAGTGCTCCCAGTCTCCCTCCAGTGCTTCCAGTCCCCCAAGGCTCCCCATCCCCGCAGTCCTTCCAGTCCTTCCCGTACCCCTCCCGCAGTGCTCCCAATTCCTCCCAGTGCTCCCAGCATCCCTCCCCTCCGCGCGCAGAGCACTCCCAGGTGCCCCCAGCATTCCCAGAGCTCCCAGTCCAACCCGCCCCTCCGCTGCGGGCCCCCCCTGTTCTGCCATCCCCTGCCTCCCGCCCGCTCCTATTCCCAGTGCCGGTGCGTGGCGGGGTGCCCGCTCCCCAGCGCCGCTCCCGGTGCCGCTCCCGGCGCCGTTCCCACCGTCCCCGCGCGCAGGGCGCTGTCCAGCGCCTGGTGCCGGTTGTGCCACACGAGCCGGTGCAGCGGGAAGGTGTTGGCGGGTCGGGCCATCCCGGCACCATGTCCCCGGGGCCGCCGGGGCGGACGGACCGGGCCGCAGCGCGGGGCCTGCCCGCAATGGCTGCGCGGGGGCGGCGGCGGCGCAGCGCGGCGGCGCGGGGCGGGGCCGCACCGGGCACCGGGAACAGGCGACGGCACCGGGAACGGCGGATGGGAGCGCGAAAAGGGGACGGCATCGCCACCGGGAACGGCAAAAGGGAGTGGGAACGGGCATCGGCATCCGGAAAGGGAACGGGCGCCGGGAATGGGAACAGCATCAGCGCCGGCAACGGGCACTGGGAAAGGGAATGGGAACGGGGCACCGGGAACAGGAAAGGGACAAGGACCGGACATCGGGCACCGGGCAGAGGAACGGCCATCGGGAAAGGGAACTGGGTACTGGAAACGGCATCGGCACTGGGCACGGGAATGGGAGCAGGCACTGGGAACGGCACGGGTACTGGGTACGCAGCCACCGGAACCGTAGTGGCATCGGGAACGGGACTGGAACCGGCACCAGACACGGCCGGGGCCCGCCCCTTTTCCCCCCCTCCCGTCGGGGTTGACCCCAGGGACCCGTTAGCCCCCAGCTGAGCCCCGGTACCGGGGGCTGCCGGTGCCCGGCATCTTCTCCTGGACACCATGAGGGGGCCCGGGGCTCCCTGCCCTCTTTCATGTCACGACATCATTGAGGACCTGGTGCTCGGGACCATCGTGAATCCCGTCTTGGGTTTACCCCATCCCATCCCATCCCGGCCGTGCCACTCCCCAGGAATGCCGTAGCACCGGCCCAGCTTCACCGTGCCCCAGCACGCTGCCTCCAGGCAGGGTGTGGGCAGGACACATGGCACCTGCGCTGCCTGGTGACAAGGAACACCCAAGGTCCTCCCCGGAGACATCGCAGCATTGTAGGATGCGACCCCCAGCACTCCCTGCTGGCCTAGGATCCCCATGCTGTGGGACTTGAGGATCCTCCAGGATGTTCCTGAATTGCCAGTGCGTCCACAGGGGGACACACGGCAAGCCCCCACATGACAGCAGGTGACAAGGACTCCATGCCACCTCAGTGGGCATGGAGACATCTCTGCCCCTGCAGTGAGGTGGAGCCAGGTGGTGTTTTTCTCTCTTTTTATTATAAAAACTTTTATTTTTTTGCATTCTCGCATCTCTGCTCATGAAAACCTCACTCACCCACTGCCCCGGCCCTGCCTGGTGCTACCCCCAGCCTCAGGAGCAGAGTAACCAGAGACCAATATTTACAGATGCTGCCAGGGACTGGGGGGGAGTGGGACACCCATGTGCCCACCCATGGCTGATTTGGGGGGATGCCACCTGCTCCCTCCTCCTTGGGAGGGTAGGCAGGGGGCTGGGGGTGCCCTGGGGAGGGGCAGAGGCAGAGCCAGGGGCGTAGGGGACCCGTGACACAGTATTTACAGGGGGTCCCCCAGACACAAACTCACGCACAGCCACACACACACAAGGGGTTCTCACCCATGGGACGGGCACAGCCACGCAGGGATGGGGGAGACACGCTGGCTGGGGGCCCCCGCCAGCCCCCTTTGGCACACATGGTGCTGGGAAGCGGGCGGGAGGGATGGGGGCTGCCTTCATCTGAGCCGGAGAGTTCCTGGAGGACCGGGGGGGACACCGCGGAGAAGGTGCCAGGCCACGTGACGGGCACCGGCGGCATCGCTGCAGCTGCGCCCCTGGGTGACACTAGCACTGGGCATGTCCCGCCTGGGCACACGGAGAGTGGGAGACACGCAGGAACCCAACCCAATAAATTAGAGGTGGGGTGGGAAGGGGGCAGGAGGTGCAGGGAGGGGGTCAGAGCCCATTGGGGGAACGCTGGATGAATGGCACTTTGCTGAGCTCCACCACGGGCGAGCGGGGCTTGTTCTGCATGCGGGGCACCCGCTGCAGCAGCTGCTGTGCCTGGCGCTGCGCGTCCCGCAGCTCCTTCCGCCACTGCACCAGCTCAGGGTCGCTCTGCGGGGCAGGGAATGGTGTCAGGAAGGGGGACAGGGCAGGGCAGAGGGTGGCAAGGGGCTCCCTGGGACTCTAGGGAAGGGTAAAGAGTCGCCGGGGCCTCCCTGGGGAAAGGAACACGTCAAGAGGGGCTCCCCAGGGTGCCAGCGAAGGGCACACAGTGTCCAGGGACCTCCCAAGCAGGACACAGGGTGGTCAGGGGTTCCCAGGGCAGGGTACAGGGTGGTTGGGCCTCCCTAGGGTGCCAGGGCTGTGGGGCTGCCCTAAGTTTCAAGTGTTCATGCCTCGGCATGGCTTGAAGGACTAAATGTGCCGGGCGAGTGGCCAGCAAGAGGCAACTAGCAGGCAGCAGGAGGTGGCCAGCAGCCAGGAGTGGCAGGGGGAACACTCACATCGCACTGCAGCACGAACTGCTTGCCCCCGCGGATGCGGAGCAGGATGCACTTGCGCTCCTTCACCTGTGTCTCCTCCACCGAGTCAATCTCCTCCATGGTGAGCAGGGACTGCTGGGGGAACAGGCTCAGCCCGGCCCCTGTGCCCTCACCAGGGTCCCCCCAGGTGCTCCTCACCCCTCACCCCCCAGTGTCATGCCCACCTTACCGGCGACTCGCCCTCCCCGCGCCACTCCAGGCGGTTGGGGAAGAGGTAGAAGTAGCGGCGCTGCCACTGCGTCAGGAAGGGGTTGCCTAGCTTGGCCATGTAGCCGTGCATGATGCAGTCCTTGCCCATGGCATATTCTGGGATCACAGGGAGATGGGATCAGCTCTCAGGATGTGGCCAGTGGTAGGCCAGGGTGGGGGTTTCTGGCCCTACGCACCCTCCTCGTGGCCCAGCTGCTTGTTCTTGGCCTTTTTGCGAGCCTCCAGCTTGTCGGTGTCGGCGTTGATGGCGTCGAAGACAGTCTCGGTTACCTCCTGCTGCCAGCGCTCCGAGATGGTGAGTGGGAAGTTGCGGTACAGCTCCTGGTCACTCTCCAGAAGCTGGGCAGGGCAGGATGCTGGAATGAGGGGCTGCAGGACACCCTACACCCCCATGTTCGGCCCCTGTGCCCAGTACCTTGATGCCCTTGGTGTCCTCCTCGTCAAAGGAGCCAATGTCGAAGGCGTCGGCTGCGTTCACCTCACCGCGGGGTGGGACGAGGGGCGGTGGGTACTGCGGGCAGCAATGCGAGTCAGAGGGGTGGCTGCCTGTGTCTGTGTCTGTGTCCCTGTCCCTGTCCCACACCACGGGCACACCCCCCTCACCTTCTGCAGGAACACCATCTGCCAGTCCAGGCCATTGAAGAAGGGCTCTTCTTTCACCTCCTGTGCCCTGGGGAGGAAGGAAGGCAGAAAAGTGTGGCCACAGGGGGGCTGTACCAGCACACCCCGCCCATTCCCCTGGGGGTCTTGGGAACACTCACCCTCGCCCCATGCAGCCCAGGCGCCGGTTGACATCCCGTTGCAGCAGCCCCTCGAGCAGGGAGCGCAGCTCCGGGGAGAAGGAGTCTGGCAGCTCCACAGCCTGTGGGAGATTGCGTGAGCGCACTGGTGTGCAGGGACAGGGACATGCACTGACACACAGATGAGTACAAACACATGCTCCAGGCTGGGGACAGCTGTCCCTGACCCCCTGTGTGCCCGCCAGGCCAGTGGGTGCCATGGCAGATCTGGGGTGCCCATGCCCTGCCCACAGCCCTCTCTGTGCCCCCACCCACCATGGTGAGGGTCATTCGGTCAATCTCGTGTTTGTCCTTCGTCTTGTGCTGCCGGAACGGGCTGTGCCTGCAGCGTGGAGGGAGAAGGGGGCTCAGCAGTGCCCAGCTGTGCCCAGCTGTGCCCACCCAAGCCTACACTCACCCTCGAAGCAGCTTGAAGAGCATGCAGCCCAGCGAGAACCAGTCGGCGCTGCTGTCGTAGGCCACCCCCTTCTGCAGCACCTCCGGCGCCATGTACCCGTGGGTGCCCCTGGGGAGGGGCACAGGGGCGTCAGGGGCCGCCCCAGGCGTGGGGGCAGGGCGGGCAGGGGTGTGGGCACACTCACACGCTGGCGTGGGGCTTCTTCTTGGAGAAGTCGCAGGCCAAACCCAGGTCAGAGATGCGGACGTGGCCAAACTCATCCAGGAGAATGTTTGCTGGCTGCAGAGACACCATGTGTCACTCTGAGCCCCAGAGTGGCCTGTGGGCCCTGGGGGGGCAAGGCTGGAGGGCTCTGTGGGATTTGGGGATGTCCAAGTGACCCCTGAAGTCTCAGGGTGCCCATGGACTCTGCTGTCGGGGGCGCCCACGGGACCTGAGGGTGCCCTCTGGGCTTGGTGAGTGCCCACAGGGGTCCAAGGGCTCCTGCAGGGTCTGTGACACCTGTGCATGCCCACAGGTCCTGGAGGGGTTTCTGAAGGCTTGGGCATGCTAAGAGGGTGTCCTGCAGGTGGGGACAGTCACCTTGAGGTCACGGTACACCACGAAGCGGCTGTGCATGTGCTCCAGGCCCAGGATGATCTCAGCCGCATAGAACCTCATCTCTGCCTCTGAGAAGACGCCGTGCTGTGACAGGTGATAGTGCAGGTCGCCCCCTGTGGGGAGAGGGACCAGCTGTCACCCGCGGCAGGTGTGGGCAGGGGGCTTTGAGGCATAGGTCCCTCAGGCTCGGGGTCTCACCGTTCATGAGGTCGAGGATGAAGCTGAGCTTGTCGGGCGTGTGGAAGGCATAGGACATGCACACGATGAACGGGCAGTCCTGGTGGGAGACACGGGGTCACCCTCCCTGTCCCTGTCCCCTGTCCCCTGCCTGGTGCCCATGTCCCCTCACCCCAGTGCTGACGAGGGACAACATGATGCGCTCATTGAGGGCCAGCGTCTCGCCCTGCTTCATCTTGATGCGCTTCTTGTCCAAGCACTTCATGGCATACCTGGTGGGGACAAGGAGTCCCTGCAGCCACCACGGCCCCAGAGCAGTGCCAGCACCCAGCTCCAGCCCACAGCTGTGACATCCCTGCCAGCCCTGGACATCTGTAACTGTGACAATATTCCCGCAGCCCTCCCAACACATGTCACCATGGCAATGCCACTGTGGACACCCCAGGGACCCTGCAGCATCCCCAAATCCCGGGCGGGTCCTTCCATGCTGGACCATTCCCATTACATTTTGCCTGTGTCCGCTTTCCGGCAGCCATAGACCTCCCCGAAGCCACCACGGCCAATGATTCGATGAACGCTGAAGTCATTCATGGTGAGCTGGAGGGGGTGAGGAGGAGACTGGGGTGAGCCTGGACACCACCCCCTGCCCCAGTTTCCCCAGCTGAGGGACTCAGAGGCTCCCTGGAAGCACATCCCCCTCCCTGGGGGCACCCTGAGGTGGGAGCATCCTGCTCACATGGATGTTCAGCTCCACGTTCTTCCACTGGCAAAACCGTGTGAATTTGTCACTGCAAGGAAGAGCAGAGAGGGCAAGAGTGGAGATCCCAGAGAAACGCCCCCTCAAAGACTCCCTGGACTTGTCTGGAGACAGAGAGCACCCCCTGGGGCTCTTTGGAAAGGAAGAGACCCCTGAGTTCCCAGCGTGGGGACCCCTGGTCCCTCTCTGGACCAGGAGACTCTGGTCCCCAGTGGGATGGGACACCCCGATCCACGTGGGACTTTCCTCCCAGCTCACCTCTCAATGAATTTCTGGAAGATGCCCCCACGCAAGTTCTGGCAGATCTCCTCAACGTAGGGCTGGCAAGGACACAGGGCTCAGCACTGGGTCCCCAGGTCCACCCAGCTCACCCCTATCCCATCACTATGTGGGGTCTCCTCCACCCCTAGGATTTCACACACCCCCAGTGCCACTTCCAGGCCCCCAGGGATGCTTCTGTCCCATGACTTTCTGGGGACCCCAAGGGTGACATCCAGGGTCACAATCACCTCCCTCTGAGGTGAGGTAGCCCCCTGCTACCTCGAGCCCCGAGTCTCCTGACTACCACCTCATGGGGACCACCAGCAATCCCCCTCATCCCAACATGCCAGGGACTCCCTCACCATTCCTTGGGGTCCCCATTCCTCCTGGGACATCCCCCTCCCACCTTCAGGAACTCCTGTCACCCCCAGTCCCCTCTAAGGATTAACTCTCCGAGTGCCACAGGTGGCAGGGACCCCCTCCCTGTCCCAGGTGATGCCCACCTGGAAGAGGTCAGGGGGCACCTGCTTCTTGCTCAGGCGGCTCTGGACATGCTCCGTGGCGCTCTTGGAGAAGGGCTGTGAGTAGGACAGGACCATGTCACCTTGAGCAGAAGGGACAGTGGCCAGGCAAGGCTGCACAAGGCAGGAATCCACAGAGGAACCTCCATCCATAGGGCTGGGATGTGGCTCACCCTCACCTCACCCACCCCTCACCCCAGGGCCTGGCACTCACGTGGGAGCAGGCCAGCAGCTCCTTCATGATGTAATGGTCGAAGATGTGGCGGCTCCGGGCAGCTCGCTCCTCCTCCGAGTCCAGCTTCTCGTACTTCTTGATCTGGAGAGGGCACAGCTCCAGTGGCACAGCGCAACATGGCCCCAGGACATGGAACACTGGGAATCCTGGCCCCTCTGGGTGCCACATTCCATGGAAGAGGTTATCCCATCCCCTGGAACAGTATCTCCCAGCTCCCTAGGCACCATCACCTTAGGTAGTACTCTTGGCACAATGTCCGTGGGCCCTGGAGGTACCAAACCCCACCCCACCCCTCCTGGTGAACACAGGGGGCTGTCACCAGGCTCCCCCCGTCTCACCTCCTCGTAAAATTCCATCAGGGGCTTGGCCTCCTCAGTCTGGTTGAAGGCAAAATCCCGGAAGAGCAGGTAGCCTGCAGGGATAGAGCCACGGTGTGAGAGGTGACAGCCTCCCAGCCCAGGCCAAGGGACACAGGGACATCCCCTGGGCTGCCCAGCCCTGCTGCCGCCCAGTGCCAGGCTCAGGGAAGAGGAAGTGCCAAGCAGGGACTGGTGAGGACTTGGCAGGGTGACAGGGTGAACAAGCACACAGCTGGCAGAGGGAGCAATGCCCTGGGACAGCACAGGGCAGTGAGGGGGCTGCTGAGGGGCACAGCGGGGAAAGGGCATGGGCGGGCACAGGGAGCAAGGCGGACGTGCCCGGAAACCGCCAGAGCCGGCAGGAGGAAGTGAGAGGCGCTTCCTGCCCCGGATGGTTTGTGCTGGTGTGGGGGGAAATGACAGGGCGGGGGATACGCAGTGGGGAATGTGGCGAAGCCCCCTGGCACCCCTGTCCAGCCAAGCCCCACATCCCCCCACACCATTCCCATGGCCACTCCTGCTGTGGTGGTGGCCACCAGTGCAGCCCCCCAGCCCACCCACATTTGTGCCTATGCTTGTGGGTGCTGGTCCTGGTGCCCCCCATGTCTCCCACAGCCCCTGTGTCCCCAGCTCACCAATCTTCTGTGTGAAGATCTTGTCAAATGTCACCTCTCCCCGGTCCTCCAGGTACTTCTGCATGACGCTGCGGATGCTGGGGACACACCGGAGGGGCTCAACTGTGCCCCCCCATGGACCCCTTCTCCCAGTCTGTCCTCTCCTGCTCCTCCCGTGTCCAAGAGCCCTGGCGGCATGCATGTCCTCCCATCCTGTGTGTCCCCACCCAAGTGTGGCACGTTGCTGGGTGCCAGGATCACAGCACGTCCCACGCACTGCGGCCAAACGGAGGGTAGGGACGAGTGTCCCCCCTAAAAACGCTTCACAGGTGCCTGGCAGTGTAGGTGCAGGAGAGCACTGGGGTCTTCTGGGAGGGGGAGTGGAGACCATCACCCTCTACACACCTCGGTACAGGGCGGGGTTGTGTGTGTGTGTGTGCGTGTGTGTGTGTACACGAGTGTGCGTGGCAGTGGCAGCATGGCACGGGTGTGACACGGCGGGGACAGAAGGGACACAGAGCTGGGTGGGACGTGTTTTTGTGTGTCTGGCAGGAAGTGTGTGTGTCCTCATGTCTGTGTGTCTGTCTGTGCAACAGGCATCATGCGTGTTCTGTCCATATCCGCGTGTGTCCGTATCCGTGTATGTCCACGTCCGTGTGTCCGGGCAGGTGTGACCGGCACACACGTGTGCGGGAGGTGTCCGTGACCCGGGGGGGTGCGAACGGTGTCAGGAGTGGGTGAGCGGGGGACCGGGAGTGGCGGTGCCAGGCGCGGAAGGACGGACGGACAAGCGGAGGGGCAGTGTCGGGGCCTCACCTGGGCTCGGGCAGGAGGATCCTCTTGCTGGCGCGGGCGGCGGGCGCGGCGCGGCTCTTCTCCATGGCCATCAGGTAACTCACGTCCGCCAGCACCGCCTCCAGGTCCGCCATCGTGCCGCGCCGCCGGACCCGCCGCCGCCGCCGCACCAGCTCTGGCCCGACCCGACCCACCGGCCCCGGAACCGGAACCGCACCCGGAAGCGGAACGGGGCCGGAGAGAAGCCGGGCGGAGGAGCGGGGAGCGGCCGGGAGGGGCTCGGCGGCCCCGGTACGAGGGCGGCGGCAGCGCCCGGAGCGGCGGGAGCGGAGCGCGGAGCGGGGCGCGGCCACACCGGGACAGGGGGCGGGGCCGGCGACACCGAGCGGGGTCAGCGCCGCCGCAACGACCGCCCGGGAGGGGCCGCGACACCGGCTGTGGCACTGGCGGTGTGTGTGACACTGGGAGTGTGTGTGTGACGCTGTGTGTGACACCATATGTGAGTGTGTGACACCGGATGCGCCTGTGCCATCAGTGTGTGTATCACCAGGTGTGTGTTCCAACGTGGGGTATGTGACACCATGGGTTTGACACCGTCTCTGTGTGTGCCCTTGTGTGACACCGTGGGTGTGACATCGTGTGAGAGACACCACGGGTGTGTGTGACAGTGGCGCTGTGTGTGCATGACAGCGTGTGTATCATTCCACATCACACGGTGTGTGACCACATGTGCCATGCGTGGCAGCAGGTGTGACCACGTGTATACGACACCGTGTGCAGGCTCCCTGTCCCCGGCACCAGGAGGGGACACCTGGAGGGGACAGGCAGGGGGTCAGGACGCTGTGATTCGCTTGGCCCTGGTGCATCGCCGGGGGGAGACACGTGGTGGCACTTGGGGACTGGGGCACAGGATCACGGTGGCCGCAACCACCCGTGGAGGAAGATGTCCCCTGTCCTGTGCCTCACCATGCAAATGTCACAGCCCAGCTGCTGTGGGGATCTGAGCCGTGACGTCCCCGCAGGCTGGGGGACACTAAATGTCATTCTGGTGGCCCGGGGGCGCGTTGCCCAAGGGGCGCAGAAGGCAAGAGCCTCACAGGGCCCTGGAGGACCTGTGACCCTGGCAGGAGGTGGATGAGACACGGGGACAGCTGCCACCACCTGCCAGGAGACAGTGAGGACACAGGGACAGCTGTCACCACCGATGGTGCTCCAGGTTTGCTCTCCAGCAGCTGGGGAAGCCACAGTGCTTTTTTTTTTAATTCCAAAAATCCATCCCCCAAGAAACGAAGTATTTCCCTTGGGAGGCTAGGATTTTCACTCCTCCCACAGCAGCTTGCCCAGCCTGCTAGTAATATGGTATGAGCAATGATCCTCTCTAAAAATCCAGTATGGGAGAAGACTCAGGAAGCAAAAAACCCCCAGATTAACAAAAAAAAAAAAAAAAAAAAAGGTGCCCTCCCTCTGCCCCAGCCAAGAACCCCCAAACCCAACTGAGAGAGCGCTAGACTTGGTTTGCTTTTACCCTTAATGCTTACATTTAATTTTAAAGCACAAACATCAGAGATGGACTCTAAATCGCCAACAAAAAAATAGATATTTACAATATTTCTCCGGGGGAGGGAGGGAAGGAGGGAGGGAGGGAAGGGGGGATTGAAACAAAACAAAACCACAACCAAACCCTTAAACAAGTGACTTTGCTTGCAGGAGTTGTCTTTAGGGAGCAGGCTGGGTTGGTTTTAAATCACTGAGTGATTTTTATTATATATCTCTTTTTTTCTTCCTTGTGGATTTGCACCACGCTGGGGTGGTGAGGAGGGTCATATGCTGGAGTCTGTGTGGCTGGAAGGGGGGACAGGACACAGGAAGAAAGGGGTGCTGTCCCTGCGGAGGGACCCCCTCGCCCCTCTCGACCCCAGCTCTGGACATTTTCTTTCTCGTTGCAAAACTCAAAATGAATCCAAAGGAAAAAGAAAAGCTTTAACTTTCTCCCCTCTTTCCCGGGAGCCACTGCCGAGAGGCCGAAGGCTCCTCCTTTCGCCTGGCGGGGGAGGTTTCCTGCTCCGAGCCCTCCAGCTCCACTGTGGCCACACTGCCCCTTGTCCCGGGCACTGCTGGATTGTCCCCTCCTGCCCCCCTGCTGGGGACAGTCCCCGCAGGCCCCCTCTCCCCCCTTATTGCTTCTGAAGCGGGGCGGGTGGGGGGTGCAGGCTGTCCACTGGGGACCCCTGCGGGGCTAGGGACTAGTGGTGGCACAGAGGGGACACCCCGGATTGTGCTATCTGTACGCTGCCAGGGAGAGAGCGGGGTGCTGACACTGGGGGGACAGAGAGGGGGAGTGTCCGGGCACAGGCAGGAGAGGGAGGGAAATAAAATAGTGACCCAGAAAAAGATTCCAACCTTTTTTCCTTTTTTTTTTTCCCGTTTTTTTTGTTGCCTTTTTTTTGTTGGTTTTTTTTTTTGTGTGTTTTTTTGTTTTTTTTTTTTTTTAAAGTGCAAAAAGCTCTCTGCTGCCCTAGAGAGAGGTTCTTTGGACCGACCATTCATTGCAAAGGAAAATCGGCAGCCAAAAGGGGGCGGGGGAGGAGAGGACGATGCCAGTTCGGCTCCAGGCCGCGGAGCAGCCCTCGCCCCTCCGGCTCCAGAGTGCTTCATGGTGCCAGGAGCTGGGGAGGAGGCAGCTCCTGTCCCAGCCCCGCTGTGCTCACTCATCCCTGGCTGATGCTTCCCGAGTCCTCCCTGAGCTCTGGTGTACCTGGGGGTTCTCCCCTGCTCCATCCCCTTGGACAGACAAGTTATCCCCCAGCCCCTGCTCCCGGGACACTCCGGCCACGGGTCTCCTGCCCTGGGCACCCAAAGACCCACCCGGCTGTGTGTGAGGGGCGGGAGGGGGAGGGGGATGAACAGCAGTCCCTGCAGCCAGAAAAGGGGAAGGGGAAAGGAAAGGGGGTGAGAGCACAGGGAAGTGCCGAGCTGGTGGTGGCACGGAGGGGGACGGGGTGTTCCAGCTATGCTCCCACTTTCTCGAAGAGACCTCGACCCTCAAGGTTTGTGCTACCAGGGGAAGTGACAAATGTTGCAAGGCAAGGAGATGATGGGGTGGAGAGGAAAAGCTGGGGGGAGAGGGTGCCCCATTTCTCTGCACAGAGGCTTGTTACAGCCTCTGCCTAGGGAGCGGCCAGCCTCTGGGCCGAGGCTCCCTGCCATGTGCCTGTTCCTCCTCTGGTACTGGCCAGCCTGGTGGGACATCTTCCTCGGCAGAAGTCCCGGGGAAGGAGGAGGAGAAAGGACAGTGGAGCGAGGCCAGTGGCAGCCCTGCCTGCCGAGTCAGGTGGGAGGCAGCGGCAGTACACAGAGGGCAAGGGGGGGAGGTGGAGGAGCAGCTCTCCGAGAGGGATGGGATGGGCTATTTTTCTTCTCCTCAATCTGCCCCGGGGAGGGTCTCTAGCTGATTTTTTGGATCAGCTTCTCATCAGACAGGCAGTAGAGGCTGTTGATGGACAGGTCCGAGATGAAGTGCTCACAGGCTTTGCGGGTGATTTGTTTGCAACCCCGCAGGTCGATGAGGGTGACATTTGAGATGCGGCGCAGGTACAGCAAGGCCTGGTCCGTCAGCTTATTGCAGCCTGCAGGGAGAGCACAGGGATCATGAGGGGGACAGCTCCAGGCACTGGGAGGAGGGAGATACTTTAGCATGGAAACGCAGCTGGATCAGGGCACCCACCTGCCATGTTGAGCTCGGTGAGGGAGTTGCGTGTGGAAGAGCCCACGGCGGTGAGGAGGTTGGCCGACTGGTCCGTAAGGTGGTTGCAGTGGCTGAGGTCGAGGCGGGAGAGCAGGGGCATATGGCGGATGATCAAGCGCAGCGTGGCATCCGTGATGTCCAGCCCGGCAAGCCGGAAGTCGATCATGTTGCGGAGTTTGCTGCGATTGTCCTGACCTGCACAGGGAGAGGAGAAACTGAGAGTGGACAGGCTGCCCTGGGGACCTTCCCCTCTCCTCCTTACCCAGCCCCAGGGCAGCAGCAGCTTACTGGGTTTGTCTGTTGGAGGTGTGAGTAAGTCCCGGATCTGAGGGTCCTTGATTCCTACTGCCCACCGAAGATCGAGGGTCCTGAGAAGGGGGCAGCTGGAGGTACTGAGAGCACAGACTGCAGACCAGGAACAGCCTGCTAGGATGAGGTCTTTCAGGCCTGGGCGAAGAGAGGCAGGTAAGAAGTTAGATGGGTTTGGTCAGCCCTGAGGTAGCCCAGATCTCCACCATTTTTTCCAGGCACATGAGGAAACAGGTCCCCTCCCTGCCTGGGGTGTTATGCTCCCTGGGTGACGAGATCCAGGCACCCAAGAGTTCCTGGGCTGGCAGGGTGTCTCTCCCTATGATCCTGCCTCCAGGAAGCCTTGGAGCAGGCTGGTGGCAGAGGAAGGGACCTCTCCCCAGCCCATGCTCACCTGGCAGCCTGTTGACGAGCCATGTAAGCTGTTTTTTGGAGATATTGGTCCAGCTGAGGTCAAGGCTGACTGGCTGCCTTTTAATTATGCCGCTCAGCGCCTGGGGGGTGATGGACTTGCACCTGCTCAAGTCTATCTTTGTCCACAATCTCTTGTCACAGCACCTGGGGACAAGGACAAGGCCGTAAGTTGAGCCCCGAGAGTCCCATGGGGCAAGAGACGGCCAGTGGTTTGCTTGGCTTCTGGGAGGAGCCCAGCCCTGGCATGGCCCCAGCTGCAGAACAAGGCTGCTCCTCCTGGTTTCCATAGGTTTCCCCAAACATGGGAGGCTGCTGAAGGCCAGCCAGAGCAGCCCCAGCAGGGTTTTGCTGCCACAAAACAAGACTCCAAGTTGCAGCTGCTGGCCTTCTTGTCCCCTCTGAAGACACTCTTGGGGTGTTTCTGCTGATCCTAAGGATCCCTGCTCCCAGCAGGCAAAACACTCTGCCTGGTCCCACCCCAAAGCCCTAGAGTTCGCTGTTCTGCCAGGAGCAAACTCTTCCGCTCCTATGGGAATCTGTGAAGACCCAGGACCCGATGGCAGCTTAGCTGACCCCCTGGAGGTGCAGGTGAGGGGACACTCCACCACACCACTGCCACTAGATGCTGATCAAAGCAGGCCATCCCTGCTGCTTGGCTGTCAAGAAACCTCCCAGTTTCCATTCCCATCTGTTCCCAAGCCTTCCATGCACAGCTGTCCCAGTGCCAGCATTGCCTTCAGGCCTACTGCCCCCCCAAGGCATTTCCAGCCAGCAAACCCATCCCACCTCAGCCTGCCTTCCCTGCCTGCTGGGAGGTGAGGGAGGGCAGGAGGCCAGGAAGGGCAAGCACCATCAGGGTGGTGGGTGAGGGAAGGGCACTGGCACCTCCCAAGGACATGGCGGGGGACAGCTGAGGGGACAGGAGGAAGGCAGAAGAGAACAACAGAGACTGGTGCACACATGGCAGAGGCACCAAGGTTGGCTACTGTGACGCTGCCTGGCTCTGGGGAGCAATGGGAGGGCACTGAGGTGAGATCCTTGCCCCTGTTCCCTCTGGACACCCACCAAGAATGTGCCCCCAGCCCCAGGATGCATCCCCGCACTCACCACTTGTACCAGGTCTTGCAAACCCGCATGCACTCGCAGAGCTCCCTGCGGGTGAGGTAGCGGAACACGGACATCCAG
Source organism: Lichenostomus cassidix (assembly GCF_008360975.1). Classification (NCBI taxonomy): domain Eukaryota; kingdom Metazoa; phylum Chordata; class Aves; order Passeriformes; family Meliphagidae; genus Lichenostomus; species Lichenostomus cassidix. The sequence continues at coordinate 63,746,174 of NC_139486.1, forward strand.
ACCTCGCGCTGGACACAGCTCTCCTCGCCCTCCTGTGCCCGGCCCCCACGCCCGTTCAGCCGGGCTGCCCCCCCCTCCTCTGCATTCTCATCCTCCTCCTCCTCTTCCTCCTCTTCTTCCTCAGCGGCTGCGTCCTCCTCACCCCCACTCCGCAGGGGCATCCTGGTGGGTACGTGGCGCACGACCACACGTGGTGAGCGCTGCAGGTTGGCCGAGGAGGCCGTGATGGCTTGGAGCTTGGGGACGATTGAAGTGCCATGGACATCTTTGGTGGGGCGCTGGAGTGTCACGGTGAGGTAGGAGCCGTGCAGCTTGGCCTTCTCCACCTCTGACAGCTCCTTCTTGCCGCTGGGGTTGTTCTCCTTCTCCCGCACCATGGTTCTCTCCGTGGCCTGGAGCCGCAGCAGCTGCCGGCGCTTGAAGCGCTCGTCCCGACTGGCACTGTGGTGGTCGCTGGGCCCAGCCCCAGGGGACGAGCGTGTCACCACCCCACGGGGGGACGCAGGGTCATGGATCAGCTGCAGCATTGGGGTGGGCGAGTTGGGCGGGGGTGTCAGGGGCTCCTCGCAGCTCCGTAGGGGCCGCAGCACCTTGGCTTGCGCCGTGTCATCATCGCTCTCCTCCACCTTCCGCTTCTGCAGGAAAGGGGTGGCAGGTTAGCGGGGATGGGGCCTGGAGAACACATTTCCCTTCTCCCCCACAGAAACACCACAGTGCTGGCAGGACCTGCATCAGCAGTGCCCAGTGGAATTATAGAATGGTTTGAGTTAGAACTCAGGGACGTGTTCCACTAGACCAGGTTGCTCCAAGCACCATCCAACCTGGCCTTGAACACTTCCAGGGATGGGGCATCCACAGCTCTCTAGGCAACTCCTGCCAGAGTTTCACCACCCTCACACAGTAAGCAGTTTCTTCCTAATAGCTCACCTAAGTACCACAAGGACCAGAGTCCACCCACACCGGCAACAAGCATTTTCCTATCCCCTTCTCAAAAGGGACATCCCTTGAGGTTGGGGATGGCTTCCACTCTGTGTCTCTTACAGTGGAGTATCTCAGGTTCACAGTTTAGCACCAGTGAGAACAAGGAGTGCTCAGCACCAGTGGGATGCTGGGATCAGATTATGGCAGGATGTGTGCCATAATGGCAGCCCCCAAGTGCTGCAACCCCATGATCCTCACTCTCACTGCCCAAGTGGTCCCTCCAGCCCACGCTGGTTGAACGCATTCCTGGCAGGATACAGTGGGAGGGATGGAGAACACAGATCCTACCTTGCCACAGCACAGTTCCTTACCTGGCCCTTCTCTGCCTCATCACCCTGGTAACACTTGGGGCACTCCCAGCAGTTGGGGAGCTCATCATTGAGCAGCCCTTCCCCATCCATCTGCAATGAGAAGAGTAGGTATGCAGCAGCCCAGTCGCCCAGCAGAGCCTCCCTTTGCACAGCACCTGCCCTGCTCACCTGCAGACAGCCAGGGTGAACAATCTCGTTGCAGATACAGCACTCCATGAGCTTCTTCTCAAAGTCCTGTGAGTCCTCATTCTGATCCACCTCCCCACAAAGTGCACATGTGACTGAGTGAGGCAGCCTGGGCTACAAAGGAAAGCAGGGCTGACACCAGGGCATGGTAGGACAGCCTCCCTACTACCTCAACCACAGAAAAGCGGCCAGTTATCCCCCAGGAATCCAACTTGGACTCACCGCCAAGCACTGTCGGAGGACGCAAGACTGCTTCATGCGGCCAGGCCCGCCAAACTTCTTCATGTCCCTGCAGTAGTGGCACATGCCACACTCGCCCTGCATGCAGGCCTTGCATTTCCGGCACCTCACCCGCCTCCGCCGGGCACCCGACACAATGGGAGACACTGTAGACCTGACAGGAGTCGGGCGTGGCGCTGGCTTCATAGTGTGCGGCTTGGTGATGGGGATGGTGGGCAGGCGCACCCGCAGCCGGGCCTGGAACTTTAGCTGGCAGCAGAGAGAGAGGGGAGCAGGTGAGAGCAGGAAGTGCCATGCTCTGCTCTGCTGGGATCTGGAAGGCTCTGATTCCTGGACTCAGCACTGTGACTTTGGGTAACATACCTGAGAGCAGCTCTGCTCCCTCAGTGCTCTGCAGCCAAAGGTGCCCGGATTGGTGCTGACCTGGCAGTTCTCCTGAAGCACACTCCCTAATCCCTCACACCACCCCACACCAAGAGATTCCCTTCCTGCCAGCCCCTGTCAGGGATCAAAGGGGCTGGAAAGGGCAGCTGAGTCCCAAAAGCATCCTGGTGCTCCAGCAACATCCACACTTGCCTTCTGAGGCAAGGTCTGCCTGAGCAGACACTCTGTGACACTCTGTGTCACCCTGCCAGCTGTGAAAGGGGACAGGGCTCTGCTCAGGCCACCTTTCCAAACTCAAGGCACACTGGGAACACCCACACCCTCCTTGTTTACAGTGCAGGAGGGACAGCACAGCTCTCCAGCTATCACCCTGCATCCCATCAGCCCTCACAAGAAATCTGCTAGCTGCAGCATCCTTCTAGGATTGGCTGTGCTGGGATGTGCACCACAGCTGATGGGCTTGGGGAAGGGCAGGCTCCAAGCACAAAAAACGCCAGGACAAGGATGGGGTTGGGGATGTGCCAAGCCTCTGAGTGCTGCACCTAAAGCATGCAGACATCTCCAGGTCTCTTCTCCCAACAAAGCTGCCCACGATGCACAAGCATCATACTGGATCCCTTGGGCAGGGCAAGCAAGCAGAGACAGGCACCTCCAAAGGGCAATTCAAGAGGCTCCAGACTCCTAAATGGGGTGTTAGCCATCCTTCCCAGCGTGATCGGGTTCTGCTCTTCCCACAGCCTGCCTGTGAGCCCATCTCCTGGCAGGAAGGAAGCAGTGACCTCTGGGAGCCATCCTAGCAGGCCACAGGAAGGCAGCCTGTGGAGGGGAAGTCCAGCTGCTCTGTACCTCCATCTGTCCAGTGAGCTCAGCCTGGGCTGCAGCCCAGCTGTGGGCCCTGGGTTATGAGCACAGCTGGACAGGGAAGGGTTGGGATGCATAGTAAGGTCCCATTGCCGAAGAGCTGGCTGCTATCCACAGAGAGAGACTCCCAGGAGAGAGCTGCCTTGCAAGAGTCAATCCTACAGCACAGGGACAAGGACATAATGGACATATTCACCTCCCAGCAAGGGGATAGACTGCTGCTGACCATCAACCCCACACCTCACCCACCACTGCAACAGCGAGACCTTCCCTGACACACATTTCTCAGGCCATCCAGGTCTCCTGTATGGCGCCCCAGAGCTGCTGGGAGAACAGGATCACTCCTTCCTCCCACAACAAGGCTCCATGTTCTCCAAGCACGACCAAAGGGCTGAAGAACATGGAGCAACTGGGGCTGATCTGGCTACCACCCCTCAGCTGAGCTGGGATAACCAGCACAGTAGGAGACCTCCAGGTTTGCCCGCGGTGCTGTGAAGGTGGCTGCACCCCATGTCCCACCTTGGCACTGCTCCTGAGGCAGGTATGGAAATGGTGCCACAGCACCCCAGGCCTGGGAAACAACTCAACAACACATGACAACCATCTGGTCCCCTCCTCGCAGCTCCTACCTTATCTCTCTTGGGCCACTGGACGATGGGGACGCCTGTAAGTGCCAGTTTGGGGTCGCTGTTTGCGTATTCTTCCAACAGCAGCTAATGGAGACAGAAGAGGGGGGAACACATCAGAAAGACAAAAAGCAGAGGTGTGAAAAGAGGGAAACACAGCTCCCACCACTGAGGCAGGCTCCGACCAGATGCCAAGGCCAGCATGCTTCAAAGGCGGGTGGGAAGGAGCCCTCCTCTCCCCACGCCCGCCAGCAACCATCCCTCCTCCCCACATGAGACAGACAAGCTCTGTCGAGTTGATCTGCACCAGTGCTTTCACCAACTGCATTTCAGCCCCGAGGCCCCGTGCTGGGTGGTGGCAATTCGAGGGGATTTTGGGGGAAGGATTCACCAGGATGGTTCCCCCAGCTGCTCCCCAGGGACAGGGCAGCCTGGAAGGTGCAGCAGCAGCAGCAGGATGTGGTGCCCCAGCACCCGCTCCGTGGCCTGGCACAAGCTGTAGGTAGCCAAGAGCTGCTCCCCCACACTGCCTCGGGGCTTGGCTATGACTTTGAGGGAGAGATCCCTCAGCACCGACTGGACTGGCATGCTGCCCTCCAGCACAACAGCCCCTTGCTTCCGGTGCATGGGGCTCCTGCATTCACCCTGGTCCTTTCGGCTCCTTCACCCCCTCCCCACATCTACTCCCCACTGAATTTGCCAGCTGCAAAGGTGCTTTATTTACTTGACGTTGCCGTGGTAACACAGGCGGGAGCCTCCTGCTGGCAGCCCGGCGGGCTGTGTTTCTTGCTGCCAGGCAGAGCCAGGGCAAGGGGTGCCCAGTGTGCCTCCTGCTTGGTTTTCCGGGCGTCTGGGGAGCCAGGAAGCTGCAGCCTCTCAATGGCTCCCTGGCAGTGCAGCGTGCTGCCTTCAGACTTTCCGCCTCCCCACGAGCACACGCCAAGAGAAAGGTCAGGGCTGGGGGTTCCCACACGGACACCCGTGGGACTCCAGCGTCCCCCTGCCTGTGGCACTGGGAACAGGGCGGGGGTGGTGGCAGCTCAGGCACGTTCCCCACCAGGGAGCCAAGGGACTACGGGGGCTCGTGGGTGCTGCAGCTGCATCTGGCTCGGAGTCAGGGTGGGAGACAGCCCCCTGGCTCCCCTGTGCCCCATCACGCTGTCGCCGGGGGGGACGCAGCGGAGGGGATCCTGTGAGCACGCGGCCGGAGTGTCTAGGCAGCGGTGCTGGCGAGCGCGTCCCAGGGACGAGGAAGGGAGAGGTGAGCCCAAGCACCAGCCAGGGACCCCTCCAGGGAAGCAGGAGTCCCCCCGCAGTCCCCTCCCACCCTGTCCAGGACAAGGGAGTCCCCGCGCCCCCTCCCCATGCCACGAGCATTGCCAGCTGCCTGACCTTGCGCCTCTGGAGCTGCTGAGACTCTGGGGTGAAGTTTGTCGAGCCCTCTTTGTTTCGGTGACCGCACTGCGAGGGCTGGGGCCCCCTGCCCTCTCCCCGGATACCTCCGGGAGCTGGCTTAGACCCCGGCCGAACCCGCGGTGCTCGGGGGCATGGCTGTGGGAGCAGCTGCGTCCCCCGCCCCGAGAGCCCTCGGCTCCTCCCCGCCTCCGGCAGCCGCACTGGCGGCCGCGTGCTCCGCCCGAGCCCTTGGGCAGCGGCGGCAGCTTCCTGAGCCGGAGACAATGCTGCTGCGTCACCCACATGCGGCTCCCAGCAATGCTTTGCAACGGGAAGATGGCAGAAGAGAAAAAGGGAGCGAGGGAGCGGAGGGCAGAGCCGTGCTGCTGCAACGCCGGGAGGGGCCGGGACGGCGGGGATTGGCGCAGGGTCCGGGCGGCGCTGCCCACCGGCCTCCCCGGGATCTCTCCCTCCCTCCCTCCGCCGCCGCAATCCGAGAGGCCGGGGCCGGGCAGAGCGTGGCCGAAAGCCCTTACCCCGTCCCGCTCAGGCCCGGCCTCCCCGGCGCCTTTCTTTTGTCTGCTCCGAGGCGGGTTTGGGATCTGGGAGACCCTGCTGGAGTGAGCGGGGCTTTGGAATGTAGGCATGGGTCATCTCCCTTGCAGCTCCCTCCAGGGTCTGCACCCCCACCCTCCCGACCTGGAGCGACAAACCTTCCCTGGGAAGCATCCCGCCACCCAAGTTTGGGAGCAGCCACATTCCCAAAGGCACCGGGGACCAAGCCACTAGAGGGGGACAGATCAAGGTGTCCCCAAGCAGTCCCAGCCCCCCGCCCCCGAGACGGCCCACAGCTACACATCACAATTAAAATGGAGGAAACTCCTGAAATAAGGCCAAACAGCACAGGGGAGCAGTGGCTGCTCCCACTTCTGATGCATCCAAAGCATCTGGAGGCAACTACAGCTTTTTGCTCTCAGGAAGCCAGCTGCATGCCGACCTGGCTCTGGACCGTCACCAACTGTGCCACCAACGACACCCCCGGGCCCCTGGCACGGGCTCTCTGCAACCTACAGGCAAGAGTGTGACCAGAGCTGTCATCCCACCGTGGGAGACCTTCCTGGCACAGCCCACAGGCCACCCTGAATTTCCTCACCCATCCCTGAGGATACCACTCCCCTTCCTCACCAAATTCTCTCTGTGCCCATTATTGCCCAGTCAGGTACATGGCACACACACCAGAGGCTTTGAGATGAGGTCTTGGAGACAGGATTATCACTTCTGGGAGAGGCTTCTCCTGTTTCTACAATCCTTGGTGCTCCAACAGCTCCATGCAGAGCCCAAATATAACCTGTTCATGGCAGGCCACAGGGGTCTGGCTTTAGAGCTGTTGTCAGCTGCTTCATGACCATCCTCCTCCTGTCTAATCACGGGAACCAGCACACTCCAGAGAGGTTGGAAAGGATGGGTGGAAGCAGTCAAAAGACAACAGGACCTCTCAGAAATTGCCTCTTTGTCAATAATCCTTCCAATGACCCCCACTATGCTCAGTATTCTCAGACAATTCTTGCCATGGAGCTGGAAGCACAACACTGTCACATCCAAAGTGTCATATCCCACCACGTGATGCTCCAGGCTCAACTCATGACGGGATACATATTCCTCCACATGATCCTACAGACAGACACCCTGAAATCCTGATCACCACACAAGAGGCTGTGAGAAAAGGCAGCTTTTCCTGCTCCTGGTGTGCCTAGGGACACTGGAAAGCAGACGGTGGCACTGGATGAGCAGATCAAGATTCCAGGCCTGCAAATCTGGATGAGAAAATGCCACATTCTGACTGTGGGGAGCATACACCAAAGTGTGGCTTTCCCAACAGTCCTTGGCCAGACCCCAGCTCCATCCATGACCTTACCTGGTGACAAAAAGGACAAATGTTCCTGCTGCAGATGGGTGGCCCCAGTTAAAAGTTTTAGCTTGAAATGTCTTAACCCTTCTCAGGCTTTACGAGCCAACCTCTACTGGCCACTTCCATCACCTGTATGAAAAATGGGTTTTGAAAGTAGAGGTTTGCTGTCATTGGACAAACTTGTCCCACTTTCTGCAGCCACTGACTAAGGATCTTCATGCCTTGAGGATGCCAGTCTTGAGGGATGGAATCCTGCAGCTCAGGATACTTCCAAACTTCCAAGGACAGCCAGCTTTGAGGAGCAAGTCCTCAGGGAAGTTGTTTGGGACCACAAGAGCTATCACCCACAGCTTATCTGTTGTGGGTCATCACACAGGGCTGTGTGGATCACACCAAAATCACAGGCATACCTTTATTACCTCCAAAACATTAACAAATTCTTTGATCAGGTCTCAAACCCCAACGGAACATCAACAACCTTGAAGGCTCTGCCTTCAATACACCCAACATCAGCCTCCTTTTCTCAGTCCCAGGGTGAAACACGGCGCCCACAACTCGAGTTCCTCCAGAGCATCACACAGAGCTCAGAAATACGTGTCACATTCTCAAAGGTCACAGCACACACAGAATGCCCAAAAAGCCACAGGAAACCAGAAATGCAGCCCCTGACAGTACCTACACTCCTTCAACCAACACTGTGGGACCCCAGAGCTGCATCCTCTGCTCCAAACACAGCAGAGTGCTGGATTTACCCAAACAACCCACAAAAAACCACCAGGAAACAGCACCAGGAAATAAAAACAATGGCAAAGACAGGGATACATGCATGGCTGTGTCTGAATAGCAGCTTTGGTACAAGCAAGCATCTGGACAGCAAGCAGGGGAGCAGAAGGTAGCTCGTTTTAGGGACTAAAATGGATTTCTGGGGAAATAGAGTGAAGCTGACATTCTCACTTCAGTGCTGAAAGGGCTAAACCACCAAAGCTCATTGGGTCAGCTCAACAGATGAAGGGAAAAAAAACCCAAACAACCCTCACCGGCCCAAAACAACTGACTCTCATAACTCCAGGTCACACCCTGGGCAAACAACTCAAAGGAACAAGGCCAAATCCATCTGGGGCAAGGAAAAGGCTCCAACTGTCACCGAGTCCACAGCCAAAACTGGAAGTGAACTGTGTCAGCAATGAGCAGTCCTGCACTGACAGCTGTGAGGGACCCAGCCAGGGCTCAACCACACTCTGGCTTTCCCGACCCCAAATTCCAGGCCTACCCCTCAGGTGTAACAGCACCTTCACACAGAGAAAAACACCAATCCTGCCCCAGGACAGGGATAGGGTGAAGGTGAAGCCCAGTTTCCCTGTGGGAAGTGCCTTGCACTTGCTCAGGCCTACCTTGACATCAGTGATGAGGGCATCCTCGTCCTCGATGCCAGTAGGAACACACTTCTTGTGCAGAGGGAGTGACTCCAGCTTGTCCACAAGGCAGCGCAGCCCCTCCAGCTCAAACTGGGTCAGGTGCACCTTCCTGCTCTTGCGGGGACTGCCCCCGCTTGGGTCCCAGGCCTGGCCATTTTGGGAGCCCCGGCTGGAGTCAGAAGAGTCTATGGATGGGGTCTTCTTGAGACCTGGCAGGCTGCTCCGGCAGCTCCTGCCCAGTTCATCATAGTCCACGTTGGCACCGTTGGCAATGGGGCTGGTGAGAATGGACCGCCTGGTCACAGGGCGCCGGGATTCCTTCCCTGCTGCATCCTCATCATCCTCCTCCTCCTCCTCCTCTTCCATGTTCACTGAGTCCAAGGAGCTCAGCTCCATATCTACCACGATGGAGAAACAGGGAGAGCAATCACAGTAAGTGTTCAGTGTTTAGAGGGATTCCCCCAGTCACCAGAGAGGATGAAGCAATAGATATGTACGAGGTGAAAGGAATAGAGAAGATGGAAAAGAACAGCTAAAAGCCCTTCCCATTCTTGGTTTGTTTTGTGGGAATGCAAGGCACCAGATATGGAAACACATGCTAGAGAAAGAGACAGCAATGTCCTGGACAGAGTTTCACGGAAGCCTAGAATGGTTTGGGTTGGAATGGACCTTTAAAAGTCATCTAATCCAACACCCCTGCCATGGGCCCAGGCATCTTCCACTACATTAGGTTGCTCAGAGTCCTGTCCAACCTCATTTTGCTTTGGAGGGCTTGGGATCTCCAGGCTAAAGGCTCAGGACCTTGGTCCTGCTTTCATGATGTGAGAAAGAGGATGTGGACTCACTCATGACCATGAGGTCACTGAGCCCTCTCAAGTAACTTTGTCAGCCTTTAAAACCCTGTGTGCAGAAGGCCTTGGCCAGCCAGAGAGAATTCCTGCCCAAAGCACAGTGATGGTAACTCAACTTCCCCCAACCTCTTCTATGCAAGGCTTTGAACTGGTGGTGTGCTGGTTTCACAGCTGTGAGGAACCTGGCCTGGCACAGGGCCAGAGGAGGAAACAGAAGTCTGGCTGTTTGTGACTTCATGTTCAAAAAACCCACCCAGCTCTCCCCTGCCTGCAACGCTGCTGAGCCAGTGCCCCAGCAGGACAGTGTAGGAAGCCAGTTTGGTATGGGTGAAGAAGGAAAAAAAGCTGGACTTACCCATGCTGAGGGATTCCTTCTGGAAGTCCTTGGTCAGGTGGGAACGGCTGGTGATGCAGTACACATAGCGCTCCAGCACATACCAACACATCTCGTAATAGAAGGGATAACGAAACTTGTTTGGGACCTGCAGAACAGGCAAAAAGATCTGTCAGGATCTGTCATCACTGCTGCACTCAGAGGACAGATGCCACATCAGGTCTGGCCCAGTGTCCAGCATGGATCTCCCACAGGTCCATACCCGCGTGCGGTCCTCGATGCTGTAGATCCGGAGCTGCATAGGGATGTTGAAGCTGTGTAAGAAGTTGCCCCCAAAAACCAGCGTGTCCATGGGAGTGTACACAGCATGGATCCAACCTTGGGGAGAAAGCAGAGTTGGAAGAATCCTTCTGATCCACCTTCTAACACCTTTGTCACCCTAGTGTCATCCTAGATTGTTTCCTAATTGTGTTGGGCCTAGCAACAAGGGAAACAGTCTTCCACAGTCCGTTCCAACACTCAAAACACTTTCAAAATAACTCAAGTTCCAGCTCTTATCTGCAAGGCTAAGCAATCCAGCCAAGTCCAACATCTGGGGAATTCCAGCACGGGTTTCCTTTAGGCAAAGCCACTCTGTTCAATAGAGGTGCCAGTTGTGATAACAGGACCCAAATGAGTGAGTTGTGCAATCCCTGGTGTTTTCTGGTCCTGCTGTAAGACACAGCTCTGCAGTGATGTCATGAGACACCCAGCAAGCTGGGGAGTTGCCTTGGGCCAGCCTGTCCTCAACCTACACTGCTCCATGTGTCAACATGACAGGATCTGGGAAAGCCTCTTTTAATAATTAATCAAATGTGATGTGAGCCAGCCACAGCTTTCCTAACACTTGGGCTGGATCCACAACGCCATGACAGGGATGTTTTGAGACTGCACAACTTTTGGGAGGTGGCAAGCAAGAGGATAGGGCCACATCACATCTCCCTCTCCCAGTGACTCAAGAGGTACCTAAATCCTGCCTGTGTCCCAGGAGTTTCAGTGTTGCCACAACCCTGGCCAAGGCCAGGATGCCCCTGCCCACCCTGGGGTACCTGAGGGGATGACAAATGTGTAGCCCTGCTTGAGCTCGATGCGCTGGCACTCTGACACTCTGTCCCCAAGGAAAATGTCTCCCTGCTTCCCTGAGAGAAGCCAGTTTTCATAGAGCTCCAGGTTCTGGGGTGTGGGAGGGATCAGCCAGAAGATCTGCAAATAAAGACAACACACATGTAAGTCATCACATAATTAACAGCTATGGGCTACTCTGCTTCTTCCAAATATCTGACTTTCTTTCTCTCCCCACTCCCTGACAACTTCCCAGAAAAATGACTTGGACACCTGCCCCTCTTGAGAGGAGAAGCAAGGTTTTTCCCAGTCCGACACACTGAGTGCCACAGGTAGCCTGAACTTGGGATGCTTTTTAAGGTATGATTTACAGCAGTGCCAAGAGATACAGAGCCCCGGAAAGCCACCGGAGTGACAAGGAGATTTACCAGAGTTAGATTTCCCATGTTAGAGCTACACCTGAACTAGGGATTGGCACCAGTCTGGCTCCATGCAATACAAACAAGTTTAGGGTGGAAAAACTTCAGTTTGCTGGAAATGCATCCTCAAAGACTGACAGGAGAACAGACCAACAGCCACTCTCCTAAAGCACTTGCGGCTGTCCCAAAAGGGACTGTCCTACCTTTCCCCCTCGATGGATGTGGTACCACACAGAAGTGCCACCAAAGTCCACGTGGAAATCTGTGTAGCAGCCCTTGACACTCATCAGGCAGTATCTGGTGGAAAACAAGAGGAGGAGAAGGTGAAAATGAATGCTGATCCATGTTTTAGAGCAGCTTTGACACATTCCAAGGGAATGGGTCCCCCCAAACCCAGGTCAGTGGATCAGAGTAGTGCCAGAAGCCACACCCCACCCCCCCCAACCTTCCACGCAGCTAAGGGGGATTAAATAACTGACTGCAGTGGCCTTACAAGTGTCACCCACCAAAATCAGCAAGGAGACTGCTCCTCCACCTTCCCCTTGGTACAAACTGCTGCTTCCTTGAGCAGTTTTCCTGCAAGAGATTGTTTGCTGCCTGGTACAGCTCAGGAAGTCACTTACTTCTGCACCTTTGGATACTGCATCTCCAGGATAGCATTGGTAGACTCTGTCTGACTCTCCTTCAGGTGCCTGGGCCACATGTTATCAACCCAGTCAATCAAATCCACCTACAGCAGAGAGGTGGGAGACATGAGCAAAGAGAAAAGGGGCACAGCAAAGCCTTTTGCTACCCCTAGGTTGGCAAATCCCTTTTTGCTCCTTCCCCACACCCAACAACTTTCCCAGTGTCACTGGGACAGTCCCATACATAAAATACTTATAACCAGATGTTGTGATGCCGTCACTGGCTTCCATAAATAACATACCAGACAGCATCTCCCGGGCTGAGATTCAAGTCCCTGAACTTCAGGAGAGGCAGAGATGTCAAGGTTCCCTCTGCAGTTAACAGAGAGAAGTGACTGGCCCTACACAGCTGCCACTTCCCCTCTGCCGACTGCAGAGGGAGTTTGGGATGTTCATCCCATCCGTCGCACTTCCCTCAACTCATTTTCCCACCACCAAACAGCCTCCTGCCCCTCTTCCAGCACACCTCCAGTCCTGGCCTCCTCTGCCCTCAAGAGATTTCAGCATTTTGCATCAGAAACCCTCCCTGCCACACTGCGCAGAGTTCAGACTTCCATGTCACTAATTGTTGACAGCCAATCTCTCTGAAGAGTGACATGCCAGGGACTTGGCCATGGTCACTACAGTCTGACTGGGAGACCAGCTCCAGCAGCTTCCAGACTGACATCACTGCTGAGCCCACGCGTGTTCCGAGCAGCCTGTCTCTTCCTGCATACCAGTGCTAGGCTGCACCTCGCCTCCAGAGTTCCCGGGAAAGCAGAACCCTGTGGAAGGAAGAGCCCTGCTCACCGTAGCAGGTCTCTGCACCAGGTTCTCCAGTTTGGTGTGGCTGAACTCCAAGCTGATGACGTTGTAGAGTTTCTCCCGCTCCTCCTCTGGCGTTTCGTAGTAGCGTGCCCACTGTGCCATGGACATCTCAATGTCACGCTGTGTGTTCACATCCATCACATCCACCATCCGTCGGCTCCCTGCCATGACAGACACGTCACTGGATCTGTCTCTGTCCCTGTGCACTGTGGACTCTAAGCAGCGAGATTCTCAAACACCCCAACCACACAAGCAAGGGCAGGGTGGTTCTGGACACTTACCCACACACAGCCGCACATCATTCACGCTGAAGTCTGGATCCGGCATCCTGTGGGACAAACATCTGGCTAAAAAAACCATCAAGTGCTTCTGGCTACACACCCTGTGACCCAGGAATTGGCACCCTGAATGTGCTGCTTATCTGTGCTGCTTTGGTGTTGGAGAAGGTCATGGAACTGGATCTCTGGGAGCACAGGACTGGGGTGAAACACTAGGACAAATTTCTGGCTCAGGAAGCAGAGCTGGGAATAGAGTGTATCATCTCCAGAGCTATTGTACGGTGACTTCTGGCAAAGGAGCCAGCAGACCTTGAGCTAAGCAATCCCAGCTCTCATTTTAAAGGCTGCTCATGTGAGTTATCCCAATCCAAAGTAATGGCCAGACCAGGACACACAGTATATTCCACTGACACAGCAGAACCACTCAAATGTTTGTACTGGCATCCTTCTCTGTACAAACACTGCTGTCACAGGCAGAGCAGCCTGGCAGCCATTCGAAAAGCTCTTGACCCAGAGAAATACCCAAAAGCTCTGGAGAAATCCAGTTTCAGCCACACTGTAATCCCCAGTATGAAATCTCTGCCTTCACAAGTCACCCAGCAGTTAAGAATGAGCCTGGCACAGCTTCTTATCCAATTCACCCCAGTACAGAACACCCTGCAGTGGATGAGATGTCGCCCATCCGTTCACAGCCAGCTGAGGGACTTTGGAGCAGTGCTGCAGATAGTGGCTCTGAAAGCTTGTGAGGGGTTATTTATTTCTCTAATCTTTGTATTAATCAAGCCCAAAAAACACTGACCCAGTTTACACTTAAAGCTGCAAACCTCAGTGGATGTACTGCAGCAAGAGAGGCAGACAGGAGCTTAGAAGTTTGGAAAGTCAGGTTGGAATTCTGGAAAATGCCAGAAATACTACAAATTGTTTGACTCTCTGGCAATTGATGCCTATGTTACTAGGAAAGAAACCCAGCCAGACAGTGCATCAGAGTAGCAACTGGGACTTTCCAGACATTTGGTGGAATTCTGATCACCTACAGCCAATTCATTTCCAGTCCCAACAGGCTAGGAAGAACACGATAATCGTGCTGGAAGATATTTCTCTCTGCTCACTGCACATAAAGAACAGCATGGACACAACACAGTCAAACCAGATTGGCACAGCCAAGATCAGATCCCACACAGTGTGAAGAGATGAAGGAACTAGGCCACAGTGACCCACTACCCCGTGCACCCAGCACTTACTTTATCCCCAGGCCATCTGAGCTCCTGAAGATGAGCGGGTCTCTCAGGCCACCCCGTTGGATGTACTCAACTGTGAAGTCTGGTGTGGGAAGACAAGAAGAGGGATGGTTTAGGAGAAACTCCTTCAGAGGCTTATAGACACACTGAGGTTAGAAAAGATCTCTGGAGATCTCTAGTTCAACCCTGCTTCTCACTTTTACACACTCCTTTCGAGGTCAAGGCACTCCTTTGCAGCAGTTCTGAGAGGCAGCAGCAGTATGTGCTGCTGACAAGCCTCAGACAGGCTCCCTAAGGAGAAGGGAGTTTGCTCCAACAGGCTGCTCCTGACAGGTGAAGAGGCTGGATTTTGGTGGTCACTTCCCTAGCAAGCTCAGAGCCAAGCAAGAGATGCCTTGCAGAAGCACTCCTCCCTCCCAGTAAATCCTCATGAGGGGCTGTGTGATGAAAAGCCATCCCATAGAGCTATGTGCGTGCTGAAAGGAAGGGGAGACATCCCACATTGTCCTTGAATTAAGGATCTGGTAGACATGTGGCTGCAATTACAGGTGCTGACCCAGGCAAACCCTCCCATTCCTGGCTGCCACATGTCCTAGCAAGTTGCAGACTGGCTCCCTGCTCTCCAGAGTGAGCAGCTTGCATGAAATTTCCCACACACACTCTCTGGGACCAACAGTTCCAAGACAAACCTTTGCCTTCCATGAAGACCACGAAAGTGGAGTTGAACTTGTTGGTGGACAGCTTTTCCTCGAGGTCGAATGTCCTCTTCCCTTCAATCTCATCGTCAGAGATGCCGTCATCCTCATAACGCCGCCTCATCGTGCCACGCTGAGGAGAGAACACCAGGAAGGGAGAAGTTATGGACTAGGAGGAACAACCAGAGCCTCATTCCAACCTAGCACAGCTCAGACACGTCCTCCAGGGGAGCCCAGGTCTGTCCTAAACCCAAACCACAGCACTGAAACATCAACTTTGCTCCTCCTCGATCCAGATTTGTGTAAATTGGGCTGTATGGGAGACAGATAATCACTCCTAAGGAATTCCAACGCGGAAACACAGGAGGAGGGAAGAGAGTTCAGTGTAACTGAGGCAAAGAACAAAGAATCAGTCTCCCATTTTTACAGGTGTATCTATTTTGCTGCACCAATGATAAAAGACTCAAGTTTTATTTTTGACTGTGTCTGAACACAAAAGGTGGTGTAATCCCTTGTTTGTGTGGGGAAGAGTAGCAGTGGGGAACGAATCCTTTTCTTAGAAGGTCTCTTCAACACATCTGTAGAGGGATTCCTGACAGACATTCTCTTCTGGCACTGCTGGATCTGGAAGAAATTACTGTCCCCAGCTGTTGGCCACCTGGCCAGAGAGCAGAGCCCTGCGTGGGAATGCTCCCTACATCCCCTCAGATAAAAGGCAACCTGCTCTGAATTAGCCAAGCTGCCTTCCCGTAATTAGGGATGTTCCCATTATCAAGTGTGCACACCAACTGCTGGGCCAGCAGACAGCTAGGGACAGGATGGGGCAGGAGGTGACACGGCTGCTGGCACCTGCCTGCAGTTAGGAGGGGCAGTGTCACATCCCCAGCAACACCACCAGAACCAGCCACGGGCTGTGATGACCTCACTGGAGAAAGAGGAATGACTCCCTCATACAGAAGCACTGCTTTAAATAAGTTTTTCAAATTAATAGATGAACCAGTGCAAGAGCACGTAGGGACACAAAAAAAAAAAAAAAAAAAAGGCTTTTCCCCCACCTCCTCCTCCAACATTTCATTTTAACTCCCAGTTTCAAGTGTGATGGATGCACAAGGAGTTCCCCTGCCATCAAGACAGAGTCAATCACCTATTGTTAACAGCTCATTGACTGTGCTCGGCTTTCAAACCCCCTTCCCAAAAACCTGAGCAACAGGGGCACAAACACCTCATCAGCCAGGCAGAACAATCGGCTGCTCCTGAATGGGGCACTTCAGGATCTAAGGATCTTGCAACCAGGGTCTGTCCAACGGCCCAGAGGATTAAACAATCTGGAAAAGGGCTGCTGTCCTTTGTCTTAAACCACCCACTAAAGATGAGTGGGATTTCCCCATTTTTAACAACACAAAGGTAAAACTCATTTTACTTACTGTTTTTTACAGAGACACTTGTATAAAGGCAGGAAAAAGCATTTAAAAATCACAGACATATGGGGGTGGCACCAGCAGAAGTGACCTATTCCTTGGGAACACTTGGAATTTCACACTGCTAAGGCTGGGCTGCACACACCAAAAACTGGAACTCCCAAATGCTCACAATTGCCTTTACACCGAGACTAGCTCTTCCAAGGGGATGCATCAGAGCTTAGATGTAGCGATATTATGACTGTGTTATAATGGACTATCAGCCCACCTTATAAAGCACTATTCCTTAAAAGTCATGGAATCTCTTAACCCTGTGTGGTGCTCAGCTTTAAAATGAGGGCACAGAGCAGAGAGTGCTCTGCCCTGTGCAGGATTTAGGGACAATGAGCCAACCTCACACTCGGCTTTTCATGAAGAATCTGGCATTTTGGGGAAAAGTCCAATTCATCCTATTCCGGACTAAACCACACCAGAATGTTCAAGGCACACCTATGCCAGGCAAGGATGTGAATCACCTTCCAGCATAACCAATTTTTCACTTTTCCCAATCCCAGATAAGTCTGCCCAGCAGGCAGCTCTCTGCCATTAATCAAGGATGTGCACCATGAAGCGGAGCAATCTGCAGTCCATGATCTCACCTGCTTTGGGATCAAGTGGGTAGTGGTTCACTGCAGGACCAGGGTGCTTTTTGACCGGCTCCCTTAATCCAGACTTTTAGGGGGAAAAGCAGCTCTTCTGCCTTTGCTGGGTTCAAAACCTCACGAGGGGGAAAAAGTTTGGCACAGAAATTCTGGCAAAAAGAGGCTATGTCCAAACCTCCCTTGGCTACACTCAACTAGGGCAAGGGTTACTGCACTGGGCTGGAACTCAGGTGAGTCCCATTTGAGCATGAACCTCAGGAGATCCAGGCTGGAACACAGCTCCTGCCACAGACACGATGACCAGGCATTGTCTGTCCTTCTGGAAGTGGCACCAAACCAGGCTCTGGATTGTGTGGAGCACCTCATTCAGCAGAAACGTGACCACATGGTCAGGCCTGATCCGGATCCTACTGGTGCCATGGGTGATGTGCTGTGGGATCAGGGAACTATTCCGACTCTTTTCCCAGATCTCCTTCACAGCACAGCCTCCAAAGCAAACAGGTTGGAAAATTCAACCTAAACCGCTCCACATTAAGGCAGCCACACCACAGAAGTGCAAACACCAGGAAACAGGCAGGAACACCCTAAACTGGAATCCCTTTGCAATGAGGAAACAGGGATGCAAAACACAGAAGGAAGGAGATTGTGTCCTCCAGCCGAGCAAATTCCAAAGTCTATTGCTCTTGTCATCGGCAAGGCATCAGCCACAAACCCCCTCCAGCTCCCAGGCAGATCAGCTTCGCCTGTTCCTGTGTGCAAGGAAGAGTCTGGTCTCCTAATTGGCCCAGCATAGAGGAGAGTGGGATCCCAGCCGTGGCTGAGGACTCAAAAGCACAATGCAAATAGCTCCCATCCCATCGGACCCATCCGGGGCCACACCGCTTTTATGTCATTGTTGTCCTGCGAGGGTGCTGAAAAACAGTATTTCAGGGCGCCAGAGCAGGCAGGAGGAAGGAAAAGCTTTTGTGCTTCCAGGCATGCATTTTGTGAGAGGCAGCATCTGTGGGAGTTTTCCCCTCCTGGAGGCTGCAGCTTCCTCACAGCACAGTGACACAAACCACAGACCCCAGGTTCCCAAATCAGGTCTCTGTATGAGGACAGATGTACTCAATGGATGCTCCAAGACCCCCTTTCTTCTCTGAAGTACTTTGATTCTTACTGGCCACACAGAGAATTGCTGCCTGGGTAAATAACCGGCTACAGGTGACACCTCCAAAGCCATGACAGGCTAATGCCAACCTCACCTTCCCACTACTGCACACACAGAGCTGTGCAAATCCTTCTGACAGCACCAAGTTTGACCTCTTCCTGGGAAGAGCCTGCTATCTTTGTCCCACAGCCTGTGCCAGGGATGGGGTTTGGCCGAGTACCCCCTCCCAGCACATTTCTACAGACTAGCCAGAGAACATCAGCAACTCACAGCTCTTAGACTAGAATTGCTTCTTCCTGGGAGTGATTCCACTATCAGGAGCCCTTCCAGTATCAACCACTTAAGCCAGAGACACTCAGCGTCCAGAAAGAAGATGTCCCCAAAAAGCAGATGTCCCCAAAACTGCCACCTGTGACAATGTTCTGGGCGAATTTCAGCTCCAGTGAAGCAAGGGACAGTCAGGCACATTACATTATCTGTCAGACAACCTCAGCACTCAGTGTTAAGCAGCGATATTTAAATATCACTTTGTTTTCCCAGCTTTCTCTCAGGATTTAGGCATTTTTCATCCTGCTGAGAGCTTTACTAAGGAAGAACTGACAAGTGATCCAAAGCCACTCTCTCTGTGTCAGGCAGGGTTAAGATAAAGGCAGTTTATTCATCCTCCAAGACCAGACATCCAGCAATTCCCACGTAAGAAAGCTGTCCTGACCATTCATTTCTGACCCTCCTGGGTACCATTCAATTAATGGAGGAAATAGGAAGCATGAATATTAATCCTGCTAACAGCTGTCCCTTCTGTTCTGATCCTTTCACTTGCAGTCACCTTAGTCCAAGGATTCCAGGGAAAGTGCCTCATGCAGTTCCACAGTGGAACGCTTCAAAACCCCTCCTTAGAAACCTCTCTCCATCAGCAAGCACTACCTACATGGAGCACAGCTCCCTCTAAACAGCAAAGGAGCTGACAGCCAGCTGAAGAGAGCCAGAAAACTCCTCTCCTGTGAGTTTTTTTTTGAGGGAAGAACAAGTACAAGGTCACATTTGAAAAAAAGAACAAGCTGTCCTTTCGCTGAAAGAGCCTCATGTGTTTAGAGAGTGAAACCAACACACACCACAGTATTTTTGTAACTTCCTGTCCTGTCTGCTGCCATCCCCTCCCTCAGCTCCATCTCCCAGTTGTCAGGAACCTCTTTCTGCTATGCCACAGCTCCTTCCCCTTCAGGAGACCACAGCACCCCTCGCTTTTCCTCTCCTTGTGCCTGTTGTCTTTCCAGAGCAGCTTGCCTGTGTGAAGCCTCCCACAACCCTCCGTTATTCCTTTGACAGGAAGAATGCAGGCAAGTTCACCCCCATTTCCAATCTCAAACTCCCCTTGTTGCAGGTTTTAACTTCTCCCTGGCTCCCAGTGTATCCACAGAACAGTGTGACTTACCAGTGCATCTCTTTGCCTTACCCCATCTCTTGCAGGTTTATTTTGCTGAAATGCACCCAAATTGATAATAAACCAACCAGCTCAACTCTCCTCAGTTTAGGAATTTAACTTCTCACATATTTTTATGGCAAACAACTGTGACTCTTGTCTAGATAAATCCAGACCTGCAACATCCAAACCTCTTGATGGGTGTTCTGATTTCGAGCGAGTACCTGAGGTAAGTCCAGAATTCTGCCTCTGAGACCTTGCGCTGATAATCCCCAGCAATTTCAGCAGTGGGAAAGGGCTCCATTTCTCCAGGAAGGCACATGGCAGCCCGGAAGGAGGATGGACAAACAGGGAAGTAGCAAGGCTGTGATCAGACAGACTTGGGGCACGGCAGGTGCCAATGCCAGAATGGGTTATGCAGGGTAGAGCCTCCCTTGCCAGTGTTTCCAGATAAAAGTGTGAAGAACCAAGGCATCAAGATTATGACACCCAATCAGCAGCCTGCCAGGTCACTGCTTATCTTAAGCACGAGAGCTTTTCCTTTCTATATCCCCCTCCTCTCCAAGCCCGCACCTCCCACTTCAGCTCCTGGGCTGGGCTCTAAGGTCTGGAGCACAAACACAGCACAGAGGGAGCAGGTTCCTGCCCTCTCTGCCTCTTCCACCTTCAATCCTGCACTCCCTGCTCCCCCAAATAGAATGAGGCACCAATTAGGATCTGAAGAACAGGCACAATCCCCAAGAGATCCAGGACAAGAACCACCAAGCTTAACTCAGGTTCAATACCCCTCCCCATCTCCCATCTCTCTCAAAACTAGGAGAGCAGAATGGGCTCTCTCAGGTGGCACATCCCTGGACAAAGACTCAAAAGTACCAGGCTGAGAAGCAAATAGGATCTACACAAAACTGGAGCCCTTCCAGGCTTCCCAGCTCCAGGAGGGATTCCTATCACAAGCAAGGCTGGCAGCATTTCAGAATGACCAGGGAGAACACTTCAGTTTGCACTTTTGGGTTATAAAATTGAATATACACGAGGAGTAATTGGGGAATTGGAGTGAGGCAGATGGGGAGGGAGCACAGATGGGTGCAAGGAGAGCTCCAGCAGTTGCTCCCAAACCACACACTGACCAGCCACAGCAGCAAAACCATGAGGCAGAGGAACATGCTAGATCAGATCACAGATGAGCAGCTCTGGCAAGAGTCCCAAAAAGGAAGCGCTACTCCTATGAAAGGATACGGCTCCTCACTCCATTCACCTGCAGCCTCTGTCCCAACGGGCTTTGATGGCACTGCTAACACCCAGACTGCCCATTCCCACCACCAGCCATGGCACCTGGAAAAATTCTGCCTGGATTCCATGAAAGCCTGGAGAAACTCTTGAAGGACCATCAAACCCTCCACACCCTTTCAAGGCTGAGCAATGACACTCTGAGTGTTAAAATCCATCCTCTCACATTCAGCCTTCTCATTCCTGGACCAGACCAAGAAAATCCCTTGAATGACATCCCAACCCCTTCCAAAACAGAAGAAATCCAAGGAAAAAACCCTGAGTGAAGCCCTTTTCCTGGCAGGTGTCCTCAGCACATGCCCTATGGAGTCAGGTAAATAAGCACTACCAGCTCTGCTCCTACTTTTGCTTTGTGCCGGAATCTCCCCAAAATGGAGCAAAAGAGACCAAACTTCTCTAAAAAAGGCTGGCTTGAAAATCATATACATTTAATCCATATTCCCACTACTGAGCCCACACAGACCTGGAGGCAGAGACGCAGGACAAGGGACAGACTGAGTGACAAGCATTCAGAGATGCAGCTGATGCAGCAGTAGCAGGTCAGCCCTGAGTGATTTCACTCCTTGCTGGGACAGGCAGAGCACCTCTGTCTTCAGAACAGTGAGGGATCAGAGGATTAGCTTGGACTTTTTCATCAAGTTAGAGCTCACCCTCCAAATCTCCCAGTGTCCCAAGCCATCTCTGCAGAAACCTGTTGCCAATTTTGCCCCATCACACAGCCTGAGTGAGGCTGGACCACAGGAGTACTGGCATAACAAAAACACAGGAAGCTTTGAGATTTGTACTGCAATTCCTGCTCAGTTGACACTGTTTTTTAAAGGGAACAGCAGCAGGCTGGCTGCTGTGGCGGCTACAGGGTTGAGGATGCTCAGGGAGAGGGAAAACAACCCAGGGCCACTGGGAAGAATATGGACAATGTGGGAATCCAGCTACTAGGAAGGATATTTCCTCTGGACTCTGTGCTGTTACACCATCCCTGCACACATTCCCTCCCCCTCTGCTCCATAAGCAGCCCAGCACTCATCCCTTCCTTACTCCAAATGGGGCAAAGGGGCTCAGTGACACATGGAAATATTTATGCACAGCAAATTAAAGACATTAGGACAGCCTGACCTTAAAGGAGCATGCACTGCCAGCTCTCTCCCTTCCACTTCCAGCTGCCTCAGCTCGATACCAAGATGACAGCTCCCAGGAGCCAGGGGTACATGGAAGAACTATGGGGGCTTTTCTCAAGTGGTATTTTCTCCCAAACTCTGTCAGGACTGGATAAAACACAACAGGATTGTTCATTCAGCTCCCAACCTTTAGGACCAGCACAAACAAGGCTCCCCAGAGCCTCTTCCTTGACCTAAAAGGGTGTGTGGGGGCAGCTTTATTAAAACTTTAGTGCAGAGAGCAATGGCTAAAACATGGAAAATCCACTACCCTGCAACTCTGAGCAGATCTCAGCCCAAAAAATTCTCTGGTTCAAGTTCCTGGAACTTCCAGAGGGATTCAGAATCCCTGGCCAGCCAGCTCATGCTGTTTACTCCCAGTCCTGTTGCTACAGCAACAGAGATGCACAAGCATGGACAAAGGAACAGGACAGAATCCCTGTCCAACAGATCCATCTCCTCTCCCCCCAGCACAGACTCACAGCCTACACTTTGTCACCAGGTTTACCTGAACCACTTCAAATGCTAGAAAGCAACACCCACAGCCAGCTATGAATACTCCCACCTGGCTTCCAAGAACTGGGAAAGGAGGTTAATAAGGAGGATCAGCATTACAGGCAGTTCAGGCCACCGTGGAAAGGGAAGAAAACCACCGAAGTTCCTCACAGCTCCCAAAAGGCTCAGCCATCATTTTCTCATCTGGAATCAGCAACACTCTTCCCTCAGCAGTGGCACCAGACATCTCATCCTGAAGGGAATTGCTTTCCCTTGTACATTTTCAGAGGACAGGATTAGGGCAGCACCTTGTTCCTCCACCTTCTGAGCATATCACCACTTCCCCATGTACCATTTCTCTCCCAAACCCACCTAGTGACCTGTAAATCCCTGTCTGGGTGGTTCCCAAAAAGGAAGGCACTGCGGGCACAGGGACTGCTCTCCTGACTTGCCAGTGTCCCCTCTAGCTGGAATAACCCTGGGAAAACCTACTCCTGATAATTATAGGAACATAAATGCAGCCTGCAGAGATTGTCTGGTAACTCACAGGTAACTTGAAGTGCTCCTGTGGTGTTTGGCTCCTTGCTTAGTCAGCACTGCAGCTTCCAGGACACACTCAGGGCACAGCCAGGCTTAGGACAGTAAGAATCCAGCAGATATTTACCTCCTGCATCCCTCTCTGCTGACAGGGAACAGCATCTGCTTGGTTTCAGGGACGTATTCTCCCAGGGACCAGCACAGTCATGCATCTGGCAGGATCTAAATGCTCACAGGGATTTCTAAAGCTTTCCAAGAATACCATTCAGTTGCTGCTAGCTTCCACCAAAGCCCTGCCCAGACCAAATCTGAACAGTCCCTGAATTATTTAGAGCTCAATTATTACACCTGGGTCATTTGGAATGACTCATTTGTAGTGTCTCCAGTTTGAGGCATGTAGGAGAGATTAATTATCCCCCTTGCCTGGGTCCTGTCTGGACTGGGCAGCTGAGGTGTGTCCAGCAGACCAGGGACATTTGACCAGGCCAGGTTTCACACAGGGCACGGAGGAACTCTGGGAAGGAGCTTGGCTTGACAGGAATTGCTAGTGTCACATTTCAAACGTGGGGAAAGGGGAGCAAGTGATGTAAAACCACTTGAATTTTCACCCAGTGCATGTGGCTCATCCCACGCGTCAATGTCTGTGGGAGCAACACAGGTAGGGTCACCCCAGCACACATACGAGTCCCAAATCAGTGGCAACAGCCCTGGAAAAGCCATTATCCAGCAGGACTGGCCTCTGTCAAGCACACCAACATCGGGGGGTGACAAACACCAGCAACCAAAAAGATCATACTTGGCAGTGAGCAGCTTTACAGGACAAACAAGAAGTTGGGCTTAACCTGACAGGACTGGTCTTTTAATCCCACTGTTGGGATAGCGTGAAACACTCATGATGGATCAATGCAGGGAAGGCAAGAAGCTGCATCCTCCTCATTCCTATCTTACCTGATATAAGCAGCCTACAGCCTGCTCTGCCTGACCTCCCTCTCAGCTTTGAGGCCATTTATGCCTCAATCTATCACTATTCTGTGAGGATAACTTTGTCACAAGTGTCCTGTGAACATGTGTGGGCCTTCCTGACCCCATGGCTGGTGTCCTACACTGACATCACCCCATCCTGCAGAAAGGATACAAACAAGTTGGAAACCAGAAGATTCCAGCTGCTGTGACTCCAGGCACTGGCCAGAACCAGCAGTGCCATTCCTCAGGCATGGGCTGAGATGGTATCACTCCATAACATGCAGTGCTGAAAGAGAAATCTTGTCCTGCATACTCCTTAGGCTTCATCCCTCAGCTGATGGCTCCACATGCTGCACAGCCCATCTGAACTCTCCCAGGGGATAGCATGGACACTGACATGTAAGGGCAGGTTTGGTAACTGCTGTTTACAGGAGAGGCCTCAGCTTCTGGCTGGTAGGGACAGGCAGAGCTTCCTCTCAAATTTCACACAGGGATCTGACAGGGCAGTGCTAAGGCAGGACACAGACTGCCTCAAGCCATATGACAGAGCACTTCACTCCCAGTTCCCCTCTCACCTCCCAAATTCTCCAGCACTCACAGCACTGAGCAGCAGGTAGGTCTCCTCCTCTTCAAGCCCATTTCCCCTCATGGGTGTCACAACCACCTCCCACAGCCAAAGTAAAGAGTGACACTGCACCCAGCCAGGGATGGTCACTCATGGCCAGCATCCCAACACCTCCAGCAGGAGCTGTGGCTCAGCCCACAGAGCACCCATGGCCCCCAGGGAGGGTGAGGCTCCTCCTTGGGCTCTCTCCAGCAGCAGAGCCAGTTGAAGAGGTTCCTACCCCACCCTGTCTCCCCATCTCAGACTTCCAGCCCCATCAGGTTTGCTCACTACCCCAGCACAGACAACAACTGGGATTAGATGTCTTCCCCCTGCCTACCTCCATCCAGGGCATGAGCCACAATTCCCTGAGGCAACGTTCACCTCAGGGCCATCAGCTCCCGAGGCACTAACTGAGGGAGAAAACTTCTTCAACCAGCTCTGCCACCCCAGCAATTCTAACTGGGAACCACACCCTGAGATCCAGACTGATGGGAAGACTGTGATGGGCAGGGTTTGTCCTTTGGGTAATGGCACTCCTCTGTTGTGCTCCCAAGCCATTCAGAAGTGATCCAGCGCTGCTGCCCTTCATTTCTCACCCTGAACACTGTCACTGCAAGCACACGGCAGCACTCTGGTAATGTGCTAATCCCAGCTTGCAATTCACAGGGCCTTGCTAGTCTCAGTTCACAGCACAGGCCTGCCAAAATGAGCCCTGGAGCAGGCAGAAGGTGAGATTTCCCCACACTTCCAGCACCCAGCACCCAGGAATACGCCATGGCTCCCCTGCAGAAGGGCAGGCAGCCTCTATGAGCACCAGGCTGATGGATCTTTTTCTCCAGAGCCTTTGAGTCCAGACTCCTCGCGGGGAGCCCAACAGCATGGTGTGACAGGGGCTGGGTGCAACCACCCAGTGACAGCCAGCAAAGACTTCCAAGTCTCAGAGAGGGACCGTGGCATTGTTAGTGCCAGGGCTGGACTGTCACTCAGGTTCAGGACACAATAGAGCATTTCAGTTCCTCAGTTAAGGGCCTGCAAAACACGAAACTCCAGCTTGAAATGCTGGCACCAAGCACTGCCTCATTAGGGAGCTGGGCAGAACACCATTCACATAGAATTAGCAAGAAACTACTCCACAGTGCCTGCAAGTCCCATCTCCACTGCTCCCAGTGCTGAGTCTCTGGGTGAGGAATATGGATATCCTGTAACTTGCTCCTCTGTGCTCTCTCCACGCTCACCTAGCATTACCCACTGCCTGTGTGAGCCTCCCAGAGCTCACCAGGACACAGCTTCTCCCACAGATTGTCTTGGATAGGTGCAAGACATCCTCCCAGTGATATCCCTGAGTCCAGAGCAACTCACCCAGGCCTGTATTACCCTGGGAGTCATGGATGCGGAGCCTGAACTAGGAAGTAAGTACAGTTTGAGCAGTGTAAGCCACCTATTTTAAGTGTCATTGTGCCACAAAGGGATGTGTAATCCGGCAGAGAATTCCTGCAGGAGTGTGACTACACCTGAAGCTGAGGTGGACTTCTCCAAACTCAGATCTTTCACCAACAGTAACAAATTCATTCAGAATATAGACGCATACCAGATTTTTGTTGAACCAGAGGAAGGCAGCATTACTGCAAAACAAATAAAATAACACAGAACACTCAAAATTTCCTCTACATCCCAATAGAAACCAGTCAGGAAAAAGATGCTGTCAGTGTAATTACCTGACACACCAGAGAACAAACTTCTGCCATCTCAGATGGTACCATCAAACCACACAATTAATTCAGCTCCTTCACCACCATAAACTATTCTGGTCCAGGCTGTTTGGCTGGTAGAACTAATATCACACTTGGATTATTTTTTTTAAATCCATTAATTTTTTTGCTAGTTGAACCCCAGCCACACACCAGAAACACAGCTGACAGCAGCAGGAGCACACTATACCACCAACTCCCTGCTGCCCTACTTGGAACTTTTCATTTACATCTACTAAAACCAGATCCCAAGTCCAAGGCATACATGGGATATTCCAGTAAGTCAAATAATGCTTTACAGAAGAAAAATAATTTAAGAGTCCTTCACTGAGGAAGCATCACTGACACAGCAGGAACACATAATGAGCTGGAAGTTTCCAGGAAAAGCAGCATGGCAGCAGGTAGGAGTTAAACCTCACCCACCCCACAGGGGTCATGCCTCCTCCTCTGGGCCTCAGGCCAGCACAGACAACACGCACACGAGGCCACACAAGTCCAGGTGAGCCTCATCCTGCTGCCCATATGCCTTCCCAAACCCCTTAAGCATGGAGCTCATCAGGCATTTATCCAGCTTAGCACATTCTGCTGGAGTCCAGCCCACCTGTACCAGGACACCAACTCCTCCTCATTTTTATTTGAGAGATTTTTAAACTGACAAGTTCCTGGCTGATAGCCCCCTTCACCTGCTGTGTCTTTATCCAGATGTTTTGGGTTAGTTCTTGGTCACTCCCCAGTCAAACCAACACCTTCAGCTGCATACTGCACAGCTGGGGGAATAAATGTGTCAGCATGAGGGACGAGATGGGACTGCTGCTGATGCCAAATTAAAACGTCCACCAAAGCACTTGGGAACTCCCCAGCACCAAGAGTTGCTCGTCTTAAGGGCAAAGCTTAATGCCAAGAACCACACAGTCTCACACCAAATGATTCCAGAGAATTAAAGGATAAGGATTTACCTTTATGGGCAGCACCTTGAAGGTAAGGGTACAGGTACTACTATGACTCAGAGAGCTGCCATCACAGCTGCCACTTGCCCTTCCTGGGGGTTTACAACTGCCTCAAAAGAGTGTGGGAGACACAGCAGCTTCCCTCCTTCCCTGGTATCTCTGGCAATATCGTCTCAGACTCTCAGAGCAGCTGCTCCCGAGCTGTTATCAGTTACAGCCCAATTCCCAGACACTGGATTCATGCAGTCCCACTGAACAGCAGCACAAAGACCAGAGCTCCTAACAGGGCCTCCTGACTGGGACCTGGCTGTTGGAACAGCTCCCTCCAAAAGAAAATACTGGGAAGAGACACGGGCACAAGGAAATTGGAGCTTGAAGCTGATTCTCCCAGATTTCACAGCCACTCAAATCAAGCATGGTAAAACACAGTGTTTCAGGTCCTCTGCTTGTCACAGACACATGAAAAAAACCTGTCATGACAGAAACTACACTGACACCAGTTTCATGTTCCTATCCCAAAGCTCCTTACCCAGCCTCAGCCTCCAGCCTCCCATTCTGGACCTCAGTACTAAACTCCCTTTATTAGGGCAAACTTGGTGACACAAAAAGACCAGCAAAGCCACCTAAGCCAAGCCCACACCTCTGAGCAGGCTGCAGCCATCCTCCATGAGCCTGTTTGGGTTGTTTAACCCCGCTGCCAGGAAAAGCCTTTTCCTTCTCCAGCTGCAACAGAACCAAGATTGGAACAGGATTGTTTAGGGCCGCTACTGACCAGCCTTTGGCTGTAACGGATCCGTTCTTCCTCGGGCTCCATCTCCGACTCCTCTGAAGAGAGTGAGAAGGACACACCCGGACTGCTGTCATCGTCCTCTTCCTCCTTGGAAGCCAAAGCAAAACAGTGAAGCAGGGCATGCAGACATAGGACACCCACACCCCTCACTTCCCTTCTCCTTTTGGGGCCAACCCCATGTCACTGTGGGGGATGGAGAGAATACAGTGCATGAACCCACCCCAGCTTTTATGGCTCCTGTTCTAATTTAGAATACATGTCAGCATAAAGGACTTCACCAGCAATTCTGTAACACAACAGGAGCTGCAGGTGTCCCACCTTTGTTCCACACTACCACCAGCAGCTCCACTGGCCGATGGTAGGAGAAAAAACAGCGAAGGTCCTGTCAAACCCTGGATTCCCCAAAACTAAACACTGGAGAGCCAGCTCCTCCAAACAACACAATCATTGTCCTTGGGATACCCTGCACTGTGGCACCTGGGACAAACGACACTAGTACAGGATATCTCCCATGATCAGGGAAGGCATTTGGGATCTCTCCTACACACAGCACCCAGGCAGGGAAGCAGTTAGGGGTCTAACTTCTGGCTGGAGGAGACCTAAATGCTGAGCTCTCCAAACGTGCCACCTTGTGACACCACACACCAACCCGGGAAAACCTCCCAGGGCGTCAGATGGCACCTACGCTTTTTTCTTAAAGGGACAGAAACCAGCCAAAGCCTGGGTATGTCATGGTTCTTAATCCCCAGGACTATGCCTAAGCCAGACCTTCGGGGAGGAGAATTGAGGAATGGGATCGGGAAAGGGGATCCGACACCCTTTGTAGTGTTACAGAACCGCGACCACCACGTAGGGAGAAATCGCTCCATCCTGCTCCTCCCTGACCCGCGGCTTTGACAGCAGAGCATTCCCAGTCCCGCCAGCACCTTCCCCACCCCTACCTCCCTTGGAACCGAGGCACCAGGACTCGCGGCTCGGCCGAGGGAGGCAGTTTCCCCACACTTGCTGAACTCTGTTTATAAACAACCGGACAACCAGAGCGCAGCGCGCCCGCCCGCCTCGCCGCGGGAGCCGTCCCCGGCCCGCAGGGCCACTCCAGCCCGCCCCCACCAGGGCAGGACAGGAGGCGGGAGAGACGGAGGGTCCCTGGGGAGCTGTCAGCCGGCACCCACCGCCCCCTCCCCAGCTTCCCGCGCGGCCTCCCGAGGCCCGGCAAGGGGAGACCCACTCGCGCCCGCTCACGCCAGGCCGCGCTCCGGGGCCCCGCACAAACTCGGGGGTCACCGGTGACCCCCGCGGTGCTCACCAGGTCTCTTCTGCGCCTTTGTCCTCTTCTACCGCCGGCACGGGGAGGGGGGGGGAACAAAACAGACGGAGGAGGAAGAACCCCCCCGGTCAGCAGCGATCGCGCCCCGGGCCCGCCGCCCCCCCGGCCCCGCCGCTCCCGGCGCGGGCAGCGGGCGCTGACAGCCCCGTCGGCCGCCCCCCACCGCCGCGGCCCGCGTCCCCCGCCATCGCCTTCACCATCACCGCACCCCCACCGCCGCCGAGTGCCGGGGCTCCGCCTGCATCGCCCGCCCTGTCCCGCCCGCGCGGTACCCCCCCGCCGCCGCGGCTCCCCGGCCGGGACGCGGTTCCCCCTCCTCACACAGGAGCCGCCGCCGCCATTTTGAACCCGTCAGAGCCTCACATACACACCGACGCCGCGCGCACGCGCCGCACGCACGGACCCCCCCCAACGCTGCGTGCCGCGCATGCGCAGGGCACACCTGCCCCTCCCCGCCCCGCGCGCGCGCGGCTCGGGGCGACCACGCCCACTCCCCTGGAGCCCACGCCCCCGTGTGACCACGACCCGTCCCCGTGTAGCCACGCCCCCGGCGGGGGGGTGGAGAGGGGCAGCCCCGGGGGGACTTTTGGGGGGGTTCGTGGCTGAACGCGCTCCGTCGTGGGGTCCCTCGGTGTCCCTGCGGGCTTCGCGGCTGCCCGCACGCCTGTGCACGCCTGTGCACGCCTGTGCACGCCTGTACAGCGCTCTGAATGTAGAGACCTACATGTAACTACATACACCTGCCTACCACTATACGCATACATATATACATACAGCTGCCTAGTTATATGTTACAGATATTCACAATATAGTTATAAACTATATAGAGTTATATAGATAGCTATCAACTAGCTATATACAGTGATATATATAATAAATATAGTGATTAGAGTAGTTACAAATTGACTATATAGTTATATATACACTATATATACATTATATATATAATATATAAAAATTACATAAAATATATATAACTATATGTATAGTTATAAACCATGCCCCTACAGACCTGTATGTGCAGCACACACCTGGACACACCTGTACACTCACACACACTCCAGCCCAAAATCAGCAGGTGAACCCATCCTGGTGGCCTCCCATCCACCCTGGATCCATTGCGGGACCTGGTGTCCCCAACGTCCACCCCATGTCCCCGACACCCACTCCATGGCCCCGACGGCCACCCATAGTCCCCGATGTCCCCAGGCCATGCAGGGGCTGCTCCTGCCCCAGGAAGCATGTCACGCTGACGAGTCTTGTGTCACTTTAATGGCAGAAGATCACCCCGCGGTCACACTCCGACGCTGGTCTGCCAGCGAGAAGAGGAGCCCCCAAATCAGTTCTCTGCTCCCAGAGCTCAGCTGGCAGAGGTTGCTGAGATCCATGGTGGGAAAGAATACTGGGATTCCTGGCAGGACAGGAATGGGGCTCTCTGATGGGACAGGGACAGGTTGCTGAGATCCCTGGTGGGAAAGGGACAGGAAGGACACTGGCGTGACAGTTTCTTCCTGCGAGGGGTGCTTTCCTGCTAGCACCCCATGGTGACCAGCAGTCCCAACCCCAGGACAGGAGGGTGGCAGCGGCGTTCCAGTGGCGGAGGCAGAGGTGTGGCAGCAGCCACAGTGTGGTCGGAGCTCGGGGACAACAGGAGATCCCAGGAGTGCTGTGCCAAGCCGGGGGGCTCATAAGAGCACACAGCCCCTCCTGGGTCTCCTCTTGTGCTGCCTCCGGCGGGCGACACTGAGGGCAGCACTGCAGGCTGTCACAAAGATGTTCCCGATGTTCTCTTGGTACCTGGCCGAGCACTCCATGTAGGACATGGCGCGGACCTGCCGGGCCATGGCCTCTCCCTAAGGGGACACACAGAGTCAGACCCACCTGGTACCCTGGCTGTCGCACTACCCTGTGCTGGGGGTCACCATCCTGTCCCATCGGGAGGTGACACCCACCTGCTGGCGGGAGATGGGCTCCATCCGTCCATCCTTCAGCTTCCGCAGCAGCTTCTGGTCCTGCCGGAGGTCCGTCTTGCAACCCACCAGCAGCACTGGGACCCCCTTGCAGAAGTGGTTCACTTCCGGGTACCACTGTGAGGGGACATGTCACCCAGGGATGGGCACAGGTCACCCAGGGATGTGGACACAGGACAGGCAGCACCCCCGGGGATGTGTTACCTTCGTTAGGATGTTGTCAAAGCTGCTGGAGTCGGTGACATCAAAGCACATGAGGACAACGTTGGCATCTGAGTAGGACAGAGGGCGAAGCCTGTCATAGTCTTCTTGTCCTGTCCGGCAGAGAATGAAACCATTACACTCCAGCCTGGGACCATGAAAGTGACATCTGTGGGGATGGCTGTGGGTTAACCCCCCTCTCCCACGGTCATGGCATGGGGACACCCTTCCAAGGCATGACCCAAGGGTCTTGGACACTCCGAAATCCCCAAGTGTGAGGGTAGGGGGCACAACTGCCTGCCCTGTCCCCTCCTGTCCCACCTGCTGTGTCCCACAGATGGATCTTCACAGGTTTGCCAGCAACCTGGAGGGACGCTGTATACTTCTCAAACACGGTGGGGACATAGACCTGGCAGGGGACAGGGAGGGCATTAGACAGGTCTTACAGGCACCGGTTGGGGGCAGTGGTGGAGGGGACCCCAATAGGAACAGGGCCGGAGGAGGTACCCAGGGGAGGGAAGCAGGGGGCTGGTGATGGCAGTCCCTTCCTGGGGCAGTGGGATGGGAACAGTCCTTGTCCCCCATCCCAGGGCACCATGAAACCTCATGGATGCCCCAGTGGGATCTGGGGATTCAGGACAGGGGTTCTGGGGTCCCTGTGGCTGGCCCCCCATGCACTCCCTAAGTCCCTTATGTGCCCTCGCTGAGGGACAAACCCATGTCTCCAACCCGTGACCACCTGAGGGAGGTAGAGATGCCACAGACCCTCATCAGCCCCAGGCTGGGCAACCCCCTTCCCCCCTCTCCCCATGACCCGCTTCAAATGGCCCCGCTGCTGCCACCGTGTTTGCCCCGTCCAGCATCCACCGCCCTTTGCTCGTCACCATTCCCGCACGGAGACAGTCACCCACCCACCAGGGCACAGGGATCCCGGTACCTTGGGGAAGTCCCCGCTGGCGAAGGCCACCAGCAGCGACGTCTTCCCGCAGCCGCCGTCCCCCACGATGACAGCCTTGACCTCGGTTTCGGGGGCTCCTGAGCTCTGCCCTCCGTGCTCCCGCTGCATGGGGGTGTCAGTGGGGCCAGGAGCCTGTGTGGCCTCAGCGGAGACAGGGATGGGGACAGGGATGCGGGAAGCACCCGCCCGGTCCAGGGTGCATCTGTCACCCGGCCTCCGGGCCCGCCGTTATGACAGTGGCCGGGACACACCTACGGGTGTCCTGGCACACAGGTGACCTTCTCCCGGCAGGTCCTCGCGGTGCACAAGCGTCACACTGCCACCTGCATGTCCTGCTTGCGTCCCTCACACGCCTGCCCGCTGCCTCTGGCACACTCATCCCCATCCCACTCCCGATCCCACTTACCCATCCCAATCCCACTCATGCGTGCTCTGTGCAGACCCCTCTGCACAGCTCAGCCCCCACACCCCCGGAATGGGACTCCTGTGCCCCACCCCCAACACTCCATTCCCACCTCTGAGCCTGAGATTTATTGCCCTGAGCAGCCGCGGGAGGCAAAGTCCAGGGGTGGAGGGAGGCACGGGGCGGGGGTGACTCACTGCCGTTGCCTCACTGTCACTGCCACCCCTCCTGTCACACCCGTGCTGTGCCACGCTGAGCCCTGCCCTGCCACGAATCTCTGTCCCTGGCACCCAGCTCAGCAGGACCTGGGTGAGGGAGCAGCCACCAGCCCCCCATCTTTTCCTAGTGATGCCAATACAGGTGGGATAGGCTGTGACACCCTGCTTTGCTCGGGGACAGGCCATCCCAGCACTGATGTCCTCCACACCCCTGCTTGGAGGTGCCCAAAACCCTCTCCCCTCCAGTAGGTGCCCTCTTCTGCCATCCCAAAACTTTGGTAGAGAAAGGGCTGCAGGGAGGGATGTGGGGTCATGTGTGCTGTCCCTTGCCATTTCCTCATCTGCCACCAGTCTTTCCAGGCTCTCTCAGTGTGTACCAGCCAGTCCAGGAAGGCTCTGGACCTGTTGGGGCAAATTCAAAGTGATGGCTCAGGCACCAAATTCCACATTGTCACCCAGGCCTGATGCAGGATAAAGTCGAAGGAGAGGGATTCTCATGCCGGGAGGCTTGGAGGCAAATGCACGCAGTATTGAACAATCTCAGAAGGATGCCAGCACCAGCGCAGGATGGGGAGAGGAGGCTGGAGCACCATCAAACAATTAGGAAGGTGGTAATTACCAGTCTAATGAGATATCAGGTTGAATCCTAAAAGCATCAAGATTCTTTCACAGAGAGATATAACTGCTGCAGTGTTCGTCCTCTGGGGTATTCACTCGGACAAAACATTTCCTTTACCGCAAGACCAACAGAATTTTGACAGGAGAAGAGGCAGCCTGCTTGCAACTGCCCAGTGCTCTCAGCGCCTGACCTGTGATTGTGCAGAAACGCCCCAAAAAGCAGCATTATTTGGGACAAGACAGCCTGCTCTGAGCCTCTGAGGACGTGGAGACCCCAGTTTTCCTCATCAGAGCAGATCGTGGTGAGGAGCACCAGAGGGAGAGGGTGAGCCCTGCTTGGAGACAGCCCCAAGGAAAGGTAAGGGGTCAGGACCAGAGTCCAGCCCTGTGCACTGCTTGTGTCTCCCTGGATGTCCCAAAAGCCCCTCTTACTGGTCCCACAGTTGTCCTCAGTTGGGATGACTGGATTGATCCAACCCTCCCTCCGCCCTCACCTCACCTCCAGCCCTCTCATGGCCCCCCTGTCCCCAGCCCCCACTGTGCCACCTCACCAGGACCGCTCTTCCTGTCACATCCCCTAGGGTCCCACTAACACCCTGCCTGCTCTGACTGCAGCTGGGGATCCCATCCCACCTCCCACCATGGAGCTAAACCAGACGTCCCCACCTCCCTCATCTCCTGTGATGGACACTGAAGGAGACAATCCCTGTGGGATCAATGTCACCATAGATGTGGCTATAGATGGTGTCACACTGCTCATCTGCCTCTGTGGGCTGGCTGGGAACGGGGCTGTCCTCTGGCTCCTTGGATTCCACATCCGCAGGAACCCCATCACCGTCTACATCCTCAACCTGGCCGTCGCCGACTTCACTTTCCTCCTCTTCATGGTCCCCTCCTCCCTGCTCTACCTGCTGGAGGATGTGTCCTGCTCCCCTGCTGTGTCCCTGAAGTACCTGAGGCCACTTCTCCTGCTGTCCCTGTTCTCCTACAACATGGGGCTATACCTGCTGACAGCCATCAGCATCGAGAGGTGTGGCTCGATACTCTTCCCCCTCTGGTACCGTTGCCACCGTCCCAAGCGCCAGTCGGGGGTGGTGTGTGCCCTGCTCTGGGCCCTCTCCATCACTGTCATGGCCACGGTGACTTTCCTGTGCCTGTCACACGAGCATGAGCACTGCCAGGTGGCTCTCATCTCCATGTACGCCCTCAGCTTCCTCATCTTTGCTCCACCCATGGTCATCTCCAATGTGATCCTCTTCATCAAGGTCCAGTGCAGCTCCAAGAGACGTCAGCCTAAGAGACTCTACATTGTTATCTTCCTCACTGTGCTCTTCTTCCTCATCTTTGGAGTGCCCCTGAGCCTCTGGAATTTCCTGCAGCAGCTTGGCCACAGCACTGTGTCCTCCCAGGTTGTTTTCCTGCTCGCCTGCATCAACAGCAGCATCAACCCTTTCATCTACTTCTTGGTGGGAAGCTGCTGGAGGCACTGTTCTGTGGTGTCCTTCCAGGTCGCCTTCCGGAGGGTCTTTGAGGAGACAGGGATCACCACATTCTCCAGCTGAGAGGCCGCTGTAGTCCCACTGGCTGTGCTGCCCACACCAGCTTCATGCTCAGCTGTCCACCCTTGTGCCAGCTCACTTTCCTGCAGCTGTGTGTTGGGATGCATCCCATCCCTTATCCCATCCCATTTATCCATGTTGGGTCTGTCCCCATCCTCATCCCTATCCCTAACCCTATCCCCATCCCCTCCTGATCCTATGATGTGACCTTCCTGATCCCCATCCTCTCCCATCTCTTCCCATCCCCATCCACGTCCCATCCCCAATTGCATCCCCATTCTATCCCTATCCCATCCTCATCTCAGCTCCCCTTCCCTTCCCTTCTCCCTGTCCCATCCCATCCCATCCCATCCCATCTCATCCCATCCCATCCCATCCCATCCCATCCCATCCCATCCCATCCCATCCCATCCCATCCCATCCCATCCCATCCCATCCCATCCCATCCCATCCCGCAGGTTTCCTGGCTGGCGGCTGCTCCTCGGCTCTGAGCGTGTTCCGTCTGGCTCTGCTGCTCTCCAGTGGGGACGTTTGGGATTGCCGGCACCCAGACCCCTGCGAACCACCCCAGACCCCTGCAGACCCCCTCTGACACACTTCAAGCCCCCTCGGGGCCGCCTCTCTCCCCGACAGCCCTGCTCCTGTCCCGCTCCACCCGGGACGCCCGGCAGTGTCTTTGCTCCTTCTGGCCATACACACTCCTCTGCTCTAATAAATGCTGGAGCCACCCCTCTGCCATCTCTTGTTCCTCTCCAAGGGAGGCTGGGAGGTTAGACACCGCGGGTGAAGCTCTGGAGGGGGTGGGGGGGCTCCCAGAGAAGCTGTCCCTGAGAACCTTACGGGGCAGTCTGGGGTGAGCAGCTGATGGCAAGGGATTGGAGCCTCAGGCATGGGGCTGGGAGGGATGGGAAGGACGGGAGGTGGGTGGACTGCAGGGGGAAGTGGAATGGGAGGTTGTGGGGCAGGTTTGGGACGTGGTGGGGCTTGTGGGAAGGTATGGGAAATTGTGGGAAGGTGTGGGATGTAGTGGGACTGGCAACCTCAGTGAAACCACAGAGAGTGGGGTGAGGCCCTGTGGAGCCCATGGTGACATGGATGTCACCCTACTCCTGGAAGGGGGTGGCC
Organism: Lichenostomus cassidix; assembly: GCF_008360975.1. Taxonomy (NCBI): domain Eukaryota; kingdom Metazoa; phylum Chordata; class Aves; order Passeriformes; family Meliphagidae; genus Lichenostomus; species Lichenostomus cassidix. Next base: position 63,782,427 of record NC_139486.1, read on the forward strand.
ATGCTGAAGACCACGGACTCCCCCTCCCCTTGCAGCTGCACCATCTGAATCTGCTGAGGGAGAAGCCTAAACAATGGGAGAGGAAGAATTTCTGAAGAAAAAGAGTCCTTCGCCCCTGGCTCACCACATTAAAAATAAAAGACATTTGAGGACATTTTTGCTGTGACACTCAGAGAGCAGCTGGGAAGGGAATGCTGAGCCCCTGGGCCGCCTTGCCCATGCCGGCTGTGCCGGTGCCATCCCAGCTCTGAGAACTCGGGATCATGTTTGCTGCAGGGAGCACAAGCCATGGCTGTGTGCCCTCCCTCCCTCCACCCCCATTCCTGGCTGGCAGCAGGAGCCAGAGGAAGGCAGCAAGCGCTGACAGACAGGGCAAAGGCAGCTCAGGGTTCAGGATGCTGTTTATTGATATTAGACCGCAGTGGGATGCAGGAACCAAGTGCAAGGGGAATTTTGGGATCACAGCCGTATGGGGCACGATCCCTTTGGGGGAAGAGTGTTCTAGGACCTGGGAGGGAGGAGAAAAGCCATGCTCCAATGTGCTCCTTGCAGAGCATCCCTTCCACAAGCCTCAGCTGCCTTCTCCTGGAGAATTACAGTGCGGGAGGCTGATCCTGTGCATATTTATTAAACATGTGGTTCGAGGAAACCCTCAGCATCTGTCCTGGGGTCCTTCAGCAGCGCAGTAGAAGGGATCAACAGGCTCAGACTGCTGTGTCCATGGTGGGATCATTGATGCAGGCAGTGTTTTCTTCTGGCTCCTCAAAAACCCTCTGGAGTGAGTTCCTGAGGGACCCCATGGAACAGTGCCTCCAGCACTTTTCCACTGAGAAGTAGATGCAGGGTTTGAAGTTGCTGTGGATGCAGGCGACGAGGAAAACATCCTCAGTGTCGATATTGTAGTTGAGTTGCTCCATGAAATTGCCGATGCTAGAGGGGAGACAGAAGAGCACAGTGAGGAAGATAACGATGTTGTGGTTCTTGGGTTGCTGATGCTGAGGGTCACATTTGGCCTTAACGAAGAGAATTGTGCTGGAAATGACCACGGAGGAAGCAAAGAGGAGAAGGTGTAGGACATATATGAAGTTGACAAATGCATGGAAGCACTTACTGTCATGGCACTGAAAGAGTGAAGTCAGCGTCAGAATGACAGTGATGGAGATGGCCCCGAGCATGGCACTCGCCACCATCGACTGGTGCTTGGGATGGTGGCAGTGGCACCAGAGCAGGCAGAAAGTGGACCTGCACCTGTTGAAGCTGATGGCTGCCAGCAGGTACAGTCCCAGGTTGTAGGAGAACAGTGACAGCTAGAAAAGCAACATCAGGTCCTTCTGGAGTATGATAATGGAGCAGGACACATACTCCAGCAGGTAGAGCAGGCTGAAGGTGGCAATGAGGAGAAGGAAGACAAAGTCAGTGATGGCCGTGTGGAGGATAGAGACAGTGATGGGCTTCCTGTGGGTGGAGAATCCAAGAAGCCAGAGGAGAGCCCCGTTCCCAGCCAGCCCACAGAGGCAGAAGAGCAACATGATGGCTCTTACGGCCACGTAGGTGACACCGATCCGACATGGATTGTATCCTTCAGTGGGTGAGGTGGGAGCTGGGGACACAGCGCTCTCCTCTATGGATGGACACTGGGCAGGTGGAGGGATGAGTCCCCTGGGTGTGGTCAGAGTGGATGGGGAGTCGGTGCTTGGAGAATCCTGGGATGGACCATGCAGCACCTCACCAGCTCCCTGCAGCGGGAAGGATTCAGTGGCAAGAAGAAAGATGTGCAGGGGAGGAGGGTGGTGGAAATTGTGAGGGTGGGAGAAGGAGGTGGGAGAGGGAGGTGGGAGGGTTGGAATGTTCAGCAGGAGATGTGGACGGGAAGCTCAGGGCAGCAGAGGGAGGAGCTGGGGAGGACACTGCAGTCACCGGGAGAGGGTGGCAGGAACAGAGCAGCTGCTGGAGGAGAGGAAGGTAGGGTAGGGAGGAAGGAAAACATTGCACTGACCTGTTCAGCGTGGGGCAGCAGCAGTAGGCAAAGGGTGTCTGTCCAGATCAGTGGCGCTTCCTGGTACCTCTTAGTCCTTTGGGATCCATCTTTTAAAGGGGATCCTCCCATGTCAGTAACATGAAGAAAATCTATCCCCTTTCCTGTTGCTCCCCAAGACTCGGTGGAGTCACAGGGGACTCGGAAAGTGCATCTTTGGCTACATCAGTTTTACTTCTTCCTGCTTATTCATCTTGGGTTGTGGTTTTTTTGTTTTGGTTTGTTTGTTTGTTTCATTTGGGGTTTTTTTGTGCCACAGAAGAACCGGCTTTTATCAAAAGCTGAAAAAAATCAAAATAAGGAATTGTGCTAATGGCTCTTTATTTCCTCCTGATTAGAAATACTCCTTCTCTGTAGAATGTCCCATTCTTTGACTGCATACTGTCTCCTGACAGGTTTCTACCATTCCTGGCTTCTCTTCCCTGAGGGGTCATGGTCCCGCCAGCAGCAGAGGGATGCTGGTGGTGCTGGTGGCACTGGAATGCTGGCAGTGCTGGGGAGGCTGCTGGGTGCTTCTCAGAAACGACTCCCATTCTGGGAAGAGCGTCAGGATCATTGCCAATACCTCCCCTTGGCCCAAGGAAGCACAGCTGAGCCTAGAATTCTCATTCTCCATTCTAATGCAGGAACCCACAGCCCAAGAGAAAGACAGTAAAGAATTATTTGCAGCCACGTTATCAGCACTTAGAGCCCACATTTTAATTACTGTTGCTACTCTTAATGATGTAATGAAAGCTATTAGAGACCAGATTTGGGGGTGCTGTGGTCTGCCTTCCACCTCTTTACCAGAGCTCATCCTGCTCCTCCTCCTTCTCCTTAGTCTTGGGAGCACTTGTGACTGTTTTCACCTGATCCCACCCCTTTTGCCAGCAGGGACACCTTCTAATCACCCTGGTTGCTCCAAATGCAGTCTGACATTGCCTGGAATGATTGCAGGAATGGGGCAGCCACAGCATCTCTGGGAAACCTGTGCCATAACTCACCACCACCAAAGGGCAAGAATTTCTTTACAGTATAGCATCTATCTGTGCCCTCTGTCAGAGTGAAGCCATTCCCCCTTGTCCTGTCACTTCAGGCCCTTATCCAAAGTGCCTTTCCAGTTCTTGGAGCCCAAAGTGCCTCTCCAGTTCTTGGACTCCCTGTAGGTATTGGAAGGGACTCTAAGGTCTCCCTGAAGCCTTCCCTTCTCCAGGCTGAACACCCCCAGCTCAGTGACCTCAGTGAAACCACAGGGAGATAGATGATGCCCCATGGAGCCTGTGGTGACAAGCACAGGTGTCACCCTGCTCCTGGAAGGCTGTGCTGAGAACTGTGGACTCTCCCTCCCTTTGGAGCTGCACCATCTGAGTTTGCTGAGGGAGAAGCTGAAACAAGGGGAGAGAAAGAATTTCTGAAGGAAAAGAGTCCCTTGTTCACCACATTAAAAATAAAAGATATAAGACCACGTGTGATGCAGGAACCAGATGCCAGGGTGCTTTTTGGGATCGCTACCATGTGGGGCATGATCCCTTTGGGGGAAGAGTGTTTTAGGACCTGGGAGGGAGGAGGAAACCCTTGCTCCAATATGCTCCCTGCAGAGCATCCCTCCCATATTGCCCATGGCAATGCCCCTGCTCCCTTCTCCTGTGGGATTACCCCACCACAGGAAGGGTGATCCTGTGGATATTTATTAATCAGGTGGCTCAGCCACTGTCCTGGGGTCCTTCAGCAGTGCAGGGGAAGGGATCAACAGGCTGGGGCTGCCGTGTCCATGGTGGCATCATTGCTGCTGGGAGTGTTTTCTTCTGGATCCTCAAAAACCCTCTGGAGGGAGAGCCTGAGGGACCCCATGGAGCAATTCCTCCAACACTTTCCCACCAAGAAGTAGATGAAGGGTTTGAGGGTGCTGTGGATGCAGGCAAGCGGGAAAACAACCTGGGAGGATGCAATGGTGTAGCTGAGCTGCTGCAGGAAATTGCAGATGCTGAGGGGGGAGAGCCAAGATGAGGAGGAATAGAGCAGTTAGGAAGATAATGATGTCAAGCCTCTTGTGTTGCTGCTGCTGGGAGCCACACTTGACCTTAATGAAGAGCATTGTGCTGGAAATGACCATGGCTGGGGCAAAGAGGAAGAGGTTGAGGGCATACATGGAGATGAGAGACACCTCCCAGTGCCCGTGTTCCTGTGACTGGCACAAGGAAGTAACTGTGACAATGAAAGCGATGGAGAGGGTCCAGAGCAGGGCACGCACCACCCATGACAGGTGCTGGGGGTGGTGGCAGCAGTACCAGAGTAGGTGGAGGGGGGATATGCACCTCTCAGTGCTGATGGCTGTCAGCAGGTACAGCCCCAGGTTGTAGGAGAACAGCAAGAGCAGGAAAAGTGCCCTCTGGAATATCAGGGGTGCAATAGTGTAGCAGGACAGTTCCTCTGTCAGGTAGAGAAGGGTGGAGGGGACTGTGAAGCGCAGGAAGGTGAAGTCAGCAAAGGCCAGGTTGGTGATGTAGAAGGTGGTGGGATTCCTGTGGAGGAGGCAGAGGACAGCTCCGTTCCCAACCAGCCTACAGAGACAGATGAGCAGCCTGACACTGCCTATGGCCACATCAGTGACATCTATCCAACAGGGATTGTATCCTTCGGTGAGTGAGGCGGGAGGTGGGGACACAGCGCTCTCCTCTATGGATGGACACTAGACAGGTGGTGGGATGAGGCCCACAGGTAGAAGATGGTGCTTAGAGAATTCCAGGATGGACTACGTGGCTCCTCAGCAGCTCCCTTCAGTGGGAAGGATTCAGTGGAGAGAAGTGAGATGTGCAGGGGAGGAGGGTGGTGGAAATTGTGAGGGTGGGAGAAGGAGGTGGGAGGGTTGGAATGTTCAGCAGGAGATGTGGACGGGAAGCTCAGGGCAGCAGAGGGAGGAGCTGGGGAGGACACTGCAGTCACCGGGAGAGGGTGGCAGGAGCAGAGCAGCTGCTGGAGGAGAGGAAGGTAGGGTAGGGAGGAAGGAAAACATTGCACTGACCTGTTCAGCGTGGGGCAGCAGTAGGCAAAGGGTGTCTGTCCAGATCAGTGGTGCTTCCTGGCATCTCTTGCTCTTTTTAGATCAACATCCTAAAGTGGACCCTCCAGGTCAGTAACATGAAGGACAAAGTGCCCCGATCAGCAGGAGGTCCCCACTCCTGTCCCGCTGTTTCCTCTCCGTGACCTGTCCCGATGTTGTTTCCCAAGACTCGGTGGAGTCACAGGGGAGTCGGAAATTGCAAGTTTGGCTACGTCAAATCTCCACTCTGACAGAATCATTTATCATTATTTTTTTAGGTTTTTGTCCTCTAAGGAAGTGGTTTTTGCCAGAAGCTCTGCAAGCAGAATTTTGCAATTGGCTCATCATTTCCTCCTGATTGGAAACACTCCTTCTCTGCAGAATGTCCAATTCTCCAACTGCCTTCCTTCTCCCGACAGGTTTCTACCATTCCAGGTTTCCCTTCCCTGAGGGGTCATGGTCCCGCCAGCAGCAGAGGGATGCTGGTGGCACTGGAATGCTGGCAGTGCTGGCAGTGCTGGGGAGGCTGCTGGGTGCTTCTCAGAAACGACTCCCATTCTGGGAAGAGCGTCAGGATCATTGCCAATACCTCCCCTTGGCCCAAGGAAGCACAGCTGAGCTGCTTCCTCGCCCCATCCCAATCCCATCCTCATCCTGGCTCCCCTTTCGTACTGTCTCTCTCCATCCCATCCTATTCCTGCTCTCCATCCCCATCTCAACCCCACTCTCCATCCTCACCCCATCCTCTCCCATCCTGCCGGTTTTCCGGCCGGCGGCCACTCCACCTCTCCGAGTGAGGTCTGTCGGGCTCTGCTTCCCTCCAGTGGGAACATTTGGGATTGCCGACATCTAGACCCCTCTCTGGTCGTCTCCTGACCCCTCCTGACAGCTCCTGACCGCCTCCGACACCCCAGACCCCCCCCCCAGGGCCATCTTTCCCCCGCTACTGCCCTGCTCCGCCCGGGATCCCCAGCAGTGTCTCTACTCCAGCTGCCCATAGTGTTCCCGGACCCGGGAGGGAGGAGGCAAGCCCTATTTCCACGTGTTCCTGGCAGAGCATCCCTCCCACATGCCCCTGCTCCCTTCTCCTGCAGGATTACACCGTGCAGTCGTCCAAACTGCGTTTGAAACCGCTTTAAAAAATCACCGGTCAAGTCTTCAGTAAAAACCAGATTTAATATTAAGTGACAACATGACAGAGTTCATTGGCCTGGTTCGCCCTATGACTTACTATACAATTACGGAATGCCAAGTGAAAAAAAGCCCTATGAACAAAATCCAGTCAATCAAACCAGGAACAGGACACATGTATAGACACAAACAGAAGATAATCAGTGCAAGGTTCCTGTGAAAAATTCCCCTCAGAGGCAGTGAAGCCCTCACTCTGGGTCTGTTACATCTCCTCACTGGGAAAGGGCTGAGTGTTGAGAAGCGGGGTGATTGCCCAGGATCTGTTGGCATTCAGGAGCCCTCCAAGTGCAGTAAACATGGGAGTTCCCTGCTCAGAGAGGCCCCACTCCAAGGGAGGTTCTGGTCAGCATTACTGGGGCCCAGGAGAACTCCAAGGGTCTCTGTTTGGACTGCTGTTTATAGGGTCCCAAGAGATGGGCTGCAGTCACAACAATGTTTCATTCTGGCCGCACTTCAGGTCAGCAACTTTCTTTGGGAGTGTGAGGACAGGGATGTTGTGCCATTCAGGGAAGAAAAATAATTTCCAAGGCTGTTTTTCTAAAAACTCAAGAGCTCAGAATGCTGTGTCCATGGTGGCATCATTGCTGCTGGGTGTGTTTTCTTCTGGGTCAGTAAAGATGCTCCAGAGGGAGTCACTCAGAGACCCCATGGAGCAGTGCCACCAGCAGCTCCTCACCAAGAAGTAGATAAAGGGTTTGATGCTGCTGGTGATACAAGCGAGCAGGAAAACCGCCTGGGTGGCCATAACATTGTAGCTGAGCTGCTGCAGGAAGCTATGGAGGCTGAGAGGGAGACTGAAGAGCACAGTGAGGAAAATAACAATGTCAAGGCTCTTGGGTTGCTGCTGCTGGGAGCCACACTTGGCCTTAAAGAGTGTGGAAGAGGATTGTGTGGGAAATGAGCATGGAGGGAGCACAGAGGAAGAGGCTGAGGGCACACATGGAGATGGGGGCCCACTGGCAGTGCCCATGCTCCTGAAACAGGCACAGGGAAGTCACTGTGACAAGGACACCGATGGCAGTCATGGTGAGAGCTGCAAGCATGACATTCTCTACCTGAGACTGGCGCTGGTGGCCAAGGCAGCAGAACCAGAGTGGGCAGAAGGTGGAAATGCACCTTTCGATGCTGATGGCTGTCAGCAGGTACAGCCTCACATGTACCTCACATTGTAGGAGAACAGTGAAAGCAGGAAAAACAACCTCAGGTACATCAGGGGCATGATAGCAGTGCAGGCCATGTCCTCCAGCAGGGACAGCAGGGTGGAGGGGACAATGAAAAAGGGGAATAGGCAGTCGACAGAGGCCAGGGTGAGTATGGCAATGGTGATGTGGTTCCTGCAGATATGGAATCCAAGGAGCCAGAGGACAGCCCCGTTCCCAGCCAGCCCACAGAGGCAGACAAGCAGTATGACACCATCTATGGCCATGCTGGTGACATCCACCTCACACGGATTGTCTCCTTCAGAGGGTGAGGTGGGAGCTGGGGACACAGTGCTCTCCTCTATGGATGGACACTGGGCAGGCGGTGGAGGGATGAGGCCCCTGGCTGTGGTCAGAGTGGATGGGGAGTCAGTGCTTGGAGAATCCTGGGATGGACCACGCGGCACCTCACCAGCTCCCTGCAGCGGGAAGGATTCAGTGGCGAGAAGAAAGATGTGCAGGGGAGGAGGGTGGTGGAAATGGTGGGCTTGGAGAGGGAGGTGAGAAGGCTGGAATGTTCAGCAGGACACTGATAAAAGACAGAGAGAATAAAAATGTTCAGCTACCATGAAGTTGCTGAATGAGGAACTGGCCAAAAAGATACAACTATGTAAAAGTGTGCATGCAGGATGATAAATGTTACTGGCACCAGTGAAGAAACATGTAAGGAGGCCTCCAGTGGTTTTGGGGCAACTCTGTAACAAGAAGCAACAGCACATGGCCAAAAGGAAAAGTTCAAGGCAAGGTCACCTTTAGTATAGCAGCATTCAGTGAATATGAACGCCAGAGAACCCTCTTAATGAACCTCCAGGACCATCAAAGGACTTCCAGTAGGAGGTGGATGCATAGAAACGAGTCGTAGGAAAGTGATGTTTATATATCACATAAGAGACAGGTTTTTATGACTCTGTGTGGTTATAATGGATAAAACCTCTGTTGTAAAATCTCACCACACACACAGAACAAGGAGAGATCCTTCTCTGTGTCCTGTGCAGGTAAAGAATTCCTGCTTCCTGATGCTTCTCATTGTGTGCGAAAGTTTATTCTGCCTGTTTAGGTATAGTTCCTCATCACCATCTCCAAAGCTCTCCCCATCCCGTCCCGTCCCGTCCCTTCCTGTCCCATATCGTCCCATCCCATCCCATCCCGAAGGTCTTCCGGCCAGCGGCCTCGCCCTGGCTCCAAGCCTGACCTATTCGGGGCTGCTGCTCTCCAGTGGGGAAATTTGGGATTTCCAGCATCCAGACACTTCCTGACCCCTCCTGACCCCTCGGACACACCCACACTCCCCCGGGGCTGCCTTCCCCCCTGACAGCACCGCTCCTGCCCTGCTCCAGCCGGGACCAGGGAGATTTTTGCTGTGACACTCAGAGAGCAGCTGGGAAGGGAATGCTGAGCCCCTGGGCCATCCTGCCCATGCCGGCTGTGCCGGTGCCATCCCAGCTCTGAGAACTCGGGATCATGTTTGCTGCAGGGTGCAGCAGTGCAAAACCTGAGGGCAGCCCTCCCCTGCTGCGGGGGAGGGCTGCCCTAGAACCGGAACACGCAGGATGGTCATTCCATGGCCACGAGCTGTGGGGCTGGTCAGACACGGTTCTTGTAGAAGCGTTGCAGGTTTAGAAAGGCAGCTGTTTGGTTCCTGGTCTCCATGGTGTTTTCATTGAGGAAAACAGGGGAGGAGTGGGGAGACTGGGGAGGGGGAAGGGAAGGCGAGGGAGGGTACAGGTTCCATATGAGCCCAGAACCAAAGAGGCCCATTCCGGATGTGGCTGGGGATTTTATCTCTAGGGATGGGGGGCGGTCCTGACTCACATCCAGTCAGAAGGGGTCAGGGGGGCGGGGTCAGGGACAGGAAGGACACATGTTACAACAGCAGGGAGCACAAGCCATGGCTGTGTGCCCTCCCTCCCTCCACCCCCATTCCTGGCTGGCAGCAGGAGCCAGAGGAAGGCAGCAAGTGCTGACAGACAGGGCAAAGGCAGCTCAGGGTTCAGGATGCTGTTTATTGATATTAGACCGCAGTGGGATGCAGGAACCAAGTGCAAGGGGAATTTTGGGATCACAGCCATATGGGGCACGATCCCTTTGGGGGAAGAGTGTTCTAGGACCTGGGAGGGAGGAGAAAAGCCATGCTCCAATGTGCTCCTTGCAGAACATCCCTTCCACACGCCCCAGCTGCCTTCTCCTGGAGGATTACATCGTGGGAGGGTGATACTGTGGATATTTATTGATCAGGTGCCTCAAGGACTCAACATCTGTCCTGGGGTCCTTCAGCAGCGCAGTAGAAGGGATCAACAGGCTCAGACTGCTGTGTCCATGGTGGGATCATTGATGCAGGCAGTGTTTTCTTCTGGCTCCTCAAAAACCCTCTGGAGGGAGAGCCAGAGGGACTTTGTGGAGCATTGCCTTCAGCACTTCGCCACCAAGAAGTAGATGAAGGGTTTGAGGTTGTTGTGGATGCAGGTGAGCAGGAAAAGAACAGGGAAGGACAAAAGGGTGTATTTGATCAGCAGTAGGAAATTGTAGAGGCTGGAGGGGAGACCGGAGAGCACCGTTAGGAAGATAATGATGTCAAGTCTCTTGTGTTGCTGCTGCTGAGAGCTACACATGACCTTAATGAAGAGGATTGTGCTGGAAATGACCATGGCTGAAGCAAAGAGGAGGTGTAGGAGCAGCTGGCATGAGTGAGCAAGTGGTGTGACTGTGCTTTAGGCCCCCTTTAGAAATAGAGCAGTGTAGCTTTGACTTCCCAGGAGGGAAAGAGGAGCTCTGTGCAGCCACAGGGGAGTCTGCAGAGAAATGCATGGGTGGAGAAACTGTCCAGCCTTGCCCCTGCTGTGTGAGGATGCACAAAGCTGCTTAGTGGCAGCATGGGCACGGTGACCCGCCTGTAGCCGTGGCCTGGGTCTCTGCCTGTGCTGTGCGGCTGCCAGTCATGCAGGTGACCTACCTGCCAGCGTGCTGGCCCTGTGCTTGGGGCATGTGTCACCACTTTGTGGAGCCCCTCGTCCCCAGGAGTGGCCCCAGATCCCTGTAAAGCAGGGCTGGGGAGGCTGCTTTAGCTAGGTGACAGGAATGAGAGCACTCCATGGTGCTTGTTGGGAGTGCCCGGCTATGGGGGACGGCCCCGTAAGTGGGGTTGTGTGTGTCCCTGGGCCTTGGCGGGTGGTTGAAGAGTATCCCTGGCTACGGCCTTTCAGAAGCATGGGGCCAGGAGTCATGGGTCTGGGCGTGTGCCCTCCCTGTCCTCGGGGCTGGGCTCCCATCATCTCGGCCTTAGGCCATGAGCTGGACTGGCTGACTGTTGTTTGCCATGGGGGAAGGCCGAGCTCCATTGATTCATGGAAAAAAAGAGGCAAGACTTCACAACCTACATAATTTTAAGTTGTAAAGCCGGTATGTTTATTACAGCGCCGGGCACGTAGGAGGTAGCTCTCCAAAGACATACATGCCGTCAGTCCCGTATAGCTCGGTATATATATGGTTACACGTTACACATTCATGGAGTTTCTCAATACGTTTATACATATGCATGACCTATCTCCACTCTGTATTATAATGAGTTCAAAAGTAATTTCCGTATCCTAGCATCTGTGTAGTGCCATTTGATAGTGGGCTTCAGGGCTTTCCTCTGAAAAAGGACAGGAGGTCCCCTTCACTGACCTTTTCACCTTTCTGTTTTATGCATGCACTCTGAGTCTCTGTCTAAAAGTCAAAACAACAGCTCTGATTTTTATCAGCTTGGAGACTTCATGAGTACCAACTGGGTCACAGTCTTTGTTTTTTTGCCAATAATCTTTCATTCGCCATCCTGACTTGGCAAACACAATAAATGTTAGGTAAGCAATATACACTGTTTAGCAAGCAGTTTCTAACCAGTTATTCCTTAACTTCTGATTCCCTTGTATCAAAGTGGCTCCCCAGGTGTCAATGGCCTGCAAGGAGGCTTGCAGGTCTGGGAGCCTGTGTGGGGTGACCACCGTGTTAGCAGGGGGTGCCCTGGAACTGAAGAGAAGGAGCCTCCATAGGCCTTGGGGACCAGCGCCGCCCTGTAAGTTGGGGGCAGTGCTCTGGAGACCTGGGCATTTTGCAGTGCAGGCAGCTGCCGGGGACCCCTGTAAGCAGGGGTGCAGCCTCTTGGGCCACTGCTCTGCATGCCCAGCTTCATTTGCCCAGAGGGCCTTGCTCCCATCTGTGGATAGGCCTGTGTCAGATGTCTCAATCTCTGCGCTCCGTCCCTGTTTTCGCTATACTCGCTATCTTCAGTCTCTGTGTTAGGTCCTGGTGCTCTCTATAGTCTCTGTTTTCAGTCCCTGTGTTGGGTCCCAAAGCTCTCTCTCCTCCCTGTGCTCTGTCCCTGTGCTCAGTTCCTGTGTTAGGTCCCTGTGCTCTCTCTACACCCTGTGCTCCCTCCCTCTGCTCCGTCTCTGTGCTCTGCCCCTGTGCTCTCTAAATTCTCTGTGTTCAGTCCATGTGTTGGGTCCCAGTGCTCCGTCCCCATGCTCCATCTCAGCGCTCCATCCCTGTGCCTTGGTCCATGTCTCTGTCTCTATGCTCCCTATACTCTCTGTGTTCTGTCCCTGTGTTGGGCCCCAGTACTCTCTCTTGTCCCTGCCCTCCGTCCCTGCACTCTGTCCCTGTGTTCTCTGTACTCTCTGTGTTCAGTCCTGGTGTTAGGTCCCAGTGCTCTCTCTCCTCCCCGTGCTCCGTTCCCGTGTTGGGTCCCAGTGCTCTCTATGTTCTATACTCTCTATGTTCAGTCCCTGTCTTAGGTCTCGGTGCTCCCTGTGCTCTGTTTCTATGGTCCATCCCTGCGCTCCGTCTCCTCCCTGTGCTTTATCTCTGTGTTCTACCTACTCCCTGTGCCCTGTCCCTATGTTCAGTCTCTATGTTCCATCTCTGTGTTCTCTGTCCTCTCTGCTCGGTCCCTGTGCTCTGAGCATGGAGACTGAGCCCAGAGACAAGAGAGATTACAGAGACATAGCACAGAGAGGAGAAAGAACACAAGGACAGAGCACGGAGACTGAGGATAGAGACCAAGCACGGAAATGGGAGAGAATACAGAACCGGAGCACAGACAGTAGGGAGAACATGGAGTACAGATACCGAGCACAGAGAGTAGAAAGAAAATGGACACAAGAGAAAATACAGGGACAGAGCACAGAGAGGAGAGAGAACACAGAGACCGAGCACAGGAACAAGAGAGAATACAGGGGTGGAGCCCAGAGAGGAGAGAGAATACCGGGGCGGAGCAGGGAGGCCGAGCACAGAGATGAGAGAGAATACAGAGACAGAGCACTGAGAGGGGACAAAGCACAGGGACGGAGCACAGAAAAGAGAGATGTGCTAGTTCGGAAGTAAACTAGCTTGAACTAATAGAGTCAGAATACAACCCGCCACCCTGTTGGGCAGGGTGCTGATAGCAGTCCAGTTAAGTGGTGGCTGCAGTCTCCCTGAAATGATGGATGTGGTCTGGTTGAAGTGGTGATCCTGAAGGACAATCTGGTCTGTCTCTGGAGGTCCTGTGGTGACTCTCAAGCTCTTCTCCTCTGGGAATCCAGTGGAAGTGGTCATCTAGTGTTCCAAAGACTCAGCTTCTAGGCAGCTGGGAGCATTCAGTTTCTCCCCTCTGGGCAGGGCATCTCACAATGGGATGATGTAATCTTATGAGTAACTTGAGGAGCCCTTGATGGCCCATGATCGGAGATACCCCTGATGGTGTTACTAGGCTCAGTCATGCTGAAGAGAAAGAGCACTGCACCACCTGTTCTGAACAGCTGCTGAAGATGGCAATAGGATACAGACTGCTGGTTACACCTGCCGTGGAACCTGAGATAAGAGAGAACAGAGGGACAGACGGAGCACACAGAGGAGGGAGACACAGAGACCGAGGATAGAAACAGAATAGAGAGAAAATTGCTGCTGAGGGAAAATAGGGGGAAAGGGGGGAAATTGGGGAAAAATGGGGAAAACTGGGGAAGAGTGAGGGGAATAAACAGAAAATCAAGAAAAAGGGAAATTTGGGACAAAAATTTGGGAATTGGGTTAAAAAATGTAAAAAGAATTGGGGAAAAAAGCAGAAAATTGGGGGGAAATGGAGAAAATTGGGAAAATGGAAATGTGGTAAAAATGTGAGAAATTAATTGGGGGGAAAAGCCAAAAATTAGAGGGAAAATTGAAAAAATTAGAAGGAAAATGTGGAAAAATCTGGAAAAATGGAAATTTGGTTCTAAAATGGGAAAAGAATATAGGAAAAAAAGCAGAAAATTGGGGATAATGGGAAAAACAGGAGGGAAAATGGGGAAACTTAGGGAAAAAAATTAGGACAAAAAATATCAGAATGCAGTTAAAATGGAATAAGAATTTGGGAAAAAGAAGAAAATTGGGGAGAAATGGAGAAAATTGGAGGGAAATAGGAAAATTAATGCAAAAGGGAAATTTAGGCCACAAATGCCTAAAGACATGAAGAAAATGAGGACGAGAAGGTGTTCTTCCAGTACCCCCCTCCGCACGCAGCCTTCCCCGGCTGAAGTGAGCCCTTCGCGGCTTTCTCGCCCTAAAGCACGTTTTAGCTCCGGACAAGCTCTGCTGCTCTCCGGCTGTGTGCAGAAAGCGAGTAAACCAGCGGCTGAGCACACTGCAGCAGGGTTCATTTAGAACTTGGCCCAAGTGCACCAGAATGCTGCTTTTCAGCCACAATGTGCTCAGAATGCTTGTTTGTCCTTCACCAAGCTTCCGGCAGCATTTGCACTGAGGGACATGAGGTGCAGCGAGAAGGAAGGAGAAGGAGCTTGCCACGACTTCAGACATGCATATCTGCAGGAGATATAGCTATCCCAGAAGGAAGCAGGTGAAGAGAAGGCTTTCTTCCAGTACCCCTCTCTGTACGCCGCCTTTCCAGGGTAATGCTTTATGCAGGATTATTTTGATTTCTTTCATAATGCCACCTTGTATCTTTAGTCCATTATGGCTTTTTTTTTGATGATGTGTTTTGATATTTTTTCATCCTTTTTTTTATCTCAGCTAATTGAGACCATAGAAACTTCCTTTCACCGTGTCTTTAGTTTTTCTTTCTTATTGTTACTAGCTGTTTGAAATATCATTGTCTTTCTTTTTAGCTCTACCTTTGATTTTTGCTTTGGGCCCCTTTCATATTCAGAGCCCTCATGCAGGGTTAATGTCAATCCTTTGTGAAATGTTTGTCTTTCTTGCTGGATGTGGTTTAGTGCAGCAACTGAATTTTTTCACTGTATTCTAGAAACACTCAGTCATGTGGGGAGCTCTTCAGTTGTTTTAATGTTGTTTGATAGTAGGGCGAAAGCTCTGAAATGCTTTACTGTAGGACTCACTTGCCACAGAGTTTTTGACTCTGGAATAAAATTTTAACTCATCTGATTTTGAGTATGCTTACTGAAGTAACTTTGCTAAAGGAGTTGGAGGTAATTTTGTGCCTGGGGACACTTAGCAGAAAAACAAACCATATCCAAACCTCAGCCTTTAGTAATAGCAAGGTAACCTGTGTTTTGTATCTAGGTATCATCCAAGGAGCTGTGGCCGTATTACTCAAGACCAAGGATCAAACAATTCAGTGGTTACTATGTTTTTTTGAGCCTGCTTTCTTCCTTCTATGAGGCTTATTGAAGAGGTGTTGTAATTAGTACTGGCCTGGTCTCAAATCAAATTATCATCTTCAACAAAAGAGTTCATTTTTAGCCTTTGAGTCCAAAGGACAAAAAAACCCAACCCAACCAACCAACCAACCAACAAACAAACAAACAAACCCACAAAGAAACCAACCAAACAAAAATCCCCAAAACCTAAAAAACAACAACAAAAAACCCTCCCCCCCAAAAAAAAACCCAAAACAAGAAACACATGAAAAGAAAGTAGGGGAAATAGAAACTTTGTGATTGACTTCAATTTCTCCAGTAGACTGGAAATGATTGTGTATGTATGCATAAATTAGTGAAGGTTTACAGAATTTTTCTTTGAAGTTGTTCTTGTCAGGTAAGTAAAATGACAAGTCTCTGAGAAGAACTGACTTCTTTATTTCTAGAGATCTTGAATCCAAACAAATTACTGCAAATTTTTATTCTTTCTACTTGATGATGTTTTTCTAGTTGTGTTATCATGTTACTCTGCTGTGTCTGGGAATATTTTGTTGAGGAGGACAACACAAAACCAAAGGGAAAAGGCAGCCATGCACAGGGACGTATCAGAGAAAGGCAAACATGTTCCATAGCATGTTCCATAGCTGTGAGAGCAGCAGCTGCACATTGTGAACCGCTGCATTGTAGTTTGGGGTCTGAAATTTGAACTGCTTTTCTTCTTAGTCCACGGAACTGCCCTCCTTCCTTTTCTAGTAGTGCAGACTCACAGAGTTTGTAAACTCTTATGTTTTGGTGAATGCATAAGAAGAAACCTTTCTACCCAAACAGGCTTGGGGGCTCTTCTCTCCA